>NW_016690277.1:2454314-2509489 GCF_001604755.1 Lepidothrix coronata | reverse complement strand
AGAACAGATATCTAAAACTGCCTGGAGCTCTCTGGCAGAATCAGGTCAAGGGCCTTGATGGTAACTCTGCAAAAGTTAACGAGGGCTTGCAGTTGGCTATTGACAGAGTAAGATTAAATGTGGTTTGGTAAAGCTGCTGTAACTATGGAAAATGAAGACCTCATCATTTAGTAGTCTTCCTAGTTAGTCCACAACATTTTTTCTCAAAAGGTGGGGATAAGGTCAATGGTGAAACCCAGAAGCTTCTCCACCTCTCCAGAACTGCAGGGAGCAAGACCAAGGTCATTTAACTTTGACACAAAGGTCAGACTTTGCATATGCTTGCTGTACTGCATTCTGTACTCTCAGAATAGCAGAGCTGACAGCAAGGATCCCTCCTTTCTAACAGATGTCAGGTGTATTTCAATAAATATTGAAACCATGGATAGTTTTCTGAGCCTGATGTGAATATCAGAGGTTCTAAGGTTTCCTGCGTTCAATTTGTAACCTCCTCAGAGGCCCTGATTTTCAGCCTTACCCGCCTATGAAGGACTACCCACTTTTTGGGTCAAAGAGTCATCAAAATGGGGTCAAAGGACGAGCTCATTATTTCCGTCTTCCCTGCAGTCTGCTCCCAGTGTGTGTCTTGGCTCCTCTGTGACGTACATGGCATTGTTTGTGAAACAATGTAATGTTTTAATGATTTGCAAAGTACTATGAATCGTGCATACTAAAGATACTCCACAGGCATTAACAGCTGTTATTTAGTGCAGCAAAGTTTTACAGAATTCCAAGGATACAGACTAATTATGTGTTCAGCAATAACCGCCCATTTTCTATAGCGGCCTTACTTAAATTGCCCATCAAAACTTCAGTAAACTGGCAACAGCGTAAGAGAAATTAATAGAGGATTTAAAATACATTTTTAATCTAATTTGCTACATCTGAAGTAGCAACATTTTCAGATGGATTTTTGACAAAATAAATACTAAAAAAACCAGAAAAACCAGTGTTTTCTTGCCAAATAATTCAACATTTTCAGAACCTGCAAGGTGTCTGCCCCCAGCGCGACCCGCTGTCACTGCTCTGGTGTCACTGGCGTCATTCCCGACGCGCACCGCCCGAAGCGCCCGCCCGGTGTGTCATGTCACATCCGCACCGGGCGTTCCCCATGGAGCTGCTGCCCATGTCGGGCACGAAACGGGGCTGAAGGTGTTCCCGATCCCGGCTCCCGCACGGCGCGGACACGGCCGGGACGCGGCACCGCCCGCCCCAGCCCCTGAGGCGGCCGCTGCGACACGGCGCCCCCTGGCGGGCGGGCGGGGCCGCCACGGAGCCCCCGCTGTCTCTGCGCCCTGAGGGGGCCCCGCCCCGGGATCGAGGGGAGCACAGATTCCACACTGGGATCGAGGGGACACTGACCCCGCCTCGGGATCGGGGAGAGCACCGACCCCGCACTGGGATCGAGGGGACACCGACCCCGCACTGGGATCGAGGGGACACCGACCCCGCACTGGGATCGGGGGGAGCACCGACCCCGCACTGGGATCGAGGGGAGCACCGACCCCGCCCCGGGATCGAGGGGACAACGACCCCGCCCGGGATCGGGGAGAGCACTGATCCCGCACTAGGATCGAGGGGACAACGACCCCGCACTGGGATCGGGGAGAGCACCGACCCCGCACTGGGATCGGGGAGAGCACCGACCCCGCACTGGGATCGGGGGGAGCACCGTCCCTGCACTGGGATCGGGGGGAGCACCGTCCCTGCACTGCGATCGGGGGGAGCACCGTCCCCGCCCCGGGATCGGAGACAGCCAGAGGCGCTGGAACATTATTATTTTTAGGGACGGTAAAATGTTGCGATGACTGCTCCTTCCAGGAAGCCTCATTAATACTAATTATAGCTCCTCATTACAGTCGCATTACATTTCTGTTAAGAAATGCACTGAAAGGTACAAACAGACGGAACTGTCGGGTCAGCAATGAAATGAGCTGAATAAAGCATGTGCCTTTTTGAAAAAGATCTCGAGAAGGAGGTCTGCAATACTTAAACCTTAGAGACAGTGCACCTGGAAATATTCTGAGGTTGAAATAATCATCATCCCAGTGTGAGGAACACATTAATTGGGTGAAAAAACATTTCAAATCATGAACCAAAAGTACTTCTAAAATGATACATATAGAAGTTAACAACCATTTCCTTCCTTTAAACGTAATAAAGTTGTATTAAAATCATATTTGCATTCCCTATTAATACAACCCCACAGATGATCAACTGATTTAAATTAGAGGACATTTATGAGTTTGTTTTTCCCATTCAGTGTATTTGGTGCCAGTTCAGCTGCAGCTGCTGCAGCAGCAGCACTGGCACCTCCAACATGTGCCAGGGCCTCCGGCACCACCGGCCACTGGAGCTCCAGAGTCCATTTTGCAACCAGGGCGAAGTTAAGAGCTGGCTTGAATGAACGCCCCGGGAGCCCACGCCCTTGCTCTCCCTCAAATAACAATGTTTATTACATTCTTATTACACTGAAAGGAAAGGAATGAGCATTTGGGAAAACATAACCCACGACTACAGGCTGGTGTGTGGGATGACATTATCCTGCCCAGCAATCTATTACTTCTCTCCATTCGATAATACAGTGAGTGGACAAATGTCCCTTTCGCACTTTGCTCCTCTGCTTTTTGTTCTCTGTCACCCTCCCAAAACAACACAAACTAACCGAGCCGTAAATAGTTTGCCAGATTCCAGAGCCTGGGACGCATTTATGCCAGCCTATCTCTTTCGAGATGAAAGTGCAGAGCTGCTGGACTCACAAAAGCACTGTCTCACACATCCCTCTGTCCCTCCCTTACGTCTCTTCCTTATGCTGGAGGAGAATTTTAAGTGCGGATAGGAGGCCATACTGGCATTTCCACCATCTCTCCTGTATCATCTCTCAGCACACTGTTTCACCCCCCTCTCTAAGTTTCTCTGCTTCTTAAAGCAATTACAATTCGACTGACTCATTGCACCACAGTCCTTGGAGTCACTCCTCCGTGCAAGAAAATAAAACCTCTCCTGTCTTGCTCAGAGATCTACTTTCTGCTAGTACTTGAGTGAGGCAGCGGCAACCCAGAATTGTCGCCCAACACTTCTTGTCAAGTAGCTTTGTTACCCTTTAGTGACTTGGTAAGAACAACAAATACACAAATTCAAATGAAATCGAACTGAAATGTTCACAGTGACAAACTCAGTGCAAGGCAGTGACTTGCAGGTGGGAAAGTGCCTTTCCCGAAAAGATGAAGACTCTCAAGTTACCTGCATGTGCCTACAGATCCCCTTGGACTGACAGCTTCCCCAGCTACCTGTGTGAAGTGTTGTATGGCAACAGGGAAGGGAAAGAAAAGTACTAATAGAGAAAGTGAGATAAAAACAGAAAATAGAAAAATACACTAAAAAGAAGCTCAGCAGCCTAATTAGAAATCAAACGTGCCCCTGAAAAACAGCAACAGGAATCTAGCCAAGAAAAAATGGTCTTGGTACATTTTGGAAACTAGAAGTGGAGTAATTATAGGCATATCTTGTTTAATCAGTAGTACATAAGAAGTATTTTCTACTACCCTAATTACTGCTTAGTCCTGTAAATCTTTATTTACATAAGCAGTTTGTACTCCCAATGAATACTAAATGCTTGGAAGATGTTTATGCTGTTCTTTAAAAATTTGTTTATTAGGAGACTGAAACAAAGCAGTAGATTGTAACATCTAATTATAAAAAGAAGATACACATTGCATCCAAATATTGTGGCACTCCTCTTGGTGAACACCACAAATACTGAGAGCACTTTGGGCTAAAATAAAAAGTTTATAATTTAGGTACTTCCTTTTTAAACTGAGGATCAATCTGGCAAATACCAAGCTCCTGTGTTCGACATTAAGCATACTGTATTTTACTTTTGAGATTAGGAGTTATTTTTAATCTTAACTTCGAGGCCTTTATTGTTTTTTTAGAAAGTGTCTCGATATCTGTAGATACTTACACATAGAAATATTTTACAATCCATAGAATCACTTTAAAAACAGTGCACTTGCAGAAAAATATTAATATGCAAACATAAAGCATTACAATGCTATTCGTATAACATTTATGTTATACAGTAAACACAAATTATGATATACTCTTATTCAGGAAAGCTTTCAACCTCTGACAGTATTATTTGATGGTTTACATATGAAAAAACAGAAAGAAAACTATTTTATTATCTTCCGCTAGAGGGAGAGAGAGCAGCTCTTGTTGCTAGGCAGACTCTGAAAACAGCTTCATTCTGCACCACTTAAAGCAATGCTATCAAATTTGGGGGAAAAAAAACCCGGAGCAATTTAGTCCATCATATTACCAAATACGAGGTAATTTCTAAAATATTAAATCCCTGAAATCTAAAATTTTGTTGCTGATATGTTACTTTCTGCAATCATCACTACACCACGGTGATTTCTTTAGATGTGGATGTTAACATATTTATTAAAAAAATCTAAAATAAATAGCAAAAGTAACAGAAATTGTATTATTGAAGAGCAGTTACTAATTTGATAATGAAACAAATGACCTATATTGTACTTTTCATTCTGTATTGGATGTGAAACATTCCTACAGGTATTGCATTGTTTTCACTGCTTCCTTAGAAATCAGAGCACGATTTCTTCCAGTCAACAGGTCACCCTTAATCTCATGGAAGTCTCACCTTCCCAAAGACAATTTGACAGTAACTGCTCAGAATGTCTCAATGTTTCAGTTTCATCTAAATACCCTGATGATCCAGTCCATGATATCCCCACAAATGATCTGACACCTTAAGTCCCATGGACTCATGATCCTGCTGCTTTGCAGTTTGTTGTGTGGTGAGAAAACAAGCTCTGGTGCTCTGTGTGCCCCAAAAAATGTGTGGAAACTGCTCCAGCTCACAGAAGCACTTGGTCCAGCTTCAGAGTCCTGAATAGGACCGAGTTTCTGATACGTGTAATGTCATTTGGAAAGGGGGCAACCTGTAGGTAGTGGTACCTGTAGGACAACCATGGATGACATATAATCTGAACTGTTAATTTCTCTTGGAACTCTCTGCAGAAAGAGTGAGAAGGAATGCTGGGAGGGGTTCACATGTAGATTAGCATAGTGATAACCTACCACTGAAAGTTTAGTTGACCTTGAAAAGTTGCAAATATTTCTTTATACACTGAGATACAGACAAACTAAGCACAAGGCAACAACTGTTTAGTTTGTGCTGTTATACATTTCAAAGGAAGCCCTCTGTTTACAGCTCAAGAACAAGAACTTAACAGGGAAACGTAACTCAGGCCTTAAGGGAATGTTTGAATTTCATTTTGAAGTTTACAAAATGCTCACAAATCAAAAAAAAACCCATAAAATATACTTCTATTTTCCACTCCTGTTTATATTTATTAAAATTTTCTAAGGAACTTGAGGCAATTTAATAATACATTCCATTTCCCTCCCTATCTCTGTTTAGCAAAAACTGTAGCTATTGACAATATGAGTGCTATACAGAGAGAGACTGAAAAAAAACCCAACAAAACAAGCAAGTGACATTGGAACAGTTACTGAGAAGGAAGGAATGACTCTACTTTGGATGCATAATGGCAGCTTTTGTACAAATAGTTCTGGCTGAGCTCTCACAGCGATCTCTGTTGCAGAATCTCTGGGTTTTGTTGGCCTAATGCAGATCAGTCACACCCCAGCCCTCCAAAACAGCCCGTACAGCTTTGCAGAGTGCAACAGCAGGAGAACACTGAGAACACCCTGGCAGCTTCACACGACCTGAAAATACCTGGCTCAAGTACTGATGGAGGTGACCTTATGAAATCTGAGCCACTAATCACACAATGAAGTTTAGCTGTGAATTGAGGAAGTTACCTGCTCTAACTTGGCTGACATATTTACAGCTCTAGGTCCAGTGGAGGACAGTGTACGTGTCTCCTCCTGTCTCTAATCATTGTTTACTTGCTCTGTTCTCATGAATCATAACATCATTGCAGTTCTGGTGTTTAAAAAATACCCATTCTGAAAATATATTGCTTTGGGATTTTATACAAATCAAGTTACCAAAATGTTCAGATTTCATAAAAGCATGCACTGGTTATAAAGAATGTAATACTTTGGCAGTGGTGTTACAGAGAATAAAAAGGGAAACAAAAAGGAAAATCACAGATCCATCTCAGATGAACTCAAAATTTACAAGCACAAACACTGTTTTAGACCATATTTTCAAAATATTTACAGATCAGGATTCTTTTGACCTAAATGCCCGTCAAGATAAACATGAAGAAAACTACAGAACAAAGCCAGGAATACATTTAAAACTTTATGCTTAATCTGCAGTAAAATCAAATTTACTGATTTGGATAAGACATGCAAAACATTTACTTCGGACCCTTTGGGTCCAAGCGTGGAAATTTTAGAAAGCTACTGCACACAGATTAATACTGAGACTTGTATGCCACAGGGTGCAGGACTCAGCCTTGGTACCACTGAAATAAATAATTTATATTAACTAGTTCAGTCCTAATTTGACCTTGCTGAAATTTGCAGTTAATGTGGTGTATTTGCAACAGGTGTGACCCATGACCAAGTCATGCAGTTCTCACTGAATATTCTGCCATCTCTTACATGCACAAGTTTGACCTGGAGGAAGTGACTGCAGTGCCACTGTGAGTCATATCAGAGGCCCCTGAGTTCTCTCTCCTCACACCGTACTTCAGATGTTCAGCCAACTGCAACCACACCCTTATGCTCACACGTTTTAAACCAGAAAAGCGAGATATCTCCACGTGCAAAACATGTTAGTGCTACAACAGCACTTAGGACTAATAGAGTTCTTTTTGATAACATAGTTTATTTTACCTCCTCAATATGCAACTTGGATTGCTAACGTATAAAGCTGAAATTAAATAGCACTGCAAGAAAGGACTGTTTTGTCATCTCTTCCTTTGTTTTGTGAGCAAGTATCATTGCTCCTGTGGTGTGACTTTCTGAATCAGGGAAATAACTATAAGGAGTTGCAAAACATTTGTTTTCCTATAGATATCTTTATCTACAACATGGAAACCCAGGTTTGCTGCTGCTGCTGCCACTGAAGAACTTAAAAGTATGTGGGTAGTGGCACTCCAGTTCAGGAGCAGAAGCCACTGTACATACTCCTACCCACCCAATGTACCCTGCCAGCTCAGTGTCCTATTCCCATTCACTGTCCCACTTCATTCGTACTGCACTTCTCGTGGCAGGAAGAGCCTGGCCCCAATCTTTCATGTGAGGCAATACTCAGTTTTGCTGGGGGAACCTCTAATGTGAATCTTTGTCAAGGCATTGACGAAATAGCCTCTGAGGCAGGACTGTTAACCCCTGCAGCATCCTCATCTGATGGGAAACATCTTTTTGTCCTTTCAATATACTCCAGGAAACTCTCACATCTCTCATAGGATACTCAGAGGATGTTTTACCAAGTTTAATGACTTTAAACTCAAAGAGGGTAGCTTTAGATTAGATATTATGAAGAAATTCTTCACTGGGAGCGTGGTGAGACACTGGCACAGGTTGCCCAAAGAAGCTGTGGCTGCCCCATCCCTAGAAGTGTTCAAGACTAGGCTGAATGGGACTTTGAGGAACCTGCTTTGGTGGAAGGTGTTCCTAACCATAGCAGGTTTGAAACTACGTGATCTGTTGGTCCCTTCCAACACAAACCATTCTATGATTCTGCAGTGTCCCCCTGAAGGATCTAAGAAAATTGGACAGGACTTTCTTAGTCCCTCCATATCTGTAGCTGCTATAATGCAGCTGTGGAGAGCAGAAAGAGAAAAGACAAGTAGTTATTCTCCAAAAGGAATTCTCCATGGCAGCAATGATAAAAATGTTGCTTTTTCTTCTGTTTTTGAAATCCATTCTCATGGTCTATCCTCAGTCTTTGGTGAACTTGAAGATAGCAAATTAGTTCATTCTTTCCCATTTGAGTAAGACTGCAGCTATCATGGGAGTAGGCGGGGGAGTTGCTGAAAATGTTCGTACTTGCTTGGGGTATTGTTTGAGAATGTTGTTTGTGGTGAATCCACCAAAGATACCAAGGATTCTCCTCAGACAGGCAGTGAGAAAACAAGAAAATATGCATTATTTCTGTTTGTCAGTCTGGAGTTAACAAAATGAAGAGAACACACAAGCTTTTAGGGTGTCATAAGAAAGCTGTACTTCTGTGCAGTCTCTATGGCAAATTACAGCATTAAGTTTGGCTTGTTTTCCTTTTTACTCCAGGACCAATGTAACATGCCCTTGCAAATACACAGAATTCTTCAGTAACCCAAAGAGGCCTCTGGAAAAAAGAGGAGGCAAAATCTATAAATACCATAAATTATCTTTCCTTTTAGCAATAATTGTAAAAGAAAGAATTGACCAGATTATTTGATGCTTCTTTGCACTGGTTAAAAGTTCAGTGATTGAACAAAAGTGGGAGGAGGATGTTTTTTCTGTTCTGTGTCTTGATGCTGCAGCAACCAGGCTTTATTTCAAACCTGTACTCCCTCATCAATCACTGCAGCACCACCATGTCATAGGAAGCAGGGTGGTGACAATGAGAACTTTAGGGAGGAGAATAATCAGCACTGCAGCAGAAGTAGAGGAAAAATGCTGGGAAGTTAAATAGCACTTTATATGTTCATCAATACACATTTGCAGAGGGCTGAATGGTCTGTAAGCTCTCCAGCACAGCTGCCCTTGTGAGCAATGGGAATTAAGCAAGTGGTTGTAGCCCAGGGTGAGGAAAAAGCTGAAGAGTATGGTCTGGATGAATGTACTGCTAGATGGATAAAACTGGATGGATTGCTGGGCAATTGAAGAGTAGGAATCAATGGGTTGATGTTTAGTTGGTGACCAGTACAAACAAAACAGTCTGGAGTCAATACTGGTGCCAGTAACTTGGATACAGGATGCACTTGCAGCAGATTTTCAGACAATACTAACTTAGAAGGGGTGGTTTTCAAAACAAACAGCGGAGGTTCAGTTGAGAGGCCTTTGAGAAACTTAAAACCCGGGTCAACAGAAACCTCATGAAGTTTAACAAGGAGTGCAGAGTGTACAGATGGGGTTGGACAGTGCCAGGCACCAGTGCAGGCTCAGGGCAGCAGCAGCTGAAAAGCATGTGGCTGTCACAGCGGACACTCGGTTGGACAGGAGCCAACAGGGTGTTTTCATTGCGAAGAAAGTGAACCATACACTGAGCTACATTCGGAAGGGAGCATGGGCAGCAGATGAATAGAAATTATTATCCCTCTTTATTTAGTGCTAATGAGTCCACACCTGGGATAATATGTCCCGTTCAGGGCTCCCCAGTTCAAGAAGGATTTCAAGAAACAGGAGAGGGATGTGCAGAGGGCTGATAAGATGGTAAATGGCTTACGGCACATGACTTGTGAAGAGATGTTGAAGAAGTTGGGCTTGGTTTGCCTGGCAAAGAAGAAAATAAGGGGAGATCTGATAACGATCTAAAACTACCCAAAGGGGAGCGGCAAAGATTGTTGAGCTGGACTCTTGCCAGCAGTAGTGAATGGCAAAACAAGGAGCAAAAGTCTGAAGCCGAGTCCATGGAGTTGTGACTGATTGTGCACGGGTGCACCAGAATCTGTCAGACTTGGTTTACATCTTATTTTAGTGGATCAGGCACCTTATTCATCTTTGCCAAAAACTGCACTTTTTCTGATACCATAGAATTGTCTTTCCCATTCTTACAAAACAGACATTTCCCTTACTGAACATAGTTTGTACCCTTGCTGCTAGACCTGCACAATTTAATGGTTAAATTCAAGTAGGTCCTTACATACTCACCTTCTGAAAAGACAGCATAAATCCAGGCTTATAGCCCAGAACCACAATGACACATGAAGCAGAACTGCTGTAGCAGTATGACACAGCTAAGTGAATTCTCCATCAGATCAAATCTCTGTTGGCACAAGGATTTAGGCATGCAGGCAGCATCTCGGGTACTGGAGGCAATGTGGGGTTAACAGCCTGTCAAATCTATTTCTGTGCCAGATTAATAAAGCATGTTAGCATGTTAGATAATTCACAAGTGCAAATATATGTGTCTCAAACTTGAGTAATAACATTAGTCAATAAGCAGCAGATTTCAAATGTCAAATACCTAGCATTATACCTTTTAAGAAACCAGACTTCAGCCAAAAAGCTAATGCCAAAGCTAAATTCTGGGATAAGAATGCCCATACACTGTTGGGCAAGGTATTTTCTGTAAAACACAAAGGAACCAAGGAATATGTATACTTCAGAATGACACACATTTGCAATGCAGTGTCATAGTCTTTTAAAATGACAAATCTAGTTTTATTTATAAAAGAAAAATAAATAACCCAATCACAAGTCTCTGACAGTAATCCAGTTGTTTATTGTGGGAAAGGATTATTTTTTGAAGACTACAATGCAAAGTAGTGTAAGTTTTATGTAAAGACCGAAGCCATAGCAACAGCCCATAGTCTGCCACACACTTGAATCTAACCCAGATAGAAGTGTTTCATAATGATATATTTGATAGACTAAATACATAATGGAGCAGCACATTTTTTGAATTAAAAAATAGATGAGATTTTCATGTGTAAACAGCAGATAAACCAAAGAGTCAAATAAAAATGTAGGAAAAAATATATAAAAACCCCCAAACACATATTTTAACCCCTCTAAAACCAATTCTAACAGATTCTGTACCACCATGTCTTGCACGTAGACAGCATTAACAACACCATTAAAACATTCCTGTTGGCCTCTCCTCATTTTTTTTTCTCTCAAAGTACTTCTTACATATTCTTGAACAGTCTTCATTTATACTACTCCGTGCACTGCTAGGACATCAAGATTCTTCGATGATGAAAGTTTTGTATGGTGGTATAAAATCATTTTAGCCTGGGTATATTCACTGCAAATAATCAAAACAATGAATTGCAGAATATATATCTCATTAGTCAGATTATTCAGAAAGATACGACCGAGGTGCGAATACTGGTCTGAAAAAATAATGTATTTCTGCAGCTTTTCTCCTAAGGGAGTAATATTTTTGAAACTTATTTATTACACAAATACGGTACCATACACTGAAACTTTCGAGCTTCATTCTTAGGGTGGTTTAGCTGCATAAATTCAACGAAGAAGTAAACATAATTCAACGGCCGTTAAGATCTTGATACTGGCTGTTTTTATTGGACTATATCCTCTAACTCTCTGGGATGTAAATTTCCGGCGATAACCTGTGCAGCAATAAACTTCATTCAGCCACAAGAGTGTGCATGTGAGAGGATTGCAAATCTGCTCCGCCAAACCAGAATTAGCCGGTATCGCAGGAATGAAAGAGCGTGGAGATTTGAAATTGCAGGGAATGGAGACAAGGCGGTGCAGAAGACGAGCCGCCTGGGGGGCAGGGGGCCCCAGACCAGTGCCGCACTCCAATGGAAAATAAGCCCCGGGGCGGCGAGCAGGGGCGAGGCTGAGCGGGGCCGGGCGCAGGTGGACACTGCAGCCCGCAGCAGCTCTCGGGGCTCGGGCTGGGCTGACAGCGGGGGCTCGGCGCCGTGGCGGGCAGGGACGGCGGCGCTGGCGGAGCCCGGCGCGGTGAGTACCTCGGGAGGAGCCGGGAGCCGCCGCACCGCACCCGCACCGGCACCGGGACGGGAGCGGGCAGGGACCGCCTGCGGCAAAGGCGCGCAGGGCAGGGCCGGGCCGGGCCGGGCTGGGCTGTCCCCGCACGGTGCAGCGCGGGCAGGGGCGCGGGGCTGCCCGGGGACTGCGGGGACCCCCGTGACCCGCGGCGGGCCGGGAGCGCCGCTGCCGCAGCGGGGTAACTCGCGGTCATCCTTTGTGCTCCGCGGGCGGGCGGTGCCGCCGCCGCGCCGCCCTCCCGAACGCCGCCCCCGCCGCAGCCCCGCGGGCCGTGCCCGGGCCCCCGCCCTGGCCGCCACCGGCGCTGCTGCGCTGCCCCCGGAGAAGCCCCGGCGCGGGCAGGGGCGGCCGTGCCCGCCCCGGCGGTGTTTCGCGTAGGGGAACCTCACTGGAGTGCTGGGGGAAGGCTCAGCATGTGGAGCTCCCAAATCTGTTATCTTGGGGCGAAAAGTACATCCCTTGCCTTTGGGCTGCTCTCGTAACCCTGCACAAAACAAAGGTGCGTGCCTGGTGAAAGCTGACCATTCCCTTGGCAAAAGCTGCCCGTTCCCTTAGGAGAAAAATGTTTTACTGCCTAAACCAATCCCCGCAGTCCCCGGGGACGTGGCACCACGCGTGGGTCGCACCGCGGCAGAACAGCACCGAGGGATCGCCCGGGGAGGTCAGAGCAGGGCTTGGGAAACAGCTCTCGGGAAGGGACAGCAGGGCAGCACACCCAGTCTGGAAATGGAACCGCTGCCGACTTTATGCAAACTTGTGACCCTGGCAGTTAGCCTTTTGAACATTTAATTTCCCCGATTTTGTGTTCTTTGCTGGACACACACTCCTTCCACTGTGGCTCTGAGTGGCAGAAGTGGCCAGTGTCTGCATCTCCAGTGAAGTCGTTGACAGCTGAAGCGCTCGTGTTGGCTAGGTGAGGTCAGACTGCCAAAACATACGAAAACCAAAATAAACGATGTTTTTAACAATGTTTTTTCTGTATGCCTTCAGCAGACAAATAATTACATGTGGTATGTCTACTGGGAATATTGCAAAGCAAAACTCATTACTAGTTATAATACGTTTATGAGTTATCCATTGGAAGTGCCTTTAAAGTACGATTTTATTCTGTAACTTTTAATACTGAGGCAGTCACGTGCTAGAAGAGGTTGCCCAAGTATATGTCAATTATTCATCATATGGACTTTACATCAAGATCAGATGTTTTTCAGTGGTCTAGTTCAACTACAGGCTAGAGAGCTATAGCTCCACTGATAGTACAGGGAACTTGGGTATTTTGCTGCTAACCATGGTCTTATTACAGCACCTGCATTTGCCCCTGAAATAGCTCATGAGTCAGATTTTCAAAAAAGCTCAGCATCTTTGCAGGCACTACTATTTGGGCCATTTTTCTGAGAGCTCTGCATACTTTGTGTGCATACAGTCCTAAAAGCTTTTCTGAAAAAAAAAAATGTAGATCTTCTCCAGCTGACCAAACAGGAATCCAGATTCTCCTGCCTTTAAATGCAATTCCCTGTGAGGGGCTGTATTCAAACATTGTTACTGCGAATGGGTCTTCACTGCCTTGCTTACTGGGGAAACTGGCCTGGCTCTCTAGGATTTCATAATTACAAAGACTCCCTTTGGCTCCTCTGCCTTTCATGAGACTGTTTTTGGCTGTGCTGTGCTGTGGGAAGAAGGCTGAGGACAGGTAAGTGCATTTCTCCTGGGCACAACGGGCCATGGGGCGATGAGTCAGTACTGGGAAGGTGATCCAGGCATCCATTCCTTGCTTTATCCAGAGCCTGAGAGTCTGTGCAGTTATTGGAGATGACTTGCCTGCTTTTGAGTGAATTCACTCTGAAATTGTGACGTTAGGGAAAAGTTAACAGTAAAACAGTAATAATAAGCAAGAATCCAGTTCAAAGGGAAAATATATGCATTTTCTGAAGATTTGTGGAGGTTGATGCAAGTATGACATTAACTTGCATCTACTCAATCTAAGCCCATTCTGTCAGCAAGACTGCAGAGATGAGTGTCATATCTTTGTAGCTCAATGTCAATTATTTTTGCTTCAAATAATTTAAAATAGGTAAAAGACGTGTCAATTTTCTGTCCAAAGAAGAAAATTTTTGTATCCAGTATCAGGATTCAGGTGTGCACAAAAGCAGTCAAAAGCATAAAAGAGAAAGGTGAGGCCTCACATTTAATCCTGACTCTGAATTTTCAGTTACATAATTTTGTATTCCATTATCAAAGATGTGCTGTAATATCCATCATACATTTTCATTAATCTTATGCAGAGCATGCATAATAGCTTGTGATTTTCCCTCATTCTGCTATTTCTCATGATTTCCCATTAGCACGATTATTCACTGTGTTTATCGCCTTTATGCAGTTAGTCTTCTCTCTTGAATCCTCCATAGGTAGTTCTCTAAACTACAGCAACAGGGGATCTGGCTCCAAGTACATTATTAGGAAAGAGTTGAGATGTCACCTTTAAGACCTACCCTTTGTAGAGGAAGGATGAGCTATGTTTGTAACTAAGGCTATCCCAGTCTGTTGTCTCCTTGTCAAAAAACAAGTCTGCACCCCCACATGGCTCTGCCTGGCTCCCCTGCTACCCTTCCTGCCTCAAACACCCTGCAGGAACCTCTGGAAAGACCTCTAAGCACCATCCCCATTCTTCCTGTTTCTCACTTTGGAAAGCAAAAGCCTATAAGGCATTTCAGTACCCATTTCCACTGGCAGCCAGGTGTGGACTCATCAATCGATCCCACTTTATCTGTCCATGCAGTGTTAAATGTCCACAAGTTCTTGTTCTTCCTCCCTGTCACCAATACCTGCCATGGCCAAGTTAGGGCTAGGGAGAACTTAAGTCACTGAAGAGTATTTGTCTGAAAAATTTTATGCCAGGATTACAACATATTTTAGCTCCAGCTCACTGTATGAGGCAAATCAGTGTGCTCTTGGAGGAACCTACGTGTCCAAGCTGCCCTCAGTTACACATTATTGCCTGTAGTGCCAGGATGGGTCAGGTGGCACTTGACTGCAAAGGTAACTTACCCAACAGCCAGGCTGGGGAGGTCCCACATGTCAGCAGGTGTTCACTGGTGTCTGTGAGAGAAACAGCTTTGACCAGTCAGCGCTGACTCCATCTGTGTATCAGCGTGGAATACTCCAGGGCCATCTCTCTGTGTTCATCTAGCAATCAGAAAAAAAGTAAAATCGTTTGGAAAGGTAGTACCTTGAAAAGCAAAATGCAGTCACGCATTTAAAGACAAATCTTCATTTGGTACAGAATCTGAGTTAGTCCATTCACTGCCCGTTTGCAGCAGTGAGGAGCTAGCCCAGAAAGACACCTTCTGAGGGCTCACAGAATATATAAGGAGCTTTTTTAAACAATTTTTGATAACTTTCTTCTCTGTTTCAACTGCCGTGAAGCTGATGTTTCTTTTTATTTCTCTGGAGAAGGAAAGACAAAAAATTACCATCTCTGGTAAATTGTATCATTACATTTCTAGTCTCCATGGAAACCTGTGTGGTGCTCCACAGTTGGGTAATATTTCAATCTGTTGCAGCAGAAATCAGATGGAGGGAAGGCTGGGTTCTGCACCTTGCATGTTAATCAATTAAAAATGGTCTTGAAATTATTTTCACATTGTGTTGCAATCTTTGTTTAGAGTAACTACAGTAAACTGAAGTAATCAAATTATGCTAAGTATGGCTTGCTCCTATGTACACCTATACATAACTCTGCCTGTGGGTTTGATTCTGATAGGCACTGACATTCATTTGGAAGAATTCTTTGGTTTTGGTAGGATTATAAGGATTAATACTATGGAAACTGAAAGCATAATAGCAAACTGTTTGTCACATTGACTCCAGTAAAAAGCTTCCCAGAGAGGTAGTAACAATCCCCTTGTTGTGATTTATGTAAGGAAAGCATTTTGAAAATCAAGAACCGTAATTCTTTGTCTTTTGCTGTCTTCATTCTTGTTCTGCCATTGCTAAGGAAGAAATACATCTGAAAACTGGTTTCCTCTGAAAAGATGGGGTAACTTCACCTACTTGCCTCTTGAGGATTTCATTTCTTTACTCAAAGCTTTATGAACTTGAACACAAAGGCACTAAATCTTACTGGGACAGCAAAAGGTGTGAAGAAATACACAGAGAGACCAGTCTTTTTTGTGACCACAGTCAACCCATGAAGAGTGAGTGCTCTCAGCCACCTGAAAGTAAGTAGAATCTATACTAATGGAAATAATGCAGCCTACTCTTAGCCTGTAAATACTCCTGCATAGACAGCCATGATAATAAGGTACACAAAGAAATAAATTAATTGGACAATTTTCTAAGCATTTTACATTTGAACACTGAAATCACAATATTAACTTGAGAACTGCACTAAATAAAAGTGGTGAAATATGATAGGGATTTGTGGTATTCACTATAGCCAAAATAAAAAGTCTGATATTTGTGTGTGTATTTTGTAGGTGTTTACTGCATTTGTTTCAGAATCCTGTGGAGAAAATGTATGCTAGTCGAGAGGATATTGGGTATGATTTTGGAGACGACTCAAAAGTTGGAAGTAAGCCAATTAAGCCTAATCCAAACATCGATGGAGGATGGGCTTGGATGATTGTATTTTCCTCTTTCCTTGTGCACATACTTATCATGGGTTCCCAAATGGCCCTTGGAGTACTCAACATGGAGTGGCTTGAAGAGTTTAATCAGAGCCGTGGCTTAACAGCGTGGGTCAGCTCCCTCAGCATGGGCATTACACTTATTGTAGGTATGTTCTAGCATCAGTTACTTCAAAACTACATAGATTTTTAGAATATGTTTGCCAGTCATCCCTAAAGTATTTTCTTAGTTTCCCATTTTATTAGCAGAGCTGACAAAGTAGTCCTGAGTTGCCTTTTTGAAGTCCCTAGGACGAGTTTTACAATTTAGATGGAAAAGGGAACAACAGGGAAGATGATAGGGATGTCAGTCCAGGAGACGGGATGAGCAGGAAAGGAAGCCTGTGACTTCAAGGTCTCACTACAGTTAAGGAAACAGATGATCTGTGAAGCTTGTGGTCCTTTCTGTACTCTATCTAGGAGGAGAAAATGTTGAATTCAGTTTATATTTCAGTTTGGCAGCTGAATTAAAAATTACTTTTTAAGTTGTGGTTGGATCAATTCAAAATAATATCTGGAGGATATGGTTGCATGTATGTGTATATATACACCTATGGCTCCCTAAATGAAGATTGAAAAAGCTGTGTTTAGATCTGCCTAAAATATCCCACTGAAAACAAAATAAAATGTTTACTTTCTAGTTACTTATGAAAAAGGCCTGCACTCACACAGCATCAGCATTGGGAACAGCAGTTTCAGCTTTTTCCTCTCTTTAAACTGTCTATCCTTCATGAGGCAACTCTGATTTTAGGTCTTGCAGGTATTTGCTAAGTATTTGATCAGTTGGTCATATTTTTCTTTGCATAATTTTAAGCAGTAATATGGAAAATAAACTGAATTGCACAAGTTGCCTGATGTTTTACGTTTTATTTAAAGCATTAAAAAAGTCAATGTGAAAAATTGCTAGAGCAAGAGAATTAAATAAATAATTTATCTTTTCTCTCTTTTTTTTTTTTTCTCATGGTTTTTAACAGGTCCTTTTATTGGTTTATTCATCAGCATGTGTGGGTGCCGCCTGACAGCTATAATTGGAGGCATATTGAATGCCCTGGGTTGGATCCTGAGTGCCTATGCCTCCAGTGTGCACTACCTCTTCCTTACGTTTGGAGTGACAGCCGGTAAGAGCTGCACTAATGTTTGAAAGTTCAATTACTTCTGATTCCTTTGAAGGTTATCCGAGTGAGTCAAGAGGGAAGTTAGATTGTAAAGTTATTCCAGCTCTTCTTTCACAGTCTTTACAGCCTTTTATCTTTTTAGAAATCTTAATTATTTACTCAGTGGATTGGGCTTTTATCAGTTTTAGCCAAGTGAATATATTAGAGGACATTTTTAATTGGAAGAATTAATGTAACCCAAACTCTAACAAATGAAATTTAAAGAAGTTAAAACACTGTTGAATTATATATATAGCTAACTCCTCTCTTTGTCACAGGACGAAACAGGAAATGTTTTCTCCAGGAGTTGCTCCACATTAATACAATACCGGATTATAATAACTATGTGCTGCTTTAAAACTAAAGGGTGAGGTGGGTTACATCTGGTAGGCAGATCAGCTTCATACAGCACCTCTCTCACTCTTCCACAGTGAGATGGGAGAGAATCAGAAAGGTAAAAATGAGATAAATACAGTTTAGCAGGTAAAGCAAAAGCTGTGTGCGCAAGCAAAAGAAAAATAAGGAATCATTCACTACTTCCCGTGGGCAGGCGGGTGTTTAACCATGTCCAGTAAAGGAGGGCTTGGTCACATGTAGCTGTTACCTGGGAAGAAAAATGCCACAGCTCCAAATGCCCTCCCTTTCTCCTTCTTTCTCCCAGTTTTATTACTGAGTACGACATGAAATGGTGTGGGATATTCCTTCAGCCAGTTGGGGTCCCCTGTCCCACTGCATCCCCTCCCAGCTTCTTGTGCTCCCCCAGCCTGTTCACTGTTGGGGGGTGTGAGAAACAGGAAAGGCCTTGGTGCTGTGTAAGCACTGCCCAGCAACAGCTAAAACATGCTGGGTTATCAACTGTAGTTGGGCCTCAAATCCAAAACACGGACTGTATGAGCTGCTAGGAAGAAAATCAACTCTATCCCAGCCTCAATTAGGATAATTTATGATGCTGGATTTCATACCTAATTTCTAATAAAGGATATTCACATTGTATCAGCAATCATGTATAGCAACAAATAGTGCTACACTTTTTTACAACCAAAATGACCGAAGTAATATTTTGTCATTTTAATTGAAATTAGATGTCTAGAAAACCTTTTGACTTGTAAGACCCTGATCAAAATATGAAAAGGCATTTTTTTTTCAAAATCAACAGATCCTTAGTGCCTGAATGCTCATGTTCTAGCAATAATGTATCTTGTGAAAAAATTTAGTTACTTTAAGTAAGTTATGTAGAATAGCCCAGTATTATCTGCTTAAAGCACTACTTCATTTTATTTACTGTTCATTTCTGCAAAGAGATACTGTTAATAGAGATGAAGCAGAAATGTGAAAGTTACCTGAGTAAGAAATATAAAATTTGGGCTTTACTTATCATCTGAGCAACACTGAGCAATCAAGGGGCTTTGAAATATTACTCACTCCACAGATAACGTGGCCAGCTATGTTTGCAAATGAAGCACAGTGTCTGTATTATATGTGACAGATGGAAACGTCATGAAAAAAAGGAATTGTTTGTAATACTAATAATAGCTTCAGTACTCGGCATTCTCTTAAACCGTCCTTTCATAGAATTTCATAGAAAGCTACAGAATTTCTATACAGAAATTTTGATTTAGCCTTCTGGGTGGAGAAATATTGAAACTAGCAAGGGTCACTGTACTGACTCTTTATATACCACCATACCATAGACTTCAGTAATGTAAATTCCTGAACAAAGAACAATGGCCACAGACAGGATTTTGCCTTTTTCAGAATTTCTGTTTCTGTATATATTGAATATAATTGAGCAGGCAGGAATCTACATATTTTTCCCTCAGCCCTTGCTGCTTTTCAGGAAGAGCACACACAAAGTGACAAAGATTATATGGAAAAAATTCAGAAGCAAACTTTTATGTGAGGTGGAGAAATAAAATGGTGTTGCAGGAGTAATTCTGGCCAGAAAAGCAGTGCCTCAGATGTTCCTTCCAGCTCCATGAGACCTCCGTTCACTGTCCCCTGACTCACCATCTCCTTGACTCACTGATCCCTGGCTCACCACCCCCTCACACATGGTTTCCTCACTCACCCCTCGCCTCGGGCTCTGCCCACTCAGTCCCATCCCCTTGCTCATGGTCACCTCATTCCCCGCCACCCCAGGGAAGTCTGTGCCATGTTCTCATGGCTGCTGTTCCCTTACAGTGGCCGCCTCTTGCTGCCATCACTTCTGGGCCCCCATGCTGTGCCTGTGGGCTTACTCATGGTTCCTGCCTTCTCACAGGATGTCCCTGTGACCCCCACCGTGTCTCCCTGTCCGCAGCCAGCCTGCTGCCTCAGCCCATCCCGGGGGGTTACCTCAGGGTGGTTCCCCTTCCCCAGCTCCTCACAGCCTGGTCCCTTCACCTCCTGGCCGACAGCCCCAGCCCCGCTCTGCGGGCTCTCCTCCCCTCAGCAGCAGTGTGGGGGCAGAGGAGCCTTCTCCCCTCACCCGTTCTGGAGCCGCTGGCACTGGCAGGCCCTGTGGGCTGGGGGCAGACTGTCCCCGAGACCCTGCATGGCGGGGGCAGAGCCGAGCTGGCCCTGACGAATCTGGGAGGAAAAGGCAAGGAGAGACCTGCGGCCCCGTGTGTGCCTGTGAGGCAGGTACATGAGGCCTTCACTTGTAATCAGACTGTCTCTTGCTATGTAGCCCACAGAATGAAAAGATAACACCATTTTAAAATGCTGTATTCTTGGGGAAACACGGTGAGCACTGGTGCAAGCAGGAGCTGATTCCTCACTGCAGCCAGCAGTGAGGGGCAGGAGAGCTCCAGGGCAGCCTGAGGAGCAGGAGGTCTCCAGGGGGGCAAAGAGGCCTCCCTGAACTCTGTGGCTGGGGAGGGGCATTTGTGCAAAATAAAAACCTGAATGTGTATTTGCCCAGCAAAGAAATACTTCTAATAGGCAAAACAAGTCAGCTCTGGTTATGATCACTGCTGTGATGTTGAAGGGCTTTTTTTCAGGCTTTGCTGGAATCACTGCTCTTTCTCTCACCTAGCTGTAGCTAGATCATGCTGTAGCTGCTTGCAGCTGTGTTATCACCTATTTAGGAAAACTTTTAAACCCCAAAACACTCTTCTGAATTATGATCACAGTGTATTGGGAAGCATCTTCTGCATACACCTGTTCCAGTCCAAATTCCTCTATGAGGAATAGGCTGTGAGAAAAAATGGGCAACTGTCTTCTTTAATGATGAGTTTGCACAGCTCTTAACACTTTCTGCTTGAAGTATATACCATGAATACCTTGGTTTTTAACTACAGGTGAGGGGGTTTCTACAAAATTAGAGATCTGCCTTTTAAGACTTACGCCTGTGTAGCTACTGTGTGGCCCTCCCTGGACTTCCTTGGAGTGCCCAAACAGAACCAGCCTGGAAGCCACCCAAGGTCCCCCCAGTGTGCTAAGCCCTGGTGCTGGCTCCTGAAACAGATATCGTGGTCACTGCGGCACCACAGTTACAGAGCAAGGACAAAAACTCAGTGTGAATCTTCACTGCTGGTGAACTTAGGGGAAAGCAGCAAGATGTGCTCACTAAGCAGTTCGGGTCACTGATACAATCAGATGCAGGTATTGCAAATGCAGAATAGGGTGTGTCTGTGTTTGTCCTCACATTAACTGTCCCTGATTGGTTGTGGCACGTTTGTGCCCTTCCAGCAGTGTCATGCTGAACTAAGGTTTTATCTTCCACGTGTTTAAGTTTTTCCAGCAGTTAAATATGTGTTTTGTATTCTCACTGGAATGAGTACTGAAAATTTTGGAAAACACTACAAGACAGAAATGAAAGCTGACATCAGAATTGAATATTAATTTTTATTATTGGTTTTACCAGCATGCTTGCATAAAAGTTAGGAATAAAACTGATATGTTTTTCATTGCTTTTTACATTGTTGGCAAAAAGTTTAAATTTATTTGGATTTTTTTTTTATTATTTTCATAGGCATTGGAAGTGGCATGGTTTATCTGCCTGCAGTGGTCATGGTGGGGCAGTATTTTCAGAAGAGAAGAGCACTTGCACAAGGGCTCAGTACCACAGGAACAGGATTTGGAGCTTTCTTAATGACTGCCTTACTGAAGTACCTCTGCACTGAATTTGGGTGGAGAAATGCCATGTTCATCCAGGGTGCCATCTCTCTGAACCTTTGTGTCTGCGGGGCACTTATGAGACCTCTCTCCCCCAAAGACCTGAGTGAAAAATCTGTTGTGAGAAGTAATAGTGAAGATAATCAAGCAAAAGCTCTGTCCCATTCTACAGAGACTATAAAATCTAATGGAGTCCTCGGTGAAGAACCAGAGAAAAAAGAAGAGGCAACAAATGAAGAAGTGCTTGAGAGTGCTCAGCACATAGAAATCGGAGGTAGCTCTGGGAGCGGAAGGAATATGTATGGACTGCGCTTGCTTAAGACAGTGAGCCAGCTGACACTTACAGTCAGGAAGGGCTTTGCACTATGGTACTCCAGCTACTTTGGAGCTGCATCACTGTTTACCAATAGAGTATTTGTGGCCTTTATAATTTGGGCTTTGTTTGCCTATAGCAGCTTTGTCATTCCCTTTATTCATCTTCCAGAAATAGTCAAGCAGTACAACTTATCTAGGCAGGACAATGTATTTCCTTTGACATCCATTATAGCAATTGTTCATATTTTTGGTAAAGTGATCCTTGGAATAATCTCTGATCTCCCATGCATCAGCACATGGAATGTCTTCCTTATGGCTAACTTTACCCTGGTCACCTGCATTCTTACTTTGCCACTAATACAAACATATGTCGGCCTGGCTGTGGTTTGTGCTCTAATAGGATTTTCCAGTGGCTATTTTTCTCTAATGCCTGTTGTGACTGAAGATTTAGTTGGAACTAAACACCTTGCAAATGCCTATGGCATCATCATTTGTGCCAATGGAATATCTGCATTGTTTGGACCACCCTTTGCAGGTAAAAAGTTCAAATTGCTAAACAACAGATGTTTGTATAATAACTGTATGACTCCTTCTCTTATTAATTTTTCTTATGTTATGAGCATGTGTAGTTAACAAAATCACAACTACTCCAGAATGGACTATAACATTCAGCTTTAAATTGTACAGAGTCACAGATCACATCTTCTGGGTACCAGCTCACACTGCAAATTCCAGTTCTTGGAAATAACCCCAGATTTATTACAATCTATGCTTTCAATGGTATGTTTCCCTAAAATAGTGTCATGCACTTTTTTTTTCAACTAGAAAGGTGTAACCTATTTTTCTGTTTTATATAGTATATGCACCATACATACCCATTCCTCTACCACATGAAAAAATGATGATTAGTTCCCAGGGCAGGCAGCTGTTTGTACCACAGTTATTACCCCCAAGAACTGTGGGGTGTGTTTGGGTGTCACCACTTTAAGCTGCCAGTGGATGTGTTGATGTAACTAACTTTGCCTTCCTTCAGCCAGAAATACTTACTCTGGGGACTGAAGTGCTCATAACCTCTTTACTGCCATTCACAGCAGAAGGTAGAAGTGTAATATGCATAGTACCCCTAGTTACTTAGGTTTGAACAGACATTCATTATGAATTTTCTCATAGAAAGAGGCAGGGAAGTGCAGAAGAGATAGGGGTCCTAACTGTCAGTACTGTACCAGCCTACAGCTCTCTTTTACAGGGATGTTGGTCAGAAGAAAGCAGAAAAAAACCTTGATAGTCTTGGCCATGGTCAGCCAGGGATGGCTGTGGGCTGAAGGGAAGCCACTGGCAGCACGAGCAGCCCAGAAAAGAGAGAACAGCTCCTGTGCCCACCTCTGAGTCAGAAGAAAGCTCACTCAGTGCCCTTTGGAAGCAGCAGTGTTTCACTCTGCCATATGTTCCCTCAGCACCTCTCAGTCTATGCCGAACGTGGCTCTGTCTTTGGTCACTGGTTACGAAGCAAATAGGATGCAAGTGGTTGATGTAAAAAGAGCTGCTGATCTTGTGCTGCATCGCAATGCAGCCAGCGTGACATGAGAGAATTTTGCTAGTTTGGGTTCTCAGACCTTTCTGAAATAACTTTAATGTGGTTTTGCAAAGGAATTGAGGTTGGAATGAGAGTCACTGCAGCACTGAGATTATATCTCTTCAGAAGTCTGTTACTGGTATGTGAGTCTTTGAGGAAGCTGTTGGGAATGTGTTTGCTTGCACAAGGCAGAGCATTTGAACTGGGCAGTGTTGGGGATTTCACAAAGGCAGTAGTAGGGTGGAAGAGCTGATTGGTTTGGGATTACAAAATGTCTATTTTAAATTCAGACCTGTGACAACTTGTTTGAAAATTGTTTGTTTCCACAAAACATCTATGGATTTGACTGAAATGTCATCAGAGAAATGTGAAGTATTTTTTGTATTTTCCCATGCAGTATACCTTGTTGTCAAGCTTTGTAACAAACATGTTTTGTCCTTATTTTCCAGGTTGGATCTATGACATCACACAAAAATATGATTTTTCTTTTTACATAGCTGGCTTGCTATACATGGTGGGAATAATATTTTTACTTATACAACCTTGTATTCAAAAGAAACAACCAAGACAAAAATCTACAGAAGAAGCACAAGTATAGAACAAATTCCAGAAGTTTTTTTACAGAACTTTTTTGATTTCATGTTTCTATTGTGTGACAGTATGAAGATGTTTTTCTTATGAAACCAACCACATTAAGCTGTACTTAAGTGAAAAGCAAATGTGCTCCATAATGCTAATAAATTATGAGAAACATGCTTTTAAAATAATTAAGATCTCTTACTTTAGAAGTACCAAATACAGTGATTAAAAGCACACTGCTAGTCTTTTAATATCAGCACAATGCTAGTAGCCTTTACCCTTGCTTCTCTTTCAACTTTTCACCACTAACCACTGGTGAGAATCCATTGACTGCAGTGCAGTTACTCCTGATTTACACAAGAGAATTTGGTCAGGACACGAATGATTTATAAAGGTCCCTCCTACTATGTGTTCAGTCTGATAGTTACAGAGTATAAGAAAATGATTGTATTTCTTGCCTGGCTAGTCAAGTACTGTTGAAATGCTAGTATAAGAACTCCATTAATTGAATGTTTTAAAATTACTATTTCTGTGATACAAAACTGAAGAAAAGTTCTTATATTTTTCTGAAGTGACTGATTTTGACTTGATGATCCTTGTGTGTCCCTTCCAGCTCAGAATATTCTGTGATTCTGTGATTCTACTTCAAGGATTTTTAATTTTATTTTTTTAAAGTATCAACTGCGTAATAAAGTGGCCATCCTCAACACACAGGCTGCATTATAAATGCTGTGACACTTAATGCACCTGAAGTAAAAAAATCATAAATGCAGAAATGGGAAACATATGGAAAATATTCTCGTGACTGGAAAATGATTCCAGGAACAGTCTGGGGTCTGTGGCCCCTTTATCTAATTAGAGGTACTGTAGAACTTCTTAACATTGCCACTGAGTCCTTCCATGGGAAAGAGCTCTAGTACAGCACACTAAATTCTGTTACAATTACTTTAATAACAAAAACTGTTACATTATGAGCAGTTGTGTTCCTGCTCATAGTGTACACCATGAACTGAATAAGATTGGTCATGTTTGAGAAGTTTATTCACTAGAAAATAAGATGCTGCAGAGCATAGAAGAGCTAAAGAACGTTTGAATTATTCAAATAAATTTTCTTAACATGAAGCACCTGGTAACCAATGCAGAAGGTGTTGTATGGTGGGACAGGACATAATTTTCAGCTTTGAGAGGTGAATCTCACATTAATTTTTCTGTCAAAGAAAAGCCACTGTATGTTTTTATCCTCCTAGCTTTATGAAAGTTTTTTGCATGACAAATCAGGTTCTTAGTATAACACTGATATGTGCTGCTGGAATTCCTTAAAAAAACCAATTGATACTATTCAATTATATTGAAGAACTATTAGACACAGTTGAGTTTGCAACACTACTTGTCCTCTTTATAGCTGCAAAGTTGGCTGAGAAAAAGTTCTGAACCACTCTGTGTATTGTTCTATATTGCAATTCACCAGCTTCTTAGTGTTGCACTTCTACAACTGTTGGCAAGGACATATTTTAAAATAGATCACTGAAATGAGCCAAAAAAAAAAACCCTTAAGAAAACCCTGAACTACTTTAAGATTTAGATCAGTTCAATCGTATAGTAGTTATGTATGGCCTTTAAAAGTCACATAAAACAACTGAGGTGGCACTGAACTGCAACACATGGTGTGAACACACTGTAACTTCTTAAAAATAGCTTTTTTTGTTGGAGAAGATGTTCACATAAACTTTCACATCAGTTCTTTGTTACAGGTTTAATGTCTTCTTGTTGTGAATGCTGCTGATAGCTTATTTTAACTGAGCTGTCTTTTATCTGTGAAATATATATATTGAAGTGATGATTTCCCTTATTTTACTTTTTTTTTCTTTTTGAAAGATATGTACCCTTCATACATAGATATTCACTTTGTCTTTTGTCAAAAGTAACTTTATTTGCATATTACAGTAATAAATAATATGCTGTTCACTTGTAATATCTGCATTATATCTTTCTATGGGCCGTATGTTGGGAATAAAGTTACATTACCCAAAAATACACTTTCTGTTCATTTATTAATTCAGTTAGGGCAGTGTTTTATCCATGTGATGAAATTTGTATTTGTCATTATCCTAAAATGAAAGAATCACAAAGAAGAAAGGATATATATGTGTTTCTTCTAAGATCAGTGATCACCAAATGCTTCCAGAATATTGATATATACATACATACATATATACACTCTTAAAGAGCCATAGTTACAGTCTTGAAAGACAGCAAATATCTCTTATGAAATATGCAACTTGAACAATGGAAGTAAATTAGTTCCTGCATCAGCAGGATGAAGGAAACACGTTTCCCATTTGCCATCCTGGCAGAGTGGCTCTAACATGGTGTTCAAGGATTGTCCAAAATGAGGAGGATCATCTGATCCACACTCTCAGTCTCCAAAGAAGTTTCTTCTTGGTGACAAAATTATTATTTGTTTGAAGTTTAGATAATTAATTTAAAAACATTTCAACACACATCAAACTCTGGAAACGAGCTACCTGTTATTGGCCTGTAAACACTGCAGATTTACCATGGGGGACAGTAAAAGGCCCAGTGCTCAAGAGCAATTTTTCTAGTATGAAGTGATAGATGCTTCTGTAAGGGTACTAATGACAATGCCACAGCGTCTGCTATAAGCCAGGGAGTGGATAGCAGATATACAAACCAGACGAGTCAGAATGAAGAAGTACAAAGAAGCCACAACCATTTATATTACTAGTAACTGCTATGATGCTGATTGTAACACAGTTTCAGGATGCCCAACATATTAAAGATTGTATTGTTTACATGTTGCTTCTAGTGAGACATATTTTGGTTTTCCTCTTTCAATCCTTAAAAAAATCTGCTTTCCTCAGTAAAGCAGTCCATGTGTTTGACCCGATAAACAGCAAACCCACACCTTACAACAATTGCTTCAGTGAAAAATGAACCTTTATTCAGTTATTTGTTCTGAACATCTTGTTTCTGCCTTCTCCTTCAGAGCTGCAGCTGCAGTGGACATCTGTGTGCAGAGAATGGTTTCCAGCCCACTTCCTGTGCCAGCTCCTTCATTTCAGGTGTGATTGTGTCACACAAGTTCTCCACAATAGTTTCCCATAGCACACTGTCACATAGGTAGTTGTAAGAGAAAGTAGAGGGTTAGAAATCATAATTTGGCTTACTCATTGGTGATTATTCTACTACACAGAATGTGTTTAGACAGCACAGAGGCCTTGTATCAAGGTCACTTGCAGTGTGAGCTGCCCACGTATCTTGAAAGACACAGTTTTAGTTAAAACTCACAAGATATCAGTGGAAGTTTTGCCCAGAGTTGCCAGTGCAAGATATCCCATGTTGTTCTGTGAAATATCTGAGAAGCTTCTTCTGGTATGATATCAAAGGCCTTTCTGCCACACTAAAAGCAGCTGTAATGCCATAATCTCCTGGTATGTGATTCATACACCTGCTCTGAAATCAACCGAGCTGGGTAAATTGATGCCAAAAGACTTGTCAGGATGTAGAAATCACATCAGAAATACAAATCTGTTTTCAAGGACGTAAGAGAAGCCTTGGGCTTACAACAGAAATGCAATTTTAGGCAACTTTCAGAAGTACTGTAAGGATTAAGCCTGTTTGTCAGAAGGTGCTTCTCTCTTTCAGAATGACTCCATTAAAAAATCAGGTAAAAATATTATAAAGAGGAAGAAAAAATGATGTAATTTATTAGATGACAGAACTATCACCAAAAAAAATGAGGCAGATACTCTGTGTCATTATGTATTATCTACCCATTGTAAGTAATACAAGAGCACAGCAACACTGATTTTTCCCCAAACGTTCCACTTCTCTACACGTGCAATTGCAGGGACCTAAGTGCAGTTGTACTCGATGACTCCAATTCAAGTGGCTGGTAAGTGGTAACAGAAATAGAACAGCAAAAGTCCTGGTATAACTTGTGTTACTGCTGATGGAGCTGAATACCTTAAACTGTTTAATTCACTGCCTACAGCAAAGCTGTCACTGTAGGTGTGAACCGTTTGTTCTTGTGCAGGCACACACAACATCCTAGCACGTTTTAGCAAAGGAAAAGCAGGGATCATTGAGGCAAAATTGCTGTAGAAGTGCTGAAATGAAAATATATACCTTTTAAAAGTTTTCTTTGAATTTCTGCTTTCTCTCTGCCTCTCCCCCATTCAGCTTTTCCCATGAGAAATGGACACCGTGAAGTTAAAAATAGCAGAGGCTGGTTTTTATTATCAAATGTTTTTATTTCCAAACACAGTGTTCTGTTAAAAAAAAAAACTAAAAATAAATATAGGAAGCAGAGCGCAGCCGCTCCCGCCGTTCCCGCCGTTCCCGCGGATCTTCCCCGTTCCCGGTGACTCCGGCCGTGCCCCGGGGGCCCGGCGCCCTCTGGCGGTGGAACGTCCCCGCAGCACCGGGAATTCTGGAAGAGGCTCGTCCCGAAACAACCGAAACGAGTCCCGCCCTGCCCTTGTGCCCGGACAAAAATATAAAATCCGAATAAGATATTTGATAATTCCACAGAGAGCAGCATTCCAGCCTACACGTGAATTATTTTGGAAATGAAAACTCATATTATTGGGGCAAATTTTTAATTCCATAAAAATACTTCTGAAATGAGAGAAAGAGAACCTACTAGTTCTAGTAGGTTATTTCATTGTCCCAAAATTTTATCTTTCTTATCATGCAACTTAAGTCTTTCTAGGATTTCCTTAAATTCCAGAATATCCAAGGCTTTATGTTAAACTAATGAAAAGTTTATTGCCCTGCACAGTACTTCATCCTGCTCCACTCACAGTCTGCAAAATGACAGATGAATTCCAGATATACTAACAAATAATTTCCTGACCTCTCTTCTGTCCATTCTCTTCCTCTCCTTTAGTTGTTTTTATTCCCTTATTCTCTAACCAGTTGTTTCCCAGTCACAATATCAACTGTTTTATCTGCAAACTGAAATAAAGCCCAGAACTCAGCAAGCTTATCTACTCCCATCTGGCCTTCATCTCTAAATTAATGACATGCTCTATTTTCCTGACTCGTCATGTTCTCCTGTGCTTTCTTTGCACTGTCTCCTATTTCTTGTGCTCACTTGAACTCTGCCTTGATGAAGCATCTGTAACACCTTTGCAGCACAGCCACGTCCTCTGGGACTGCCAGCAGTCTGACACACAACTTGAAATGTTGACCCACGTAGCCTCAAAATAATAGAAACCCTGGGAGCAATCTCATCCTGATACAGTTTGGAGATGTGCTCTGTACCAGACACATCCCTCTCCCCACACTACACGGTTAATCTGTGTCTCTGAAGTCTTTCAGAGTGTATCTAGTTGTCACAGCAGACTCAAGACAACTAAACCTGGTTTTAACTTTTTCATAAGGTCTCACCATTACTTATGTTTTCATTAACTGCTCAACTCATAACTTGACAGGCTTCATTCTAGGCTCCTACAGCACCCTCGGGGATAAGAAGTTATTTTTCTCTTTAAAACATTTCTCTTCCTGTTTTTCATAAGCTAAAATCTTTTTCTCCCCCTGCTGGAGTTATTGCAGCAGCCTTTTCTCAGGCTCTGACTGGGATAGAAGATACAGTTTTGAGGTATTCAGACCCACAAAAATAAGCTTCCTAGATCATAGCTCTGAACACATTATCTTTCTATCCCAATTTCCTGACCCTGCACAGACCAGGAAGCTGGAACAGATGACCTCTCAAAGGCCTTTTCAATATGACTTTTCTATATGAAGGACTTTTCAATATGAGGGACAGATTGCCCCTCATTCTTCTGCAATGTCCAGGCTACCCTTTCAGTTCATTACCCCTCATTCAGCACAGGGAGGCTGCTCTGAGCTCCAGGCAGCCAATAGTGGTGACTTCTGTTATTCTCTCTTTAAAGTTTAAATTCAAGATGTTCATACTATTTCCCATGCTTTCCTGATAGCTGGAAAGAGCTTCCTAGCAAGCAAGCATAAAGTCATCTCTTTCTCCTCCTGTGTTTCTTACAGTTTCTTGCAGTGAAGTCTAACAAAAAAAAAGAAAAAGAAAAAAAAAAGAAAAAATCTCTTTCCTTGTGCTCCTGTCTTTTGTCACAGATGTAAATGTAAGGAATGGCAGTGACTTTTTGTTTGCTAATCAGCCTAACATAAGGGGATCCCAGGCTGTGGCTGAAGTTTCTAAACATTACAATAATACAAATCATAACACAAAGCAAAGGTTTTACATTTCCAGTACTTAATCCTGGAAGTAGGGCATAACATCCAGCCACGGGTGGCAATGGAATTGTCTGCATCATTGTGTTTATTATAAAATAAAAGTTTGCAGGATAAGCACTGTCTCTCTAAGATCTAGCTCAATAAAGAGACAACCCTTTACTTGTCTTAAGTAAAGCAGACAGATTGACGATTATGTTAAACCAATGAGATGAATCAAAACCAACATGCCAAAATTTTTACTGTTTCAGACCTGTGTGAAAACTTGAGAAAGTCTGGCAATATCTTCAAGCTCCAGAAAGGAAATGATGTACAGGAGCAATGGGACAGGAAGCCGTTCCAGGAAGTCATACTTATCTCGCCACAGATTCCAGAACTTTGGCACCAAACAGTACAGGGAAAAAAAATGAAACCAAACCCAAGTGACAACAGACTTGTAAAAGCCTAAAATTTCTTATCAATAATCTCAAGTTATTCACATACATCTTTAAAAAAAAACCAAAATCAAAACCAACAGTCAGCTTATGTTTTTTTTATGTTTTCTAGAGAAAATAACATTTAACATGAACATCCAGATCCATTTTTGGATCCACTTTTCCACATACATATAGATCTTTTTACATAACGACTGTGCTAATTACTCATTATATGACATTTTTTGGCTCATTCCTTTATAATCTAATACACCAAATTCTCTCTTTTTAGGTTTCTTACTTAGTGAGCTACTTCCCATCGTGCAGTCATACAGTCAATTATTTCTGCTTCTGTGTCCCACTTGGAACTTGGCCTTTTGTGTTTAACACTATTTCTTCAGATCACTTATCTATTTTATCAAATCGCTGTAATAAAATTACTAGTTCATTATAAACCAGAATCCTGAATTCAATTTGCTACACGTCTAATGAAGATTTTGATTTCCTAAGATCTAACAAAATGAATGCAGTCATCCAGATTAGTACAGGACTTTTTTTGCCTTTTCATACACAATCAAAATTTAAAGCAGAATTACTATTTTTATATTTGGAAATTTTTTCTAATACATCCAAAGTGGTGTCTTTTTATTGCTTTTTTGTTTTTTGGTTGGTTTGTTTTTGTTTTAACTAACTAGAATCTATCTTCTCATGTACATTAGAGTGATAAAAAGAGAGAAACAGAATCATGGAAATTGAAACTATACTAACTACAGGCCAATTTTGATGCAGCCGTTTTCCTTCCAAAGTATTTTATAAGATTAGTTACAAAATTCAAGCTTACATGACCACATTTGAAAGAGCTTTGAAAATTACATGATTTCACTGTTAAGATGTTAAGACATTTTCCTTCTTTTTTCCTTCCAAATATTCCTAAGGTAGCTCTGGAGAAGGAAGCTAATGCCTTATCTTCCTTCACGTCTTTGGGTAGGTGGCCCAATATTATGCAGGCTTTATTTCCGTGCTGCAAGTGCAGTTTGCTGTCAGTTCTCCTTTGCTTTTTTGCTTTCCAAGCATGTCAGTTCTATATGGTTGGTAATTTTCCTCAAATTCCTTATGCAAGTACAAAATGATCTACACAGTCAACTAAAAACGGTTGGGCTGATTAATTCAGGCTGGTATGTAAGGATGATCAAAATCTTCACATACTGGGAATAATGATGATGATGAAATACACTGAGCATGTATTTCATGTTGAAGATTAAGCAGGCTACCACATGAATATCTGAGTTTTTCTTTAAAATTATTTATTTCTAGAAATAATAATGTGATCTGTTTTGGCTGTTTTAAAATATATTTAGCTGTGCTTATTTTGCTTTATTAATGTATCTGCAGCTAATGATGAACTAACTGTGAAAATCTATTGAACTTCAAGTTTTCTATGAAAATTTCATCCTGTGAGTGCTGGAGACTATTTGATGACTTGTACTATTTGTTCACTCATCCAGAAATATAAGTAGATCTCTCTTCTCTTGCTCGACACTATCATCAATTTATTTTCCATCACTGCAAAACCATATATAAAACCTTGCTGTACCCTCTTGGCTTGATGGAGATTATGAAAAGAAACTAATGATAAGTTATTTCACTGTCCAAAAAGAACAGAAAACATTTCAAATCAAACACAGATGTTTATAGGTGTATGGTAGTTACTATAAATTTACTAAAATACTAATGTTAATTGTTTAAGCACCTTTCTTTAAAAAAAACAAACCATGAAAACAGATAAAATCTTAGGAATGAAAACTAGGAGATAACAACAGGAAATACCAATACTTAACAGGAAAACATTTTGGTGGCTGGAGTATGTACCAAATATTTAGCAGTAAACCATGGGTATGATGATGAGTTTTTTCTTTGAACTCATTTGGCAAAAAAATCAGTAAGGATAACTAGAATATTATTCCAGTACATATATATATATATATATATATATAATTCCTATATATATATATTTGTGTAGAATTAAGAGAAAAAATGATAATTTGTGAATACTTAGGAGCAGCAAAGCTCCCTTTAACAGGAGGTGAGGAGGTGTAAAAACAGCTGATTGTGTGGAACAGCAAGAGCTATGGACAGAAATAGTGTCAGCATAACAATACAATTTCTCACAAAGATAGTAATTTATTCTCATAATACTTCTATTTATATTAGCACTTTTCTGAAAACAAAGCACTTTTATCTTATATGATAATTTTAATAAAAAATAGAGGGGAAACCCCAAAATTTTGAGATGATTTTAGAAGGAAGAAATGATCAAATGTTAGAAAAGAATGGCAACTGTGGCTTTCAATACTTCCTGTGGGATAGGAAGCCTCTGAACCACCAGCAATACTTTTCAAGAAAAAGCAGGCAGATCTTATTTGTAACCTACTGAAAACACACAGAGTAATAGTAGAAAACTGCATGTTAACAATAATGTAATCATTTGAATCACTGTACCCAGGTAATGTAAAACAGATGTTTTATTGTGACATCATACTAATATCAAATGCTGCAGGAAAATCTTACACTATAAGCAGTGGAAAAAATGCCCACTAAAATCCTTCTCACTAACATATATTCACGTGTCAAATCTACTTTTATGAGGTAAATAAAATAAACCCACCAGTGGTAAACAAAAAAGTATAGAAAAATACTTCTTTGAAAGCTCAAGTTTATAAAAATTGATGATCAATTTTGCTACAAATTAAAATGTGGTACAACTCTGCTTCAACTAACAGAGCAATTATGAACGTCTACTGCAAAAACCCAGCATATTTAAAGACACCCTGAGCCTGAGCCAAATCCAACAGGCAGTCCATTTTCTATTGGTTCAGGATACGTTCATTCCCCTTCTAGTCAAAACAAGCAGTAATAACTGGAATTAAAGATTGGTTTTGTCATGGACTGTGAGTGCTGATTGAGACTTTTTCCATGGTTTGTGCACATATCCAGTCACTTGAGGTTAGAAGGTGTGGTGTGTCCGTCCCTGGAACACCAACAGTGCTCACTTGCCTCCCACCCAACGGCCTAAGGAAGTGTCACTGTTTCCATCAAATCACTTGATATCGATCAGTTGCAAAAGTTACAGAGGGAATGAGAAACACAAACCGAACAAACACAAACCTAAACATAGAAGTGCAGACCACGCTAAATCACCAGGGCTAAAAATCTCTGGATTGTGCCGTAGGAAGTGTTAGATTTTAATAAGCAAAGCATAGGGAACATGTTGGTCTTATCCGAGATCATAAATGAAGATACAGTCAAGTTTATTCTTGAAAAGAGATATATAATGTCACCCTCTTCCCTACCACCATACCACTTACCCAAGATTCATATACTTCTTGGGAAAGCAGACCTCCTCCACCCAGGAGTAAATAACCATGGAATCCTAGAACCATCAAGGCTGGAAGAGACCCTCAAGATCATGTAGTCCAACCATCAACCCAGCACCACCATAACCACCCCTGTCACATCCAGACACCTCTTGAACACTTCCAGAGACAGTGACTCCAGCACCTCCCTGGGCAACTTACTCAGATAAGGTGATGATTCAATAAGATGATGTCTACCGAAAACTGTTGATGAGAAAAACAGGACTTCATTTGAAAATGACACCTTTCAAGTTCATAATAAAAATAGGATAAATATGAAGTCACATCTGTAACTAATTTTTTTCAATATTTGTACACAAACAGAATACAAGAGCAGTTTATTTAAAAAAGAATAAAATCTCCCCAATCCAAGGTGTCCTGTCAGGTCTCTTGGGCTACAAAAGCCTCAGATCTCAACTGCAGTCCCTGCAGGTGCAGTTATGAACTTCTCCATTTCCAGACTAGGTCATAGCTCACCTCATCTATTCCCTCCAGTTAGTGAATTAATGTGTCTTTGGTTTAGTATTTTCAGGATATGTTCCTCTGTGAGCCATGATCAGGATCCACCATATCTTGTGACATGACCATCTCTGAAAGTTAATCCATTACTGAGAACGAAGATTATAGGAAGACGCAAAGCAATAACTACTTGGGACACACAGTTCCACAGAATTTTGGGGAAATGCATCATTATTTCAGATGTTCTCAGTGGCCAGTCTACCTTTGGGGTTTATTTAGTGATGTCTTTCTGGCTGCAGCTCCTGAAGTCATGTTGCACTTGCATAGTCCCAATTACCTGCAGCATTTGTGGTTACTTGTGTTAAATCAGATTGGGAATCCAGGTGGCCATAAAAACAAATGGGCTGCCACAGAGCATTATGAGTTATTAGCCATAAAAATATTGCTTCCTGGCCTATTTTTGTTGCTAGAATCTCTGTCATTGTCTTATAATGAAACTATCAGTGTTGCTGGGTTTTATAATATATTTAGGTTTACTGTCACAGCTTTTTGTTTTTTCCTGTATTCATACATTAATTTATATTAATAAATTCATAGGAAAAAAGTCTATTAGCCAAAGCAATCACATCTTTCAGGAAGTTATTACAGACCAATATTGCTATGTTATTCCATTATATGCCACCACAAATTTGTAATTTTTATTATCATCTCCTATGAAGAGATGAATCATCAAAAAATCCTCCTGGGATTCTTTAATTTCTCCAGGTCTTAATTGATGAAATTCACTCCTAAGTGACCACAACTGTGGAAGAAGAAAAAGAAAAAAAGCAGAAGAAATGAGTATCAAGTACCATGAGATAAATACTCAGATTCAGGTGTCAGATTGTGGAAATATTACTACAGTCCCAAAACAAAGTAAGAGATCAGACCATGGTTACTTTACCAGCAGCCCTAAAACATGCTTCAAAGGACAATAAACATCCCAGAATGCACCTAGAACAAGTGTGAAATGTTTTTACATACAAAGAAAACATTCCCAACCCCTGCATGCAAATTGTTTGTAGAAATAAACACACATTTAAAGACATCTCAACTGGCAAAACTATAAACATTCTGGTTTTGTTTTTCATTTAGTCATAGAAACACAATTTAACCACATAATTTAATGCCTGATAAGTAGAAATACCCATTCAACTGCTCAGGCATTCAAAAGTGGCAGTGTTGGAAGTTACACTGTGATTTTAACGTTTTGTTAAAATCAAAATTAATAGGACAGTTCAAAGGCTCAGCACTTAAGAGTGTCTGAAAACTCTGGAAAAGGCACTCCAGAAGTACATGTTCAACTCACATTTTCAGAGACAGAAAAAGAAAATCTGCATTACAAAGCATGCAACTGAGACAAAAAATTACTATGAATAGTAAATTAGGTAGCTATGAAATGCTGGAGAATAAGTGGCCCTGACTATCAGTAATTTTCCCAGAGTTCTCTTAAAACATTACCTGTGTGCTTAAACAGCGTGTCAGCTTTTAATATTGACTTTCTTTTTGTTGCTGTCACAGCTGGGTCTACAGGAGAGGAAAGTCATAATCACGTTTCTCCCTTCATGTTAGTAAAGATCACACTCCAAGCCACAAGTAAGATTCACTTGCTATTGTGGGCAAGGTTAAAAGAACATATATTCTAGTCTTACTAATATTAATATGGTTTATTTCCTTCCAGTTCATTGAGAAAAGTGAGGGGTTTACACTGTCGTATCTATAGGTGGATTCCTGATACGAGTGATACAACTGACAAATGAGAATACTAGTGAGGTGAACACACACACATATATGTTTTATATAAACACATATGTGTTTTATATGTGTATATAAAAACAAACTCCACAGAGCTTTATTTTTTCTACTGGCATGTTGAAAAGGAAAACTGAAAGCAAGCCTTGAGTTAACAGTCAATACTCACATATACTGACCGAAGAACAGAGTTAAATTTATCATTACAAATCAGATCTGACAACAGTGTTTACATCTCTCAACATCAAATTTAACTTTAGATCTCTCTGGTATTTCAGTGATAAAATGTAGATTTTAAAGTTGAGAATTAAGTATTTGTAACTCCCAATGAGTTGCATTCACTTTCATCACTAATTTTCAAATTAAAGCTCAGATTCCAGATGATCTGCTAAGACACCAGTCATTTCTGTATTTTTCAAGTCTTTCTTTTACTTTGTTAATCTCTTAGCTATAGCAACAGTAAACAAGTTTGAATAAAGGCTTAACATCTACATTTGAATGTCAAATACAGACAGCTAAAATTTATCATTTTGATGGCTATTGTGGCTAATACATCATTATAGGGGGTAATCAGAATGCTAAATCATATTTCTGATTGCATACATACAGAATAGCTTCAATTACAGCTCAGACATATCTGCAATACTCTGTACCCTTATTATGGGAATAAATGAAAAAAACATCCTACTCAGTTACGTAAGTTCATCCTATTTTACAATACACACACAATCTTTATTCCTTTGCAGTGAAACAGTTGCCTCTTTGAAGGCAAAAAATATTCATCCAATCTGCATTTTAGAATTTAATGTACGAAAAGTAAACCACACCACTGAAACATTTGATCCTGGCAGAATTAACAGTTCTGCAATGTACATTCACAATATAGATTACCATGTTGCTAAAATAACATCGTTTCATATACTAGTGGTAACATGAGGATTCAATGCAGAAGTGATTGTAAAGCCCTTGTCATTCTGTTTCAGAGACGATTTTAGTGCCTGGGAAGGCTTTAGAACTGGTATGTTTGCAGCCCACCACGGGGATAATAGGACACTGAATGCTGTACTGTACTTCCAAAAGCTCTTTTTATCTCTGGCAGTGTAGGGAGAATCAGCATGTAGGGCTACTGCCATTCTTATTTGTGGAAAACACGAGGTGAGAGTAAGGTCAGAACAAAACTGATATGCAAATAGAGAAAGAAAAGACATCCTTGTAACATGTTCCTCAGCTTGCACACCCTTCAACATGGTATGCAGGAATACAGTATCCTATAGGGAAAAACCCCATTGTTAAAGGAGAAAAGGAACATGGTTAATACACTTTCTCTGGGCTTTTTCATGTTACTGTTGGAAGTGACATCTATTAAAAAAAAAAACAACAAAACACCCAAACCAAAAACCCTCATTTCTCAGCATGAAAATGCCAAGTGTTACTGAAAAAGAAAATTGTTCTACCTGCCCCCAAAACCACTTGCCAAAAATGATTAACAGCTATTGCTTTCTAACTTTTGAACAATATTCTACAGATTAAATCTATAAGGTTGTACAGAAAATGAACTACACACAAGTCTAATTCTTAAAAAAGCAGAAACATGTTGCACCACAGATTACAATGTGTAAATTAAATACATTAATCAATACTTTTCAGTATGGGATATACAGTACAACAGAACAAAGTGTATACAGATAGCAGATACTCAAATTCTGCACTGGTGTAAGCAAGACAAACTTTTCACAGCAAGTATTCCATGTATTTTTTGTTTAGTATTTTGTGTGTGTGAGTGTATTTATCTGTAATGGAACTTTAAGCATATGTGAGTGTACAAGAACGTCTTTAATCCAAACACTAGAGTGGGCATATGTGTCTATAGACTCTTGAGTGAGATTTTTATCTTTATACAATCCAACAAACTCTAAAATGAAACACTAAGTCAATACTCTACAAATTAAATACCCCTGTGCATTACAACAGATGTTTTAACCTGGCTATGAAAATTTACTTTCTTGCATTATTGTGTGGAAGTATAAATTCCAAAGCATTTTAATACTAATTTAAAAAAAACTACAGCAATACATATTTCCATAATCTTACCTCCTTTTAATTGTTATACCAGGAAGCACACTGCAGTAGAACTCTCTGCCAAAATGGAAAGATCAGGCCAACATGCAGAGGCACAGGAAAAGTAAAATATTCAAGTAATTTTGTCGAACACCACTGTGATTTTTCTAAACATTATTCTTTGATTTACAGTGGAACAAACTGTCAATTGCATTAAAAAACTTCCTTATGTACAAATACCCGGGACAATCTGCAATTACCTTGATAATTTCTTAGCATGTGGTTATTTCAAATAAAAATAATGCATAGACTTTGTAGTACCTATATTATTTGCATAGATTAAAAAGATGAGGAATGGAAAGTGTTGTAAGTGCATCCTGGTTACCATGGACACATTCCATTCTGGATGTTATTTGGAGGTGCAAGTGTTAAAGCAATTCACTGCCACATTGCTTATTCTGTTGGCATTTCTTCATGAAAAAAGAGAGAAGAGGAAAGGAAGAGCAAAACCAAATCTAAACAGCAGCAACCAGACAAGGCTTCAGGTAAAAAGTCATAGGAAATTTTTAAACAAATAAAACAACCAAAATATTTAAGTGAAAATTAGCAAAAAATGAACTATTTAGTAAGTATGTATTGTCAAAATTAATCTGGACTGCAAATTACCAGAAGCATAGTTACTATTTACATAGCATGAGAAAATAATATTTGAAATTTGTCACATGGTGAGCCATCTTTTAAGGATGCTGGCCTCAACCTTCCCTTAATTTAATCTATTTTGAAAGTTATATAAGTAAAGACAAGTCTCACATGACAGACTCACGTTGTCTATTGAGAAACCTCTGGGGGACGGTCAAGACAGACGGTGTGAATTGTGAAGCTCTGTACAAAGGCACATACAAGGAACTTCTTCCTTCCCCAATACACATTTTTAGGATTTCAAACTTCTCCAGACTCGGCTGCAGAAACTCAAAATATAATTCCTCAGATTAAAGGTTATAGGGAGATTAATTTTCCCCTTAAATTGTTCTCCTTTAAATAGCTAAATATTCACTGGAGAAGGAAGGTGACTGCAGAATCTAGAAAATAGTGTTGTTGAGATTCAGGAGATCTAGAGCCAAACATTTTCCTCTGTCCCAGGTGAATGGCCCAAATCCCCAGTCTTTGTTTTCACCCTTGGATTTGTCACTGCAGTCCAAGCTCTCATTTCCCTGTGCAGTGAAGGAGCCCTTGTGTCTTCTACTGAAAAAAAAAGTCATGTTCTCTATTAGTCTTAGTGATTTATCTCTAAATCCCTTCTCTCAGACTATTTTATCTCATATTCTATTAATTTTCCATAGATTAAAAAAAATAAATCTCTGCTTTTGGCTGGATTTTGTAGAGTGGGGGAGACCACAAAAATGTGATTTCAAAATTAGAGTATTCAAGTGCTTCTGTCCTCATTTTATCTCATTTTCTCTTGCACAATATTGTTGCATATTTACTACAATTTCAAATGAATCTATTGGTTTTAAACCAATCCATTTTCATGTACCTTGGTATAGAAATTGCCCATTTTACCCTCACATAAATCTATACAAAATGAAAGTGGAATAAATATCAGCATACTGAAATATCTTAAAGGAGATAACTATAAAATAGATATTTCTAAAGTCATGATCTGTATACCTAAATATTTTTGAGTTAATTGGTTGCTTGAGGCCAGTATCTGCTAATCTGTTGCCTAAGAATTTGTAAACCTAGGCTCAGCTTCCAAGCCATGCAGTCAAATGCCTTCACTAGATATATATGTTTGAATTCTGAAATTAATTAGCACAGTGAAAACTACCAGCTTACCTGCTTCCTTCATCTGTCCAGTGCCTGTCAGTGTAGATGCAATTTTACTTATGAAAAAGCACCCCTGCTGGCATAGGTTTTCCTACTCTAACATAGTCACAGCTAATTGAGAAATTGATATGGTAATTTTTTTTTTACTTTATAGCAAAGTTTTTCACACAGTTGCAGCTACATCCACACTACAGCTTTGACTGTGTAAGGAATAAAGGAAAATTTGAGTTGGACAACAGAAACCTTTAGGCTTAGACAAAGCTATGCTCATTTTGCAAGCAAACGAAGCTTTGGCTTCTAGGTCACTTCAAAAAAGGGAAATTAGGTACCTTACAATTTTACTCACTTTTCACCAAGAAGAGGCAATTATGTATTGTGTCTAAGGTATGGAGTCAGGTAGCACTGCCAATGCAGAGGTCTTTGTGAAAGAACTAAAGTAAAATGTTAAATCACTTCAGGCAGAGCGAGACTCTGCTCACGTGGTGACACTGAGGCACTAAAGCAGGGCTGCTTTGATCCCTGGGGGATAAGCTGGGCAGAACAGTAACACACATGGGCATTGTTTCATGTAAGGCCACAATGGCACATTGTGATTAACTTAAAAGCAAGAATGCAGATCTTGTGGAACTGAAGAATCTGTTAAGTCTCCTTTTTTCCTCCTGCCTCCAAACCCAGTTAGATTCTTGGTAAGGAAAATATTTGACTGGTCAAAGGAGATTATTTTGAGAGTCTTGATTGGGTTAATATGGAAGAATGTGAACACTAGGAAATGCAGCCTGGCAGAAGGGACTACACTGGTTTCAGCAGGTGGTGGTGGTGTGTACCTCAAAACTGCTGACAGGTTTTGTCCTGTTTCCTTGGAAAAAAAGGTAAAATGGTTGCAGTTAATGAAGCCTTCATTTATTTATGGTTCCCAAAAGTCTCTGAAGGACAACTTTATAGGAGTAAGCACAAAAAATGAAACACATCTGAGTGCAATAGTGCAAGAGTCCACCAAACTGAAATTAAACTAAAGCCATGCCCTGGTGCCATTCCTTATTTCAGGCATGGACAATATGAAATTAAATAGGTACCATTGTTGCTCGCTATGTCTGTGAAATTGGATGCATTTTGTTCTTCTGGCAATTTATTACCTTTCTTTTCTAATCTAAGGTAGGGTTTTCAATGTCCCTAATTCATTTGACAATTGATACGAAAGTCTGTCCTTGCATTTGCTGTAGTACAGGAAATGATACAAATTACTATTTTGTCTACACTGATAGGTTTACATCGCTACAGGATAATAGTTTCCTTCTGATGTGCACTCGTGAGAAGCAAAAATAGGTCTCTTTGGCATTTATTAGACATAGTCCATTTTTCATCTTTCTAAGGGATGTCCATTTCAGATATGCCACAGAGTCTGAAGTGTAAAACCTATTAAGCTGTGCTAAATAAACTGTTCTCCAAGGAAAAAAACCATTCTCTCAGACCAGTGTGTACTTGGAAGTTTGTAGGGCCACAGTAGTCATCATGCAAACCCTCCCTGCCCTATGTCTGCTTTGGTTTTGGAGAAAAAAAAATTACTATTAATAAATAGCAAGAGATTAAAACAATTTACTTAGCAAGCAAAAACACAACAATGGCTGTAGCAGAGTACAGCTGTAAAGACAATGGCATATGGAAAGAAAGATGACTTCCTGGTGTCGAGGCAAACTGTTTTGTGAGTTGCTATTAACAAATATTTCAAGTGCATGAAGAAGAAAAGAAATATCTCAATTTCAAAATTTCATATGGAGCAACTATGAAGTTGCTAATTTTCCCCCACTTCACTCATACTCTGAAGCATCAACCCACTTAAGGGATTGGCTCTGTGCGCATGTGTGCATGATTACCAAAGGCTTCCACTTAAAGCATCTGAAAAACATATTAGTAAAATACAGGAGGAAGATGGAATAAAAGCTTGGAAAAAAAATAATTGTCTTTTCCTTTGGGGAATGCAGTAGTTATGTTTGAGCACAAAATCTGCTGCCTTGCCATGGCCTCCTCCCTTTTCTCAGTTACATACCTGGTTTATTCCTATTTTAGTATCTTTCCTCATTGGTTTTCCTAGACTTTGCAGGTGGGAGAAGGAATACATAAAAAGTCAAGAAAATAAGAAAAAAAAAAGTAGCTCGAGCTGTTTCTCACAGCTGCCAACAGCACAGGTGCTTTGGAAGGTAACATCTACCTTTATACAGACTTGTGCACAGATCAGAGAGACAGCACAAGAGCGAGAGACAATGCAGAAGGGAGGGGATGTGCTGAGGGGAAAGCAACACTATCAGAGGGAATAAAATATTACTCTTGAGGATCAGAGTCTTCAATTATGAGCATGATACTTGCCATTTATTAATGTGATTAAATAGGCAGACCTAGATAAGACTGCCACAAAGAGATTATTCCACTACTTAACAGAACAAAGGATGCAAGCTAAGTGCAAGGCATAACATTCCTTTCTAGATGGATAACACACTGACAGGTTTCACTTAAAATCATTTCTTTTAGTTTTGTCCTCCTTAATTCAGTTTCAAGGTCTTCTTGTTACAATTTCAGGTCTAGTCTATGCTTTAAATTTCTTCTGCTTTGTTTTTGGGTGGTCTTTTTTTTGTTTGGTTGGTTAGGGTTTTTGTGGGGTTTTTTGTGTGTGTTTTTTTCCTCTTTCTTAGAGTAAAGAACCCAAACAACAGAACAGAACAGTCAGACTCCCCGCTATGTGCACAAAAAGTCCTCAAGTGCAGCTGTGCAAAGTAATTTTTAGGGAATCTGCACCTCTTTTAGCAGGGTATGTACACATAACTGGCAATCCTTTTTATTACAGATGAAGTCTTAGTTCAGTCATCCCACTGCTCCCTTCTTGGATGCTTCTTATCCTCCTGATTTGTATACATCTGCAACCAGTCTAATCTAATATCTGCTGAAAACTGTTTTCTTGTATTCTTATGTGGGCATCTCACTTCCAGCACTGACACCCCTCACTCTAAATTTGGAGGAACACCTAGTGCAGTGGCCCCTAAAATCTCATCACACTTTTTAAGAACAGACTAACACTATCAAAGTGTTTTCCAAAGTTCCCTTTCTGTCTATTTACAGCTTTAATTCCACCTCAGATTGAAAGACAGGAGCACTAAAGAATCCATCACACTGTGCAGGCATTCTGATATACTTGATTCCTACCTTTGTCTCCAGTCTGCAGAAAAAGCTGTGTTAACAAGTATGTCCTATTTCTCAACCAGTCCTCAGCTCAGTACTACAGGTAGCATACTCTCTGAAAAGCTGGTTGACTTTTTTCCCTGTTTCTTCAAATACTAGGTTTTTTTAGTCCAATTTTAATTACTTGTTTTACATGAAACTTAACATTTGTTACCTTTAGGTTTCAGTCTCATTGTAAACTGCAGAGGTGGGAACAATTGCACAGTTCAGCTGTAGCACCACCTTAGTGAATGCTGAAATCTATCCTTTCATTATCATTTGTCACGATAATTTGATGTGCACATATATTAAAAACATACATTGCCTTTTCTGTCACAAGTATCTACTTGCTTTTTTGATGCTTTCCAGCTACACAGCTCCTCTTGCCTGCAATCCCCATCTGTTGTCATTCCTTTCACTCTATTGTTCACTATCATCCTATTATGTTATTTAGAACCCTGGCTTCAGACACTCTCTTAGGCTTCTGCAGTATTATTTTGCCTTTTTCAACAAATCATTTTGATCATTTTACTGTGCACTACTGTTTGTTCTTCTAGTTCCCACCCTCCTCCAGATAATTTGTGTAATTTAGGTTTCAGCCAACAAATGACATTTACACTGGTTGCACCCAGTGCACAATTTTAATCTAATTTAGTGAAGTCCATCCAAAAGCTGCAGGCACTTTTACTTTGGTTTAATTTAGGCTTATTTCTGTTTAACACAAATTGATTTAGTTTATACTCAATCAAAATCAAGCAAATCTTTACAATAAGAATCCATAGAGCAGTTTAGACCAGCAAGTTTGTTTAAAAAAACAGTTTTTAAATTAAACTAGTGCATCTTTAGATAAGACCTGCCCACACTGAGCTAAAAATCCTGATTTTTTTCTAGCTTTGCCTTCCACCTTTCTTGCCTTCTTCCTTTGAACACTTTACTGATTGCATTTAATTGACTTTTGGTAAATGAACAAAGTGTAAATATACGGTATGCCTAGTCAAGTAAATATCCCTGAAAGTTCTTCATCATGAATGCTACTGTGTATATGGAAAATGAAATAAGGTAAATTGCTCTTGGTTAATAAAGGCAACAGAAAAGAAGAAATAACTCTTTTCCGAACTTGAAGCAGAAAAAAGCAAAACAAGACAACAGATAAGAACACAAACTTACCTTTGGCAACACAAAAGTAGAATTACTCCTGAAGAATCCCAAGAGAGAGAACAACATGGACAAGGATGTACTACCTAAAGTAAGGCAAGTGAAAAATATAACTAAATCTTTCTCTGAAAGAAGCACTGACAATAATGAACATGTGAGCAACATTTGGGTACAGCAGGAAATGTTGACTTAATTAAGCAGAAGGTAGTTGTGATTGCTTACCTTGAGAAACTATTATACCTTCACGACCTGGAAATCATCCTTGGCAGGTAGGACTAGATCAAGCATAATACTTTTGAAGAAAGCCACAAACATTAAAATCATACATAAAACTTAAAATTGGAGCTTAAACATTGCAATTCTGGGTGTCACTGCCGTCTGTATATTAAAGACTAGTTATGAGGAGACAAAACCCAGCTGACACAAAAGAAAAAAATACATCTCTAGGCCACCAGTGATACAGAAAAACCAGAGTAATAGCAAACAATGGTAACAGAGAATTAACTAAGATTACTTTATCATCTTTAACATACCTTAATTGAAATTGATACAAGAATATTCCACTGTCTCTTCAAAGGACAGATCAACTACTACAGAAAGAATTTTATAAGCCCACACAACAGTACAGTTATCATAGGCTCACAAACAACTGAACTTTACAAGTAATAACTACTGAAGGACTCAGAACCAGTTATATTTCTAATTTCAAATCATAAATAAATGTTTCACAGAGTTTCACACAGTTTAGTAAAGTTTGTGGGGGAAAAAAAAACCAAAACAACCACTCCTCAAAAAAGAGAGAACTGAGTCTTCTGGAAAGGAAAAAGCTCACCACTGACATTGCTGTATGTGATGCTTCTGTAGAGAAATCTTGATCCGCCAATAAGGAAAGCCCTGGAATGCCAGCACTGCTAGGGCTACACATCAGAAATTGCATTTCAGTTGTTAAAAGCCCATATTTTCCTATGTCAGTTGGGTTCTTGTGCTGGATTACATCTTCAATTTGCAGCATGACTAAAGAGTTCCCAAATCTTCCCCCAAACATTATGGATAAGACCTAGCAACTGCATACATCCAGAGGTGGCGCTTCATGGAAGAAGTGAGAGGTACTAAGAGGCATCCAAACTATAACACAACATCACAACGTCGCTAAACCAACAGATTTTAGCTTTGCACAGAAATACCTGACAACAGTATTCATGTCTTTCCAACACAGCATTAGTTCCCCAGAGACACTGTCTCCATTTTCCAAGCAGCTCTACTGTTTCCTTCGATGTCTGAATTAGAGACAGCAAAAAAGCAAAGGAGATTTCCCTATGTATTTTAGGATTAACAAACATTCTGCTGATAATAATTGCTTAATACTGTGTGATACCATTACCATGAAAGTGTTTGACTGTTTTGGAAATACACTTTTTAAGCACAACAGAACATTTTCTGAGCTGGGACAAAATGGCTTCTTTCTGAGCTCATCAAACTATGCTTGAAAGGTTTCTAATTTAAGACAACAACAAGTTCCTAGTTTTATGCAATTAAAGTCCTCCATACAGATAGTTCATAACAAAAATATAATTTTTTTAAACGCCCTCTAGAAAAATTTCTGTGCTGTTTTTGTTTGTTAAGAACAAATTCTTGCTTTGAAAAGTCAAAGAAGAGACTTAAATAGAATTGGTCCAGATAGGCAATAATTGGTATGGCATCCTCCAGGTTTCAAATGCAAATAAAACAGTAGAATTTTGAAAAAGGTTCATCTCCCACAGATCTTTACTTAAAATAAGACATCTTTCAAAAACATTGTTTTGTATAACATGAAATTAATTTCAGCTCAATTACTATTATAACATCTGTTAATTCCCCCCCCTCCAATCCATCTGGCTTAAGCACTTCAAATGGCATCTCCTGTCAATCAAATAGGTTACATATCAAATGTCATCATTAAGACTTAAAAACAAGGCTGGCATTCAATAGTTAACTTTATAATACCTTTTTTCCCAAATGGAGGAGCTATCCTTTCAGGTTTAATAAAACCCAAAGGTACTCTGAAAATCAACCAGCCCACAATCATTACAATAATCACTTATTAATATGTCTCCTAAAATTGAAATTTTCTTGAAAATGATAATTTGTGACAGGTTTTTTTTTCATGTGTGGTTTGTTGGTTTTTGTTTGGGTTTTGTTGTTGTGGTTTTTTTTTTTTTAATTTAGTACTTACAGGGATTAGATAAAGAATTGAGTTGTTTATTGAGAAAGGATTTTTAAAAAAACATTCTTAAAGATTTTAGTGCTGTAGGTTCAGAATTTTTACTTAATACTAAAAAGCCAGAAAACAACTTTATTTTTTCAATTAAAACAATTAATTATAGGGTCTTTTAAGAAAATACTGTAGTTCTCAGTACCCAAAATAACATGCTGTGTTCAGAATGTATTGATTTAATCAGAAACTGATTGAAGATGTAGAGGCGAACACTAAACAATAGGAGCAATGAGGGGTAAAGAACAAGGACATCCATCAGAACTGTTTGCCTGGTTACTTGCACTGTTTGCTCATCTACATGGCCTGTATATATTTGCTAGAGAATGCAGTTGCTGAGCTCTGACCAAACATACAATTCTGCAGTTGCATATTTGACAAAGTTCAGCCATCCTGACTGTTGTGTGAGCAGCCCTGTGTGGGATATTGCACACAATGCCGGTGGTGTTGGGTACGTGTGAGTCCTGCCTTTCACAGGGAAGTAGCTCCACATTTTACTAACATGACAAAATCCTCTGATTAGTGCAGCATTCATTAAATGGTGACAGATGCTGGTATTAATTACATGTTGAGTGGATCATTTTCCCATTACATTTCTTTTGTTACTAGCCTCATCATTCTAGTTATCAGCCTGCCCTATAAGCAGATTAAGCACCAGACTTTTTTTGGGGGGGAGTGGGGGATGTGTGTCTATATTCCTTGTTTGACCAAAATGAGTGACCCATCTTTTCTACACTACCCCACCATCTGGATTCCTCTCACTGCACTTTTCCAAACCTGTACTTATCATCTGTTAGAAAATTTATAAGAAATTTTATTTTGAAGAGTTATTTGTGTGGCTCTTTTAAGCCATCTTACATTTAATGTTGGAGGCCATATGATTTATCACTTGCTTTGTACAAACAGATAACATCTATTGTTTGTGATAAACCCTGCCAAATTAGAACTGGCATATCAAATATTAATTTGGCATTTCAAGAGTGAAAAACACGTACAGTGAAAGATAATGGAAAGGCATACGTGACACAAATTGCCATCCCTCATGTCAGTCTTGAGAAAAAAATTCCCAGTCTATGTAATATTACATGCACTCACACAAAACAAAAGCTATTCACTGTTCCCATGAATTCTAGCAGGATTCCTAGTACACACTTTATGGCCAAGCATGTTTTTCTATTTAGTATGTTTATCCTGACATGTACACCAGCTTCTCCTTCACAACAACTCAGAGCAGTTGGGGGGGGGGAAGAAAACAAACAAACAAAAATAAAAATTGAAAAGTACAAATGGCAAAGTCATTAATTGGGAAATAATTTCTGCTGCAAATCAGGTTATAAATTGAAAGTTGACAGAGGAGGAAGACATTGGAATAATAACTAATCAAAGGATGATCATGAGTCATTAACGTGATTTTGACAGAGAAAGTTAAATACAATCCTAAAATTTAAATCACACAGGATTTTCCAGAAGACAAGGGAAGTAACAACGCCCTTGCACACAGCACTTGTTAGGCTTATTATTATTAAGAACAAAAGTTCTAATGGGAAGAAATGCAGTGAAAAAGATACTGGGAGTGACAGGAAGCAGAGAGTCTGTTTCACAAGTGGAAACTCAAAAAACAAAACAAACCTATCAAGAGGGCATATTTATTAAATATATACAATACTGTGTGTATACAGAATCACAGAATGCGCTGAGTTGGAAGGGACCCACAAGGATCATTGAGTCCAACTCCTGGTCCTGCACAGGACCATCCCCAAGAGTCACACCATGTGCCTGAGCGGATCATCCAAATGCCTCTTGAACTCTGTCAGCTTTGGTGCTGTGACCACTGCCCTGGGGAGCCTGTTCAGTGCCCAACCACCCTCCGGGTGAAGAACCTCTTTCTAATATCCAACCTAAACCTCTCCTGACACAACTTCAGGCCATTCCCTCGGGTCCTGTCACTGGTCACCACAGAGCAGAGCTCAGTGCCTGCCCCTCTTCTTCCCCTCACAAGGAAGTTGTAACTGCAATGAGGTCTCCCCTCAGTCTCCTCCAGCTGAACAGACCCAGTGTCCTCAGCCACTCCTCATACGGCCTCCCCTCAAGGCCCTTCACCATCTTTGTTGCCCCCCTTTGGACATTCTCTAATAACTTATTATCTTTCTTATATTGTGGTGCCCAAAACTGCCACAATATTGCAGGTGAGGCTGCCCCAGTGCAGAGCAGAGCAGGACAATCCCCTCCCTCATGTGGCTGGTGATGCTTTGCCTGATGCCCCCAGGACACGGCTGGCCTTCCTGGCTGCCAGGGCACTGCTGACTCACATTCAACTTGCCATCGACCAGGACCCCCAGGTCCCTTTCCTGGCACTGCTTTCCAGTATCTCATTCCCCAGTCTGCCCGTACATCCAGGGTTGCCCCATCCCAGGTGTAGAATCCGGCACTTTCCCTTGTTGGACTTCACATGGTTGGTGATTGCCCAGCCCTCTAATTTGTGGAGGTCTCTCTGCAGTGCCGTCGCGGGAGTCAACAGCTCCTCCCAGTTTCGTGGCATCTGCAAACTTGCTCAGTATCCCCTGGAGACCTGTGTCCAAGTCATTTATGAAGAGGTTGAAGAGCACTGGGCCTAAGAAGGAGCCTCGAAGAACCACACTATTATACACACACATATACAGCATTGTTACCTACACACAAGATATCCAAACAGAAGAAGCTGTAAATTAATCTGCATAACTGCCTTTCTAACCATCAGAGAAGTGATGGTCTGGAGCAATTGTTCTGTGTGAAAAACCCTCACTACCTTTGAAACACATCAAATCCCATTTATGCTATGAAGATCTATTACGTGACTTAATGAAACAGCAGGCACTAGGACTTGATGACCTGGAGTCGTCTTTTTGAGTCTTATATTTCTGCAGTGGAACTGGCAGATGCCCACACAGGGGAAATATGTTCAATGGTTTCTCTACATTTGTAAGATTATGATTGCTGACTTGAAATAGCTACTTGAAAAAAAAATTATTTTCACTGATGGCTCAAAAGATTTCCCCTTTTACACAATCCAGCTGGTTGAACTGTATTCCATGAATGCTCATTTATGCATCTGCACCTATGTAGTCTCCTTTTGGAAAACTTATTTGCAGTGAGTTACAGGACTCCCCCTTCTTCTTACTCTTCCTCCTTGAAGCAGCCCATGCAGAAACTAGTGTGCCCCTGTAGTGTCACATTCTAGGTTCTCTGTTTGTCTGTCTTGTGGTCTTTATTTGACTATTGTCCTATACTTAGCTTCAGCAAACTTAGTGTATACTTAACTCTACTCTCAGAGACATCCTTTATGTTCATTTACAGTACTTCCTGTTAACTTATTTTTAGTTATACAGCACGTTGGGCCTACTGTAGTGACTAGAGGCAGGCACAGCAGACTTCAAAAATGCCTTCTGGAGAACATCCTCAACCTATCAGGTTGCATGATAGAAGAAGGATGTCAATTCCCTTGAACAGGGGAAAAAGCTACACAAAAGCCACAGACATTTCACATGACTCATTTGAACACAAAGTCTGCTGCCATGGACTTGTTCTTACCCCTCTGATATGGCCTCTTTGTCCAACTAAATTTCTTGCTCTAAGCCATTCTTAAGATATTCTGTATTTGTACAGGATTTCTGGCTCTATGACAGCTGGACTTGATAGTTGATAGCTGGAAATCCTGGCCGTGACCACAGGTACAAACACTCTGGAGCTGTATAAGACATGCCCAGGAGATTGATAACTTCATCCTGAAGGAGCTGAATTTACTGCTCATGTAAAGCTCAAGTAGACCATTCAAAGTAGGGCAACACTTACAGAAATATGGAAGCCTTCATTCAAATCCAGTATGCAGCCACAAACTACCTTTTTGTTTTTAAAGAAAACCAACAGACAGTTCTGAAGCCACTTACTTTGAAGAATGGGACTACTCAAAGCAGCAAGTTTCAGTGTCCAGGTAACTGTGTGCAAGATTGGAGGCACAGACTGTGAGGTCTTTCAGGCAATTACCTTCAGACAATATAGTGATATATTCAAATACATATGTTCACTGCACCATACTCAAATGATCTTATCCTCATAAAAATCAAAGCTGAATTTTTCAAATAATCTAAACCAGTTATTTTTCAATGACACCAAGTTCCTAGTAAGGCTTTGTACAATAAACATTTGCAGAACAATTTTAACTTCCTTACACTGACAGTTATGTTAACTGACTGGTTCGTTTTCAGGATATATTTGGGCAACTGAAAACCCAAGAATAGATATCTGAAGTGTTTGACAGGAAACAGATAGGAGAATCAAAACACTGAAGACTGCAATAATAATAAAGGACATCTTATTTTTATTATCTGAGTGCAAAAATGAATGGTAAATACCCCATAACACTGAATTACATATTCCATGAACAAGCAGGGCACTGATAGGATTCCCATGGGGTCAGTGGGACAGGCCCATTACAAGACTTCAGGTGTTCAAAAGCATACATTTCCCAGTCATTGTGCAGCAATTTTTCCCTGAAATAAAATATGTTCATTATTTTGGTTTACTTTATGAAAACAAACCAAAAAACTTCCTTCTAGTTTCCAAATACATTGGTGTTTTGTTTTGTTCTGGTGAGACATTTTAAAAACGTTCTCAGAAAAATTTTTGAAATTTTACAGCTTCTAAATCAGTATGTCCAGCCAGACACAAGCATTTGTGTTCATCTCTCATGCATATAAAGTCAACTAAGTAAAAAAGTAACAAAAATTATAGAATATTTGCAGTTTTATTTCATAACCTTATAAACTCATAACGAGATCTGTTAAATCTCATTTTTTTACTGTTCAGTATTCCTCATTGATGATTCCTATTAAAGTATTCAGAAAAATATTCATAGACCACATTTTGTAGCATATTTAAAAAAAAAAAAAGTTCAAAAAAATCTTCCAGGATATTTAACATTGCTTTTCTCCCTGTTTGGAAAACCAGTTACGTGCACAGGCGTTAGGCAGGATACACAAACATCTTCAGGTACCATGCGGAAAATATATATAGCCTTCCCATTCCCAGATGTGCAATTTAATTTTATATTCCTGGAATGACGCCCCCCACCTTAATCTAGTTATTCTGAGAGTGCAGCTAGACTTATCTTAGGAGGAATATTGTGACATTACTTAAGGATTTGTTACTTATTCACTTTAAACGTTAGTACCTCACTTATTTGTGAGGCATTTGTCAGCGTAGACTTACGTCTCTTTTAAGGCTAAGAAATCACAGAATATACTTCTCTGCAAGGCTATTAACTCACCATTTTGAAGGATTTTTATTTCCCTCTTTCCTCTGGTCCTCACCCAGAGCCCCTTCCCAGGTAGAAGGAATCTCTCATATACGGAGGTTCCTCCTCTAGACCCACTTTCACCAAAGCTTGGAAATAACCCTTTTTGTACCCAGCCCTTACCTGCTGCCCAGCTACTCACCGACACCACATCCCCGGGCCGCGGCCCGGCGTTCCCAGCCCTCAGGAGGCCCGGCCTGCAGCACTTACTGGTGGCGCCTCCCGGCTCGCTTCCCGGCGTTAACAGGCGCCCCCCGTCCTGCCCCGGCAAGGAGCTCCTTGCTCAGGCACAAGCCCTCGCTAAAGCCGCTGATGCCTCAGGAGCCGGGGACAGGCCCCGGTCGCCTTCCTTCTTTCCCGGGCGGAGGAAGGAGCAGCAGCTCCGCGCGGCTCCGCCGCCGCCATTTTGGACGCTGGCGGGCGGTCCCCATGGCAACCAGGAAGGGGCGGACATCGCGCGGGGTCACGGCGGGCCCGGCCCCCTCTTAAAGGAGCAGCCCCGGCGGCGCCGCGGTGCCGGGCAGGGTCCGACCCCCGCCGCCGGTGCCAGCGCAGACCCGCGGCCCCGCCGCCCCCCGCCCGCCCCGAGGGCGGACATTCTCGCGGACCCGGGGTGACGACCCCGGCGGAGGGATACCGGCCGCCGACAGCGGCCCCGCCGAGCGCACCGAGCGGGCCGCGGTCCGGGCCGCGGCGGGGGCTGCGCGGGGAGCGGCAGCCGGGGCAGGGGCCGCCCGCCGGCCCGGGGGGCGCGCGGGCCCCGGCGGGGCCCCGGCGCCGGGAGAAAGTAGTCCCGCGGCCTCCCCCTCGCGCCGCTGGAAGGGGTTCGGCGGCGGAGGCGGCGGACGAGGCGCCGCTCGGTGCTGCGGCTTCAGCTGATAATTGAAGGGAAGCGAGGCGGCTGCTGCCGGGAGGAGGGAGGCACGGAGCGTCTGCGGAGGCCGCACCGGGACAAACTAGGTACCCGGGGCCCCGCCGCTCGGTCAGGGGGCGCCGCGGGGGCGGGCGCGGGGCGGTGGGGCGCTCGCTGGGCCCCTCGGCAGCCTCCGGGCAGGGCCTGTTGTGTCATCCCCGGCATTAGCCGAGCTGCCCTTCCTGGCGGCCCGGGGCAGGGGGAGGGGAGCGGCGCCATCCCGGAGCATTGTTGCAGATGGGGGGGGGAGCGAGGGGGAGCTGGGAACGACACGGCGCCGCGCTGGTGAGTGTGTGTGGGGCGGCCCGGAGGGGGGGAGTGGGGCCCTCGCCGCCGAGGGAAGGGGTGGAAACGCAGCTGACAAAATGGCCAGGCAGTGCCCGGGCCCGCTGCGGGGACAGCCCTCGCCCCTCGGCTCTCCCGGGCCGCCCGGCGGGGGGGGCAGCGCGGCCTCCCCTCCGCGGGCCTTGTGTGGCTGCTGATACAAAAGGGCAGTGTCAGTGTTGACACTGCCGTGCTGATTTCGATGCCCTTCCCTGTCTTCCTTCCCCCACTCCGCTGGGCCCCCTTTCCCCCAGTGGCCCTTTCTCCTCCCCCCCCCCTTTTTATTTTTTCCCCTAAAGGAGCTATTGAATATCTTAAAGGAAAAAACAGCAATTCCTCTTTCTTTCGTCCCTGCCCGGCTCGATAAAAATGCCAAATAATCGGCCGACGTCCATATTTCACAAGGTTTTTTTGGGGGGAGGAAGAAGGTGGGCAGAGAACAGAGGCGCCCGTGGGGTCGGAGCCCCAGGGCTGGCTGCCCACGAGGGGGGTTATTTTCGCAGCCAAGTGTTTTAGGCGATGTTTTTCTTGTTTTCAGTCGAGAAGCACGTTGCCTGGTCCTTGGCGTTTGCTTGCATAATGCGTCGTACTTGGAGGCTGATCAAACGCTGGGTTCTGCCTTTCCTGCCTGGCTCTTCCTCCTTCCCCTTTCCCGGGGGGCTGGGCAGGGGGACAGGTTGTGGGGTGCCGGTGGCAGGGGGGGGTCCCGGCGGTGCCCCCGGGATCCGGGGCTGGGAGAGGATCCGAGGCCAGGGCTCTCGACAGACCTGCAGGCCCGTCTTCCTGTGTCCAACTTTTTTATTGTTCCCCCTTCCCCTTTCCGAGTGCACGGGCTCTCCGGCGGCCGGGGGTTCGCACGGCTCGGCAGTCCCGAAGTCTAGACGGGCAACCGGAAAATAATAGGGGAAAGAATGGAAAGTTATGTCAAGGGCTTTGAGGGAAAAACATCGACGTATCGAACAAAGGTCCTGCCTGTGTTGGGGAGAGAGGCCTGCATGTGAGGCCTGATTGTGTCGCATTTACACACGGGGAAGAAATGAGTGCTTGGTACTGGCCTAAATTTATTCTGTAAGTCTGGCGTGCAACTTAAGAACGTTTTTAGAGAGTGTGCAGTTTGTTTTGGGAGGGTTTTTATTATGTGTAGCAATCCAATAATAATTTTTATTTGGAATACTTTTTTTCCCCCCAAAAGACTGTTCAATTTTTTTTTTTTTATTTCCTGCCTTGTTCAGCAGAAATAATATTGATACAGAGCTTCTAACAGTGTAACGCAAAACTTTGCTCAAACAGGGTAACTTTCACAGTTAATGTATTGTGTGTATTATGAATATTGAGCTTCCTGGTGCTTTAAAGGTTGTCAGAAAGAGGAGTTAAGTAGTTGCCACCTGATAAATTTGAATTACATCTATGATAATGAGAAAGAAGAGGAATTCTGAACACTTAAATTAATTTTACAGGATTTTCTTAGGGATGCTGTCACTGTGGATGTACTTTTGTGAAACTTTAAAAACTAACAAGCGTTGCTGTGATTACTTCTGTTTATCTCTTGTATAGTCTTTTCTTTCCAGTTTTTTCTCTTTTCTCCCAAGACTAGAGTTCTGATTGTACAGCGTTGTTTTTTTTCTTTTTTTTTTGTATTTGATTTCTGCAATTGGTGTGATTTATTAAGTTTTTCATTAAACTAAAAGTTTTTGAACATTTTATTTTACATACATATATAAAAATGTGCATAATGGACA
>NW_016690277.1:2161357-2454304 GCF_001604755.1 Lepidothrix coronata | reverse complement strand
GCATAATGGACATGAAAGCAGTGCTTGAAAAATAACTGTATAGCTTTCTATTGTTTGGTAGCCTGTTTAATAAATATTGATAGGAATTGAACGTATTTATGAAAATATTAGTATTTCAGTTTTTGCAGCTGATATCAATATTATGTTAAGTTTAAAAAGTGTTTTGATGAGTAAATTCTGTAAATAATACTTCAAGCTTCCAGAAATATGTTTTTAACTGGTAATAGTTTCTATATTTGTAAAATGCAACTGATTGTGAATGGCCCAGTTCTGCATATATACTGATTTTGGTCTTAAATGGAAAGGTATTTTTAGTTTTTTATTGTTTGGTGTATTCTATTGTGTTAGAAATATAGGTAATCAGATTTTTTTTCCCCATTCCTAGGGTATTTCTGCAAAAAAAGTGAGTAGTAAACTTGAATTAACAGCATTTAAGTCTTCAATCTCCAGATGGTTCCATAGGTAGTAACATAAACATTTCTTATTTGTTAGTAGAAAAACTGTAGGTCACCCACAGTGTGACATTACTACTTATTAATATAGCAGATCTACTTTAGTAGGAGGGCTGACCTGTTGAGTAAAGCTTATGAAAATGGAGTCTTTTGATGTCTTGCAGAAGTTCATCAGGCCAGAGTGACCATTAGGGAATCAACCTGCATCTTCCCAGTAAATGAATAATCAGAACTGTCATTCCCAATCAGGAATCATGCACAATTTTTTTTTTATTTTCTTTTTTTATATTGGGTTTTAACTGTTTGTTTTCAAAACTAGAATGTAAATATTACAGAAAAAAATTGTAACGAGAACTTGTACTTATAACATCATTCCTAAATTTGAGGCCTACAGCTGTAGGCAACAAAGACACTATTTCTCCTGCAGAAGTGTAGTAAAAACAATGTATTTGGTTTTAATGCCATGAATGGAGACATGATGAGTTTTTGTGGGGGTCCTTCACCATTGATAAGTACAGGTATTTACTCCGTGACAGTCCAGAAACATAACCTGACTAAGTTCCTTTTGTTTCTGAGTAATGAAGCTGAAGCATAAGTAGGAAGGTTACTGTTTGACTAAACTACATGTTTGTACTTAATTTGCAGCGTAAGTGAATCTCAGAACTATCTGTGTTAATCTTATATTTATAGGCCATGCTATATTTTCTAACAAGCTAATTAGTAAGCAGCATGTAGAACACTTCTGATCATGAGTCTGTCTTTTGTCACACTGAAGCTAAATTATTGTGACAAAGTATAATCAAATCCCAGAGTTGTACACCATGGTGTACTACTGCATTGTCAAAAACATAACCCATCTCCTGTTGGCCTGATGAGCAGTGTCCTGTTCATCACCTGTCAAATTAGTAACCCTCCCTGTAAAGCACTTTGTGGACTCTGACACTCTTCATCAAGCTGTCACTGCCCCATTCATTACTGACTCTGAAGATAGGAGTACATCCCTGTTGTTTTGGCTTTTTTTTTTTTTTTTGTTAAGAGTAGCAGATTACTTTTGGGTCAGTAGGTTTATTTTTCTGAAGAAGTAATACTTACTTTGAATTTGCTCATAATATTTTAATCTATATATAGTATCATAACAGATTTATGGCAGTATATGAAGCAACCTCTTCCCAAATGTTTTCATAGCTCACTTTTAACTTGGGGTATGATGTTGACAACAGCAAAACAAAGCCACATTAACTCTTTTTTTCCCCTCCTGATGCATTTTTTTTCCAATTTACGTGAAATGAAGTGCCTTTCGAGGAGCAAAACTATTTTCAGACTTCACACTGGTGATCAGTAATGACAAAAATGCTTGTATGTAGCTACTTGTTTCAGGATGTCTTTTTTTTTTTTAACAAAATGCTGAATTCGTGCTTTAAAGTTAATCAGTCTTCCATAAATAAAGACATTCTAGCTACATGTCAAGTGTACAGTCTGTGTGACAGGCAGGGCTAAGTCAACTGGCTTCTCCACTGCCTGCTTTCAGATACCAGCAATGGTTGCTTTTTTTCAGAGTTTAGTTTTGAGGAGCAATTGTCCTCCTAATCCTGCCATCAAGTTGGTAGAATCTGACTGTGTAAATATGCAGTCATGTTCTCCTTCAGTTCTGTCTGGCAGCCGAGGTTGGAGCACTCAGAACCAATCTGTTTGCTCTCACTGTCTATAATAAGGCTCCTCTTGCAAAGTACTGACTGTTGCCAGTCTTACTTGACTCATGAGTGTGCTCAGTGCAAATATGGCAGGAAACTGCCATGTAAGAGCAGTAGAGAGACAACTCTGGGAGTGAAGGCTTTTATGTAGGAAAAATGGAAGAGTTAGGTGTATAATAAAAAAATTAATCATGGTGATCTAATACTGGACTTTATATTGAAGATGCAGTTGTCATGCATGAACAATGGTGTTCAAGCCATAGTTGCCCTCATTTGCTCCAGAAAAGCTTCTCTTGTCAAGATTCATGTAGTAAGCCAGTTTGGAAAGGACTTTGAAAGTTACTTGGCCCTTCTCCCATTTAACTTTATCTACCCTCGAATAAAGTTTGTCATTGATCACAACTGATAAAAAGAGCTCCATTTTCTTGAGTGAGAAAGGGAAAATCCCAACAAACCTACAAAGGTATGTGTGGAGAAGAAACTGGAAGGATTCTGCAGTTGTGTGGTAATACAGTGCTGGCTCATGGAGGAGGGGGAAATCCCATTTTCTCAGTGTTTTCTGAAAGGTCTGCTTTGATAGTGTCCACAATGAAGTGCACATACTGAACTGCAAAGATCTGACCTTCATAAAAGGTATGAAAGGGTCTGAGTCATCCTCTGGAATGTGAACCTTGAGTTGTAGGGAGCAATTTGGTGTTTCAAAATGGAAGCTGAGGTCCCTGGTACTTGTTGAACAAGAAGGGTGTTTTAAGATCTGAAAGGCAGGGTATATTTTATGTCAGAGCAACTCGTTACTGACAACTTTTGTTCTAGTGCGTGACATCCAAATACATACACTTATTGTAAAGAAGGGCAAATATTTGCTAGACTTTTGTAAAGATGGAAATGAAAGAATGCAAACCTGTTATTTTTTGGTGTACATATGTTTTTTGAGAACAAAGGTGTTAAACTTTCAGAAGGCTGTCTAGTCCTGAGATAGGCATTAGACTCAATACCAGCAATGTGCACCTCCTTTAGATTTGTGGCTGGCTGTTTGAAGCATGGCTGATATCAATTGTTATTAGTGCAGAGCAGTAACTGTAATTTTTTACTTTGATTTTTCAGGAGTAGCTCTTAAAGGTAAAACTATTAGGAAAAATAAGTCTGTGACAAAGTTGTGCCCCAAGATCTAGTCTTAAGCTATCTTTGTTTTAAAAAGCAAGTATGCTGTTTTGTTTTCCCTCATCTTTCTCCATGTCTGACTTCTGTCTTACTTGCCTTACTTTGAGCTTGTTATGGTTTGTCTTATCGGCTCTGGATGGGAGAAATTATCTCTGTACTGTGGGCTTTTATGTACTTGAAGTCTCGTCTGTACCTCTACTCTAGTCCAAGACTGCTTAGATGTAAAAGTAGAAGTACAGGTAAATAAACATGGCAATAAAAAATACACTCTTATGTAGTACACTCTTATGTCTTTCTGAGTTGAAAGCATGGGTTTTTTTGTAGGAGCAGGAGCAACATAAATGAGTTGAGGCACCAAAATGGGAAAGGTGGAAACAGTGAATGGTAACACTAGTGATGGTGGACTTCAACATCCCCCTTGCCTGCCTTCCCCTAGTCCTAAAGAAAAGAAAAAGCACACAACTGCATCCCTCCCACCTCTCAAGGGACTCAAATTAAATGTCCTTGATACTGGTATAATTATTAGTTGCATACTTTAACTCCTGAAGTTAGTGAGGAGAAGCTGTCTTTACATCATACTCCTTTGTGGAATATGTGGTAGATGTGTGTTTTTGGACAGGGTGATATTGTAAGATGTGGTTAAATCCCTTATGTGTTAAGATGTGTCAAATCCCTTATGTAATTAGCTTATTCAGTATAGAGAATGTCCTGTCCTGGAAAGTGTGTGCAAGGTAACTGAATCTTCTGATCACAGGTGAGATGTGGCTGTGCATTTAAAGAGAATTAATGAAGAAAGTAACTGAAGGTGCATATTAACTGGCTGTATGCTGAATATTAAATGGGAATTCTGCCTTCCTTAGCGAGTGAGAGTTTTCTTCCTCTTTATTTTGAGGATATACTTCATTAGTAATCAAGTTATTGACTGGGAACTGTAACCTCTCCTTAAAACTTCACTTCTTTTGAGCTTTGCAGTTGTTTCAGTTGTGATGGCTTGATGGACTCGTCCACTGCATTGGGGTGAGGGGAAGGTAGGAAATTGCTCACTTGAACAAGGACACGCAGGCATGGTCGAATTGTGTGAATAAGCCTGAGTGAACAGCATCTGAGAAGAAGCTCCATGCCTAGGTAGGTAGGTAGGTTTCAGATCTTTAAATTAAATAACTGGAAAAAACACAATTTCAGCTGAATCTCATTTAATGGAAGTGATGGAAGCTGCATAAGGTTGGCAAACTTTAAGCCAGGATTCCCAGTGTTAAAAGTTGTGCTTTAGAGATCTTCTGCAGTCTATTCCACAATATTTTTCATATTTATGTAATGATAGTTTGTGCTGCCATGTCTTATTGTGGTAGTATCCTGCCTTTTGTATATAGCAGATAACTTTCTACTATAAAATACTACTAATAAAAATTAAGAACTACATTATATCATAAGATTGTGGTTAAAAGAAGTTAGTTTCATTCCCTTTCTGAGTTACAAGAAGCCTGGCAGAAGAACAAATATATTTCTTTGCCAAAAATAAGATAACGAATATGCGTTCTTCACATTTCTTGTATGGCAGCTTTTAGTTGATACAGTTCTGCTGCATATTTGTAGACTTGCAACTGAGCATAGCAGTGTTTTATCCTGGACTCTTGACAGCCCCCTCAGAACTTTCATCAGCACTTTTTGGATTTGGAAGAAGCGTTTTAAGAGAAATGCTGTTGCACACCTCAGTCTGCATATTTAAATGCTTCATGGAGTGAGTGGAAACTGAGCTCTCTTCAGAGTAACTGAAGAGGAAAGATGAATTTTGTGAAATTTAGTATGTGAAGGAATGGTACCACTTATATGCCTTCTATTAATGTTGAAATACTCAAGCACTGTGGTCATGCTTTTTTTTTTTTTTTAGTAACTTAGGAGTTCTCTATATGCTGTCTAAAGAGAACTGGAGTTGGAACAGAGTGGGCACTGAAGATTCCAACTTTACTGTGCTGTATGCAGAAGAACTGAAGTGAGCTAGAACCTGAGAACTGTATATTTAGAAACTTGGGGTAAATAGAGATGTAGTGATGTTAATTTTTGAGAGTACACTTAAAAGTAAAGTCACCTGTGAGACTCTACTGAAGTGACAGGCAAAGTAATCTCAATGTGTCACTTCCAAAATGCAATGCAGTGGACACACTTGTTGCTGTACTTTATGGCTTCCAGAGATTGCTTGGAATAAAGTACACTCCCTGGGTGCTTCAGGCTTTTTCATCTGTCACAGAGTTAGCCAAAAGCTGTTAAAACTATTCTTGTAACTTAAATAAAGCAGATTCCTATTAGTAACAGGTCAGTGGATAAACAATGTAGTTGTATTATCTAGTTTTTAAAACCCTTTGCTTTATGTATTTTATTCGAGTGAAATGTGAGGTTCTTTCAGATTGAGATCTCACACTTAAATGCTAACTATGATTCCTGCTGGTAACACCTGTAGTGTCACAGAAGCACTTTGTCAACTCCCTCAGCCTGTTCTCAGCAGTCTGATTGTTGCTTGTTTGTGGGATCTGATTTGTTGTTGCAGTTTCACATCCGCTTGAAATTACTGGAAACCCTATTAGATCTCACCTGTACTATTAATGCAATTAATTTTATTTGTATTTTAGTGATGTTGGAGCATGTTAAAAACTTAATCAGAAGTAAACCAAGTAGATTACTCTGCATCACAAAATTGAGATTACTCTGCATCACAAAATTGAGTAGTGTGTTTTAATCAAAGAGCTGTTCCCTTTCAACTAAGAAATGATTTCTTCCTTAGACTTTCAGATTTGCAATATTGTTTTCCTTCACCAAAATGATGTCATTCTATTTGGAAAGTCAGATCAGTATGATGGCAAATCAAAACCAGAGAGCAGGTGATATTACTAATTGATCTAATAGCAGAGTTCAAATAATATTTTGACTTACTCTGTTCTGTAACCCATTCTGAAATATCAATTGTCTTGAACGTTAGTAACTCAATTACAGAATTTCTCTGGTGCACTTTGATAGCATTCCTGTGTTTTTGTCTGCTGGTTCTCCATGGAGCTCTGTGCAGCAAATCGAGGAGTTGGTTTGGTTTCCGGAATATATTAACTCTGGCATATTCCTCCCCCCTGCCCCCCCCCCCACACATGTGGCAGATATCAAACCTGAACATATGGGCACAGAGTGACACAGCAATTGAAGGATCAAGCTGGATAAACAACCTCTGCACAGACTAACCCTGTCCAAAAGTCTGGTATATGGTTTGTGGTTTTTTATTTTTAAATCCTAGAACTTGCTGCTTACTGCAATAAATTGCTTTGTGGAGGGCTGTCTTCTGCCTCCCCTTCTCCTTCCCAGGAGAAGGTGTGGGAACAAGTTTTCTTTCCTCAGTCATAGCAGAGTTTCAGTGGTAGGTCCCATGGGACAAGAAGGACACGAAAAACTTTGCAGATTGCAGATAATATAGGTTTGCTTCTTTGCAGTGTCTTCTCTGACTTCTTATACCTTCTGAGAAAGAATGGGTGTTGTGATGACAAGAATGGTGTTCCAGTTACTTCCTTAGCAAAAAGATCAAAGTGGCGAACAAGCTTTTTCTAGGAACTGAGCCTTTAAAGAGATTTTTCTGCCCAAATGTCTCAGTCCTGAGCAACATCTCTCTGCCTTGAAGAACAACAGAACTTGTTATTTGTCAGTTGTCTGTAAGGACAATGAAGACTCTCCAGGAGCTTAATAAGAGATCTTGTAATGTCAAAATGATCTAATGCTAATGTTGTTGATCTATCACTTAGCTGCTTTTTAGATGGCTGAGAGTTAGATTTAAGTGCATGCATTGGTTGTGTTTTCATACTTGCTTTTTTAATTCTTCTTTCCTCCTGGGATATTCTTTCAGCATGTCATTTCTCAAAATTTAGGGTCATCTAATTTCCAGCCCGAAGGTTTCTCATAACTCTTTGCCTGCTAACTGTATCAATACACTCCACTCTTTCTAAGTTATTTTCTTCTGTTGTTGTTTTACCCTTGGCACTTAAAAAAAGCATTTATAACCTTGTTACCAGGCTAAATAATACAGGCTTTATTAGTTAACTCCTCTAAGAGCACTCTTCTGTTTTTTGGTTGGAATTCATGTCTCTTGACCAAGGCCAGCTGGGATGAGATAGAGTACTCCAGATAACCACCTTTTTTTTTTTGCAAAAGCACTGAGAATTCTTGGTTACTCTGTAATGGTGTATATACCTAAGCCTTGGTGCCTTTTCCACACTTCACCTCTTCCATTCCCCTCCAGTACCACTCTGGGAGGAACTGGAACATGTAGTCAATAATGCTTTTGTCAACTGACATGGGCTTGGCTTATAGCAACACTTTTTGGGTTCAGTTCTGAAGCACAGCATCTCCGTATTGATTGGTATTATTACTTCATAGCATTGGTAGTGTCTCATGAGAATAATTACTTTTCCAAATTTTTGATTCATACTTACTATTCTGGGGGAGGGACAGAGGAGAGCAAAGGGAACTTGAAAGTTTTGCTAGTTTGGAAGAAAAGGGTAGTTTTGAGGGAACAGATCTGTTTAGATGATCATATCACCTGGATAGTCAAGTGGAAATAAGCAAGGCTGTAACAATAATAAAGCTTTCATCTTATTTCATAGTTTCCTTCTATGTGTAATAGTCTTCCATCATTACAAATACTTTCTGTTAAACTCATAAATAATGCATTCTATTTGGATGTTACTTAACAGCAGTTGGTTGTTTAAATAGTTTTGGGTTTAACAAAACCGAAATAAAATAATGAATGACCTCTCTTCTGTGAGCCTGGAAATAGTAGCAAGTGTTCTGAGTTCTGCTGTCAAAAAAAAAAAATCTTTTGCTTCTGGAGACCACTGATGTTATTACTGAACTAGGATTTCAAGATTTAATATCATTACAAGTTAAACATTACTGCCTGCCTTCAAATGTTACAAATGTTTAAGCACCCATGGCTTACAGAGACACTAATTTTCAACTGTTTTTCTCAATGTTGAGCCTTTGAACATTCAGAGTAGCTGTGAATATTTTAAGTCCTTCCATCGTTCAGACATAACTGTACTTTAGCCAAAAATATTCTTGTTCCAGTGTGTTTGCTGTAACACAGCTTTGAAACTGGTGGGGTGGAAGCTGTGGTCCTCATCAAAGAGTGCTTGTACTCTTTGCTAAACTCTGCTTCAGTGACAGTGTCTATCTACATACCTTCACAGAGTAAACAAATACCATTTTGTGGCATTACTGACATAGGGAAGGAAGGTTGTCCTGTGAAAAGTACCTGAAAAAAAACAGACTTGCTTTCTTAGGAGAGGAAAGAAATACTCCTGGGAATCTTGTCAACACTAAGGGGACGTCTTTTTAAGTAGTGATTTGTTTTTATTTGTTTGTTTTTTAAAGTGAAGGGATAATTCTTCCTTATTGTATTTTTGTATCACTTTAGATTGGAGAACTTAAAATGCCAGCTGAAGGCTAACAGGAGGAGACAAAATAAGGTGCAAAAGTATGTGTAAGTTTTCATACCACTGACTCAGGCTCCATTGTCATAAATATTATAGCTGTACCATGAAAGTTAGTTGCTCCCATGGGGATCTCTGTTCGTGTCCCTTAAGGGAGGGCATTCTAAACATGTTAACCTGCCATGCCTAAGCCTTGAACAACTGAGGCAGGGAATTCAAGGATCCAGAGTTTTGTGCCCATGGACTCATGAATGCTGCTGGGAGATCACTGGGTGTGACAAGTAGAGGAGACGCAAATTGCTGTATTTCTTCTGATTCTCACGTAGCTCATGTGAGACATTGCTGAGTTAGGGCTTGTAAGTCCCTATCTTTGCTTTCTGTGTGTTACCTGACTTGTTGAAAAGCTCCTTCAGAGGGGTTTGGGCTCTCTGTTGTCAGTATCAAAAGCAGGAAGTGACTGGTGCAAGCCCAGACCTGTGGCAGCCAGAAGCAGAAACTTAACCTATTGTAGAATATAGTGATTTAAACATCTGAGTTTAACTTAGATATGTCCAAAATCAAGATAGTTTGTTACTACTTAATAGTATGCTAGGTTATTGCAACAAACTAGGGTTGCATCTGCTCTTGGTGTGTGTTTGCTGCATTGTTGGGAGGGTTGGTGGCTCAGCTTTGAGGCGGAAGAACTCGAAAATACAAATTTGTGATGGCTATCATCTAAGCTGCTTTGTTCTTTGTGCTTGCATAGACTGGAGTAGTGTTTGTGGTGGGACAGGGAGGAGAAGCTGCTGTAATTTCAGGTTGCTTCAGCAGAATTTGGAAAGTTTTATTTGTGACAACTTGTGATAGATCAAAGTATCAGGTTTTAAATTGTCTGTATCAACTTGTACAGATGCAGTCTGTATATTTGACCAAATCCTTAAGTTTCACATGCTGATTTTTAACATGAAGATGGTCTGCACAGGCATAGGAATGACACTAATGATTGTACTCTGTCCCTGTACCCTCTGAGCTATTTGTGTAAGGGAAGGAGTTTGAAATGATGACGTTTGGATATTTATTTGGATAAATATATGTAATAGTTAGAGACTGCCTTCTGCTTAGTACACAGGACTTTCATGTAGGTTTGGATTAGAGGAATTAACTTCCTAATTTATCTAGATGACCACACTCACTAGGATGTCTCCCAAGAAGTGTAGTTGGGATTTTTGGCTTCCATCAGTACCTGGTACTCTTTGGAAGATACAGTGGAGCTCAGCTGAGAAACTGCATAGTGCAGACTGAGAGCTCTAATGCCTTCAAGTCTGGCCTGCTTGTTTTCTCTCCTTTGTCTCTACTGTAACTTCAGTAGTAAGTTAAACCTTGAATGAAAATTATAAGGAAGTGTAATCACTACTAAGCTTAGGAGTTAAAAAAAATACAGGTGTGTTTGGCTCAGAGTGTCTGTCATACTTGAATATATAAAAATGTTTATGCTGTCATTTTATTAAAAAAGTATCCATTATAAGGCACAGATTGCAGTACAACATTTGAAGTGTTTTTCTTAAAAATTAAAAAAGTATGCCTGAAACTTCCAGGCTGTTATCATGCAGCTGTTTAATGTAATAAATATTGCCATGTTAGTAATATGCCTATGGCATATGCTGTCCTTGATATATGAAAAAAACAACACCAGACTGCTGATTTGAAATTCAGTGTTAGATGCTTTATGCCCTCCACTTTCTAACTTGTTAAAATAGACATTTAATAGAAAATAGTTGAAACTATTTCTTAGTAGGTAACTGCAAGTTTGGTGAGCAGTGTTCTCATCAACTTTCAGTTCTGTGGAAGAAGTCTGTGTTGCACAGATCAGGCTGTTTTCAGATTGCAGTACACAGTATCTGTGTCCCAAAATTGTTCTGCCAGGAGAGCCTTTAAATACAAATTAAACATACAAATAAAATTTGAAAAGCTTAGAAAAAAGAGCCAAAGTTAGTGCAATTAATTTGGCAACTTTAGTAGCTATTGGGAGTTGGAGGTGCTAGGAAATTGTTTATGTGAGAAAAGATATTTCAAGACTTGACATGGGGAATTAGAGGTAGTAAAGATACTGGTATTAGTAGAACATTTCTTTGTGCATTAATCATGTGTTGGATGGGGATGTGCATGTTCCTAGCGGAATATCTTTAATTAACAAAGCAGATATAGGACTAAGAGAGGCTGCAGCCTTTATGAAATACCTACATTTTATATTTGCTATGATAACATACTGTGCTGAGGGGCAGGAAGGAAGAAACTGCTCACTTCTGGGCCTACAGGTATTTTCTCCTCTACGAGCCTGTCTACTTCATATTCTTTCTTTTATCTTTCCTTGAAGTCTCTCCATTCTCTATGTGTTTTTTACTCAAATGCTGTAAAGAGAATTATTCTGCCTTGCACTGTGATGAAGGTGCCCTCTCCAGTAAGATATCCTTTTGTTTGTCTTCCTTACTAGTGCATTTTATTAAATGGTTTATAACAAATAGTAAAGAGTATGATGTGGAGTAGTTCTGGAGTGTCTTCTGGATATTTTTTAAAGGAAAAAAAAAAAACAACCCACAAAAATAAACCAGAAAGACAAGAAATCTTGCATAGGCGTTAAGTGAACTTTGCTTCCAGTTCAGTGTCATATTAACAGTATGGGATTATTTTCATGTTTGCAAAAATGTCTTTTAGGAGTGTAGCAAGATGGATGCATGGCTTTGTTCCAACGTGTTCTATCATTGATGTACTTGGGAGAAACACTGTCTTCCTTTCCTCTCTTGCCATATTCTCTTTCAATCCCAGACAAGGCCAGAATTGGTGTGTTGTTTGGGGGCAATAGGTTGTAGGTTTACTTGTAAGGCATAGTTAAACATTAGTGTAGGATGAAAGGTCACCTGTATTGGAGACAACTCTTGAGTATTCTGATTGGGTCACAGCAAATTGCAAGAGCAAAGGCTTATCAAATCAGCTATTGTAATATCTAGTTCTTAAATAATCATTTTGCTCAAGCTATAGAAAGCTTACAGCTCTGCTTATTCCAAATATGTTGGAGCTGTGGAGAAACCGTGTTCTTCTCGTATGTATTCTGTATCACTCTGTGAATCCTTACAGTACATCAGAGCCGCAGTTTAGCTGAAGATAACAAAAGACATTGAAGAGATTTAGGCAGCATCTCTTGGGTGATTGACTGTTCACAAGGAATTCAGGCTTTGACGAACCTGGCCATGCTATGACCCTAGGAAAAATACCTCATTAGTGTCTTGTTAATCTAGTGAACTGTAGCATATGGGCGTAGTTACGTTTGTTGCTTGTGTAAGGAAAGTGTGTGGGCAGCCTGGGAAAGATGAGGTAAAAATCATTGCTGAGGTAAAGCAGAAAAACAACCTGGTGGTACTTGCACTTACGTGAAGGAAGCGAGGAATTTGTAGCAGACTTTTTTTGTCTGTATCAAGATTCAGTGATGGTGAGTTCTTGTCTAGCTTGAAATTAAGACTAAGTCTGGCATCCTGCTAGAAAGCACTTAAAAGAGCTCTAATATAAGTTCAGCATCTTAACCTTCTGTATTCAGGTTCTTGAGATACTCATTTGCCTTTCCCATACTCTGTAATTTCCGTGTACAGTGCCTTGTTCCCACAAACTTGTTTTATTTATTGAGTGCTGGAAAGGTGTGTATGTGTGGAGTGGAGTAGACACTTGTCAATAAAGTGTGCCATAAAGTTGTTTAATTCTTCTATAAAGCTCTGCCTTTTGACAACTTTTCCCATGTCTGTGAAAGCTTGAACCTCCCTAAAATACAGTTGTGGAAACTAATATTGTATGTTGTTCCATGTAGTTAACATGAAAGAATAGCTCTGAGCACTGTAAAGTCATGATCCTGTCAATGATAGGATCAGCTTAAAGACAGTTTAATCCTTAGCATTTAACAGGTGTTTCTTGGGATGTGCCTTCCTTTTGTTCGTCTTTACACAGAACTTCTGTTTCTCTATACAGCTGTTTGATAGGTAGTTCAGTTCATGATTTCATACAAGGTAAATGTCTTTAATTGTGCCTGTGTCAGTGATTTGGTATGTGTATTGGAGCTTGCTCTCAATTACATCACTGTAAGGTCTAATGTAAATGCATACCTTTTTTTTGGTGGAGGAAAAGCTTCCGTGGCACATAATTCCAAGATACCACTGCTTTGAGCACTGCCAGGTTTAGAAAACATAAATGTGTTTCAATCCCTTTGTTTGTTGTTGCAGTATTCTTGTGAGAGCTAAAGATCCATATGCAGATCCAGTGCTGAGGAAGCCGGAAACTTAACCTGTTTTAATTGGGTTTCTTCCTCAACAACTACAATTACACCATTTTCCAGATTGTATCATGTGGCGTAGGAATCTCGGTATGCATTGGGCCTATGACGTTTTTTGTGTAGCATTTGGATGGAAGTCTTTGTTTGGCAGGATGGCAAAACCTGCTTAAGACAGTGCAGGAAAGGAGGCCTCAGGAGACATCAGCCTGAGTCAGTGCTAAGTGTCAGTGAGTAAAAAAACTGAAGGAAAACTCCGGAAAGCCTCCTGATTTGTCTAAAACTTGTCTAAATTATATTTTGAAGATGCCAAAACCTGAGACGTGTTCTAGGTGAGCAGAGAACAGGTGAGTACTCACCCTTCCACCTGTCCTTGGAAACATAAATTATTTTTTTGAAATTGTTTTTATTTTTAAAGTGCTTCTCCTTAAGACATGCTAGTGTGAGCAAACAGGCTTCTCAACTTTTGATATTTCTATGTGTAGACCAGTTTAAAGCTGAAGCTGGATATGATCAAAATGAAGACCCAGTCTCCTCCCTCTTTACCTTGTTTTCAAGGTAGATCTCCATAATGCTCTTAGACCTGTAATCTTGGTTTTATCTGTGGTGCACTTCTCTAATCTGCATGTACAAGTCAACTGTTTTTTGTTTCTTCTTCCAGCACTAATTTCTGTGAGATCTGGTCCCCGAATTTCTTCAGTTTAGGGGCTAATTAAAGTTTTACTTTTTGTTTTGTTTGACTCCCTCCTTCTAGTTGTCTAGAAGACTGCAGAGATCATCTTGTGTTAGTTAATTTAGACTGTGGGTGACCAAACTGTTTTACTAGCCACTGAGCTCACTAGGTCTCTCTGTAATTTAAGACAGCTTGGCAAAAGTTGATTAGGAACTTGGCAGGGCTCAGGCAACCTGCCATGCTGCAGCTTGGGGCTTGTATTGTCTAACAGGCTCTGCAGGTAGGACATGGCTTTGTACCATATCAGTATTTGTCTTGTGCTATTGCACTTGGTTTTGCTTAAGGGCTGTGTGTGCCAGATGCAGGTGAATGGCAAACTGCAAATAAGGCACCATCTGGTCTATGGCATTAGAATACAGAAGAGGTTTGGTGTTTTAGCAGGAGATTCTGCATTCAGGCTCATAATGTTGAAGTAAATAGAGCTATGCAGCTCGAAGGCAGCTGGGTATTAAGTACTGGGCAGGGCAGATTGGAAGTCAGTGATGGTTTTGGGTTCTTCTTGGTTTACTTACATGACAGTAATGAAACCAAGCTTCTAAACTGAAATTTGCACTAACCATTCAGCTGATTTTTTTTTCTTTTTTTTCCACTGGCAATAAATGCCCCCTGTCCCAACTTTGCTGCAGCTGTTTACTTGGTCTTAGCTTGACCACCTGCCTTGTAGTTTTCTTCTCCTCTGGCAGTGTCACTAATCTGTTCTCCATGAAGGATTCTGTGCTTTAATTCATGTCTCACAGAAGGTAAAAGCTCCTCATTCAAATTCATTCCTGTCTTCTGAAGAGAATCTTCTCCTTCATTCTTGCCAGGCAGTGTGGTTTTTTTATAATGTTAGTGAAAGGTTAAGCCACCATACAGATACTGACTTCTGGCTTCTACTAAACAAGGAGGATGGATAAGCTGAAAGTGAAGGTCAGATAAGATTTTACTTTTATTGCTTGTGATGGTTTTTATTGAGAGTCTGCAAGAAATGAATTCACATCAATTCACTCTGGGTACAAACAGCAGAGTTTTGGTCAGAATTTGGCTGCTGGAAAATATGTTCTTTTTCATTGGAGAGATATGCTTTTGTTTAATTTTAAAAAGGAAAAGAACTGGTATTTCCATTGCTGCTAACAAGCTGGAACCACACCTGTTTGAGCACCAGGTAGCAGAATTGCATACTGAGGCTCTCATAGTGTAAATGTTGCTGTCTCGCAGCTTATTAGTAAGTAACAGTAGTTTTAAAGTTCCTGTAGAGGTAAAGTCAAGCTCTTGATGTAGAATCTGATTTGGCAGAGAAATTTCGCTCTGTGACACAAGTGTACAGCAGAACAAACTTAGAATGTGCATTTGTTCCTCACTTTTCCTTCCTTTCCCATTGTTGTGCTAAAACGAAAAAGAGCTGTCAACAAAGAGACGAAACCTGGTTCATTATTTTGCAGGGAACACTTGCTGTGTTTGTGTGTTCTCCATGTGGTGTGACAGTCATTTGTGTTACTGTCATGGCTTGAATACCTCTGGGCTGCTGCTGAAGCTGAGCTGTCTCTGGTTGACTTGCAGCTATCCTGATCAGACTGGTCTTTTACTGAATATGGATTGATTCAGAAGTTTCTGGGTTCTTATGCTTTTGATGATCTTTATATTTGTGCATAGAAAAAAAATTAACTGCTGCAGAGTTGACTGAATTATGCAACAGAACTTAATGTGTAGCTGACTAAAAAACTAATATGAAATAGAACACTGAATTCAGGTTGAGAAACTACAGGTGTTGTAAATGTGAAAATATTTTCCTGAAGTGTTGAGTCCTGGCCCTCTGCCACTGGGAGAGCATTCTGAATCTTCCTTCATTAATGAATTCAAGTCAAACCATACACTGGGGGAAAACTTACAGTGAACTAGTTTGGACATGTTACAAATGGTGACATGGAAGGGTAACAAGGGTGGCTTATTTGGAGAAGAACAACTTAATTATTTGAATTTTTTTACAAGGGCAAATTCTTTGAAAGAAGTTGTGAATAAATGTTCTAAGAGATTACTTTTATAATTGACTCTGTTACTGATATACTCAAAACCAAGAGGAATAGTTGCTGTTGACAACACTTTTAATACACAATGCAAAACTATAGAGAAGCAAGAGAAAAAATGAAATGCTTTCTATTTTTCCTAACTTCTCATTTGGATGAGGATCAAAGATCTGAATGACACTTGTGGTGTTTTGTGAACCAAAGTGCAGTCCAAAGAGTGACACAAACTGTAGTATTTATGTACTTGATGAACATAAGAGAAACAAAGCAATGAGGTGGCAGAACTCAAGAGGGATGCCCTCAAGAGAGCATTATATTTGTTCCATGCAACTCCTTTGCTTTTTCTCCTCAAACTGCAGTACCTTCTGGTCTTCCAGAAGAAACGACTATAGGAGATAAAGGCTTTCACTGTCTTAGTGTTAGGTAGCCCCCTTAGCCAGCTTGCAAGAACTCAGTTAAGATTTACTCCTGGTCCAATTTCCCAGTGCATGAATATGGTGATTTTTTTTTTTTTTTCTTCAGTGATGAAATGAAGCTGGTGGATTCCTGTGTACCATGAACTGGGAACACCAGTTTTAAAATCAGACCTGAGACACCTGAGCCTGCCTGTGTATCCTGTGCAACCATATCCAGAACAGAACATGAGCAGGTTTTTTGTTCCTTTAAGCTGTCCAGATAATTGGGAATGTTCTGCTGTCTTAACTTTTGCAGGTGCTTCTTTTTTTTTTTTCCCCCCCCCCCCCTCCTCTCCAGACAATCCGTAGGCTTCTCTTGGTTCTTGAGCTGACAAGTTGGTTGTAGTTGACTGCCAGTGGCACCTGTGCTGCTCCCTAATTTTGAGTAGTGCCCCATTTGCTATTTCAGTTTGACTTTTCCACAGTCCAGAAGGACTCACTGAGGTTCTGGCTGTGGCATTTAGGCCAATCCACTGCTGTGTTGCTGAAGGAATGATGAGTGTCAGTTCTTGGTAATCTTCATGGAACAGGGTTTTAAGCTTCTTCTGGGTCACTGAAGACATCTCCAGTTTGCTTTTCCATACCAGATCCCGTGAAAGGTCTCTGCAATCTCAGACTTCAAATTCAACTGATCTGCTTGAAGCAGAGGAGACTGTTCATCTTCTAAAACTCATAATCACTGTCACAAAACTGTTTTTATCAACACCTGGAGCATGTGATAGCATGTATTTAAATCTTTCCTTAAACAATACTTGACCTCTGACTTCCTCAGACTGCGTTCTCAAACCGTGGTGTCTTTTGCACAGGTGTCTTCCAATCCTTTCCCCAGAGAGAAGTCAGTAGGTAAGGATGCTGCTTTTCTGGCTTGGGATTATGGCATGTATGACCTGTTGATCACACAGTCCTAACAACCTGGCCATTCCTCTAGCAAATAGTGTTTGCATTGTTTCAGAGGTGTTTTCAGTGTTCTTATCTCCTGTGGGAACTTGTAAATCTTCAGTTTCAGGTAATGAATATTTGAACTTTCAGTTAGCAGTATAGTTCCCCCTCGTTCCAACCGTGAGATCACAAATGAGGATATTTTTGGCTCTTCCCCTTTCTCTTTCATGCCAAGCTTTCTCTTCCCAATCTTTGTCTATATGTCATTACAGACATATAAACATAGATACAGTTTGGAGACTCTAAACCTGGTCCTTACATCCTTTCAGGTTTGAAGCCACCTGTTTTGCTGCTTCTATGAAGGTGACCTTTGGCATTTCCACTCTCTTGGCTGGAAGGCTGGGCAAGATCTAAGCTCTTGATAGACTGGATAAGGACAAGGTGACTTCCTAATGTAGCAGGGCCCAGAGGCTGCCACAATCTTCTGCTGGCTGTTTGTTGTAAAGTCAGTGGAACAGAGGGTAACTCCAGTTTCTTTACTGATTTTTTTTTTTTTTTTCCTTTTGAGTCTGTAGCTTGAGTGTATTTATGGCCTCCTGGTATTTGAGAAGTTTTCTGCAGTATCTGTTCCTTTCTTTAGTATATGGGGTATTTTTGAAATGGTTAAGAAATGCTTCCACAAGAATGATTGTGCAGTAGCTGAATTAAAAAGAACTCTTCCACTGTAAATGCTGCAGCTTTTTTCTTTTTTGTTGGCAATTTAGAAAAATCTCTGCATTAACAGCATATGTGTTGTCATATTTACTCAGTGTAAAAAAGGACATGTGAGTAGTCCTTAATCTATAGTATCTCCAGAGACTGGACTCCTTTGAAATTTGTATCTTATGTGCCCATTTTCCTTCCTCATCCTAGTCCAGGTTACTGGATTGTGCTGTTGAGGACCTGAAGGGGCAGGAGTGCTTTTGGAGCTGTGTGTGTGTTCAGTCATTGTGGCTGGCAGTTGTCACTTCTCAGAATGAGAGATCTCTAATGTGATCTGAGGTTCTACTTTCAGCAGGTGGTTGGACCACATGATCTCAAGAGATCCTTTCCAGCCAAGGTGTTTTTAATCATTATGACTTTAACTGTTGTACTTCACTTGGACCCTACATCAAAAAGGCATCTGGTCTGAAGAGAGTTTGCCTCTGTATGCTGTTAAGCTTCACTTGTCTTCCCATTGATACCTTATTAATGTCTTCAGAGAGAAGTGACAAAAGTGATGCAGTTCTTTAAATCTGTAGAAATTCTGTGCCTGAGGAGGTGTAGAAATCATTTCTTCACAGTCAGAAGAAACTTCTTGATACCTACTTGTCCATCTTCTTAGCAGTGAGGTAATGTCACAGTATTAGGAGGCTGAACAGTCTTGTTTGTCCTGAAGATTTTTCTGTATGTACTGGATTTGCTCTAGTGTTTGTGCATCATTTGTGTGTGTAGTTTTCTAGTTTTTCTTCAGCTTTGGCAAAGGAGAATACAAAAGGAATACAGTCCAGCCTAATATATGATTCAGTATGATTTTGTGTGGTTTCTGTATCAAAAGAAGTTAATCTGATACAAGTCACCATGTGAGTTTTACATCATAAGATGCAGTGCAGCAAGTGAGCCATAGTGTGCTCTAGCATCTTTGAATCATGTAGGCAGCTTATGGCTATTGATGGGGGGAAGGTAGAAATGGAAGCAGATAAGAAAATAAATGGTAGCTTAGTCTTCCTGTGTTGGAAGAAGAAAAGTTTGTTGTTCCTTAAGGCTCAGTGCTTTTCTACTGCTGAGTAACCCAGGATTTGCATGAATGCAGGTGAAATGCATGCACCTTAGTGTATCTTACAGCTCATGGAAGAGTATAGTATTCCCTTGGTTGTGTATAGAAAATTGCTGTCTGGAAGAAGGGAGGCATGATGAGAATTCAGGAAATGTTACAGAAAAATTTTCTAGGAAGTTTTCAGTATGTTTTTTTTACCTACTCCCTAAATTCTTCCACAAGCTACTTCTACAACTAGAAGGGATGAGAGGCTGCTAAATTGAAAACACGAGCTTCTGCCTGCATGGAGCGTTGACATGAAATTTATGTTTCAAGGGGAGGACCTCACTGAAAAAAGAATTGAGCAGAGTGGATGACTATTTGGAGGGTATAGCAAGGAAGAATATTGTGTCAAAATCAGCTGCATAAGACTGCGTTTAAAGCAACTCTCCGGACTAAGAAGTCAATTTAAGTCAGCTGGTGAAGTAGTAGAATTAATTGAATGAGTACTTGCAAGTGCTTGCTTGTAAGGCAAGAAAATAGGTGTGTATGTCGGCAGGTAAATAAGGAGAATCTTGTGAGCAGTGAGCAAAAATGAGGTGCAGCTGTGAGATCAGTCGAAAATGAAGTAACGTAGATCTAAAACAATTCAGCGGTTACTAAACCGTGGGCAGTAAGTCCTTCAGTTTAGTTGCAATTAAAGTCTCAACTCTTGAATGTGTTGTATGTTTGTATATTTAGAATGTTGTTTCTATATCTTAAGTGACTAGATTTACCACAGAAACAGCTGATCAAGTAAATTAATGTCTACACTGAAGTAAGTGAATACAAATCCGAAGTCTTAGATGTAATATTTTCTGATATGTACGCCAAACTCTGAGTTCTGGCTGGCAAGATGTGCAACTTGCTGGAAGAAAATGTTCTGAACTTACAAGGCATATAAACATCCTCCTGTCTTGTCCTTCTCCCCCCTTCTTTTGCCTAATACTGACCTCAGGGCAGTAAGTCTTTGCAGTTTTGAGGCACTGGATTGCTGCTGCAGCAGCATTAAATAAGGCACAGGGTTTTTTGGGCCAAAGTATGAAAAAGCAGGTGTGCTGACCAGTGTACTGAGCTCAACCCCAAACAGATAGCAGATATTATAATGGAGCATTCTAGGCAGAGGTGCTAGGCATATCCTGAAATATTCTGGAAATTGGAGTGCAAGAGCCTGAAAGAATTCTTGCATTACCAAGATTCTTCCACAGGACTTAAAAACCCAAACAAACAAAAACCCCAAATAGGTTTTAGAGCTCCTGCAGGTAGATTAGGAGGCCCTTGTGAGAGAGTTCAGTTCATTTTTTACAGGTATTGTTACTGGTTTGCCCTGTTACTCTGTTAGTGGGCCCAGAGCCTACTGGAGTTCTTCAGTTAACTCTCTTTTCTTCTCTGTAGCCTGTGTCATGGTAGCTGCATTACAGCTCCTAGTATCCTACAGGGAGTGATTAGGGTGATAAGTAAAAGCTCATACAGGCTTGTAGTGTAGTTGTCTGTTTCCTCTGTTTGCTTCAAAAACATGGAAAAGTGTTACTCATTTCCTGTTGGCTTTTCCACTAGGATAAAGGTAAAGGCTTCATGACAAGTTAACAGGTAATTTTTGTCTTGTGTTCCTGTAGAATTCTCCAAGCAGTATGTTGGCTGTACATTAGCTGTAGTGTTTGCAATAGCTGTGTCAAGTCTACAGAAATTAATTCTAGTTGCTTTCCTGTACAGTGACAAAGGTGAGTGTAAATAGTAATCAGATAGTGTTTGCTACAACCCAAGAACACTATGCAGGATAAAAGGCATTGGATACCTGTGCTGTTACATGGCTTCAGAAGATCTGTTGTGGGTTTATTTGAAATGCTTGGGCTTTTGGAATTCATCCTCATTCTAAAGAGTCTGCTTATGATGAGAGCATCTGTGGGCCAGTGCTTTGGCATCATTACAGCTAAGAATATGGAGTTATGAGACAGTAACTAAAGTGGTTTGTTTGCAGATAACTTTATGCTAGAAGAGGGCCTGAACTTTAAAATTCTGAAATCACAAAGTTTGTCAACAGAAGCGTGGAGGTCTGATGTACAGTTGTAGCTTTTTTCTTATTGATTGTGGGTATGGGGAAGAATGTTTAGTGTAGTTGAGGAAATGATCTTAAAATCTGACAGGACTGCACTGGCCCATTTGGCTGATCTCTACTGGGTTGCACATTTCCTTTGAATTTAAGCGTCTGAAGATGGGAAAGAATAAGCCAAGTGCTTTGAGAGACTCACATGTGGAGGGACAAGTCTGAATGAGAGCAGTTGGGATTTAGGAACCTCAGGGCTCTTGTGGTTCTAGCATGTGGAAGACACAGTTGTGAAAAGATCTCTTTGTTGCTGGACTGACTGGGCATATGGTATTGTGTGGCTTGAGATACTTGCAGTGAGACTGAAGTTAGTGTTTTGATGTTAAAGGTCACAGTTGAATCACGAAGCAGCATTATATTAAAAAGAAAACTGGGAGTCATATGTAACAAGTACACAATAAGAAATGCAGTTAAGTTGAGAGGTTTCAATATAGAAAATAATTCTGGACATTATCTTGACTTGACAGATGCCTTACAGGATAAAACAGCTGTCATTTCATTCTTTTACACAGCTGAAAATATTGTGTGCATGACAACACATTGTGCTGCATAACTTCTAAGCACAGTCTTCTTAAAGTGTCTGGCTAACCCAGTGCTGTGGTTTAACCCCAGCCAGCAGCCAAGCCCCAAGCAACCACTCACTCACTCCCCCACCAGCAGGACTGGGGAGAGAATGGGAAGGGCAAAAGCCAGAAAAGTTGTGAGCTGAGATAAAGACAGTTTAATAGGGAAAGAAAAACCTGCTCATGCAAGCAAAGCAAGACAAGGAATTCCTTCACTGCTTCCCAATGGCAGGCAGGTGTTCAGCCATCTCCAGGAGAGCAGAGCCCCATGATATGTAACAGTGACTTGGGGTGGCAAACACCATCACTCCAAATGTCCTCCCCTTCCTCCTTCTTCCCTCCACTTTATATACTGAACATGATGCCTGGTGGTCTGGGATATCCCTTTGGTCAGTTGGGATCACCTGTCCTGGCTGTGTCTCCTCCCAGCTTCCCATGCACCCCCAGCCTCCTTGCCAGCGTGGCAGTGTGAAAAGGAGGAAAGGCCTTGGCTCTGGGTAAGCCCTCCTCAGCAAGAACAAAAACATCTGTTATCAACCCTGTGTTCCACACAAATCCAAAACACAGTCCCATACTAACCACTAGGAATAAATTAAACTCTATCCCAGGCAAAACCAGAACACCTGGACAGATCAGTGTTAAACTGAAGTTTCCCTAGGCAGGGCCAGAATTGCCTGTGCAGTGTTTTTCTGTAGCTGACTCTTGTGGTGGGGTGTGGAGAAGCCCATGTTCTGGCCCGAGGTGGGAAAGCATGTGGCTCAGCTGGCAGAGCTCTGAGTGAGCACTGCTCCTTCTAGAATGAAACTGCTGGAATGCACATTCTTATTGTCAGTACGAGGTGAGACAATAGTTCTGTGGCAACCATTTTGTAGTAGGACTAAAAGTTTGACATTAGTGCAGAGTTTCAACCTCAGTTGACCTTTTACAGAGGGGGACACTACTCCTTTTAGAAAATAGACAAAATGCACCTCATTTCTGATAGTAAAGAAGAAAATTTTTTTTGTTTGATGTTTGAATACAAGGAAACAGAATGCACAACAACATTTGACAGTGCCTGTGATTGACTTCAGCTAGACCCCCTAGGTAGGGCTGGAACCTTGGTCAGCTTTCAGCTTGGTTAATGCTGGGCTTTGTTTCTTGCCTTGGTATTTGAAGAAAATGCTGCCACTTACACTCTCCTCAGCTTGACTAATGTGGCTACACCAGCAAGCTGGCAAGATTTCCAGCTATTCCAGGCCTTTTCTGTTTCATTGTAAGTTTTTTTTTTTGTGCTCTAAAGTATAAGAAGTTGTAGACTAATGGTGCCATGTATTACTGAAAAGCTTTAAACCTTCCTGCTAGTGGGAATATTGGTTATGATTAAGGAGTTAGAAATAACTGTGAGGATGGAAAGCTCACCTTTGGAGGAGTAGGGTTTACAGCTTTCTCAGTTCTTAGTCATCAAGACTTCTAGCTATGAGGTTCATCAAACAACTGTTTCATGGGACTGTATATTTTGTGCTTTATTTACATTCTTTCAAGTTCCTAAGCATAAGGTAAAAAAAAAAACAAAAACAGAAACAGCAAAGGTAGAATTGACTTGTTTGTTAATCCTACTTTCTGCTTTTGCTGTCTGCTGCTATGTGGAACCTCATAGTGAAAAGAACATGAGAAACTTAAAGATGCTTTTGACTCTTTTGATATGGGGATTAGAATGGGGAGCAATTCTTCTGCTTAACTTGTATTCTTATTTGATTCTTGGACCTTACTTAAAATATTTCTGGCATGCTAAGTGTGGACTTTTAGTTTGTGTTACTACAGCGTAACAAGACTGAATCTGAGCTAGCAGAATCTGGATCAATAATTTCTTGCTCTGTGCAGGTGTCATGATGATATACACGTTCCTTTTAGTGTGATATGTGAGGTAATGGTTTGCATAATACCAGTTTATGTGCCTGGGTTCTTATGGCCTACGGTAAAACTGCATCACTTAGGATTCTTTCTCCCTGCCCCCTCCCCCCCTTTGTTCAATTCTGTAGGCCCTTTCAGAGGAATAGACAATTACAGTCAACTATTCACTGGCTTTACTGACAGTGCCAGGTCTGGAGAGTTATTTCATTGGAGACATTTGAATTTGAATCTGCAGCTGAAATGTTTTAAACTTTTTCCTGGCAGACTTCTTGCTTACTGTGCTATCGATATAATAGATACCAAATTGCCATATAGGCTATCGTGTTCTTAAACAAGAACACACTTTTTATGGCTTTTTTTTTTTTTCCACCTGCAAATAACCTTTTTTTACCAGATTCCACAAAATTAGAAATAGTAGAACTGGATTTGCTGGTTGTGGTCCTGTTGCTATGCTGTCTACATGATAATACTGATTTAGCACAGCATACAGAAGTCACCTCTCTTCAGTGAGGAATTAAGTGAGACTTGTTCTTGAAATACCTCTGTTTCTGAGGACTGCAGCTGGGTGTTATAGTAGTCTTTCATAAGTAACTACTAAAGTTTCTGTAGACCTGTAGCAGTTACAGAGCAATTCCAAAAGCAGTAATACAAGGCCATCATATTGATTATTTTTTAAAAATAATTGTGTGCACTTATTAATCCTTCTGTCTCAAATACATTTTCTCACTCATTAACCTCTTGTGAGCAAGAACTTCTTGCTTATGTAGCTAGATCTTTTCCTGAGTTAAGTATCTTGCTTTATGCAAGCAAAAGTTGCATAAATCTGACTAGAGAAAGAAGGTTCTTTAAGAGCATAGTAGTTAACTTACTTCTGTAATCTTGTGAATACTCTTGCTTGTTCTTGAAACTGGCATTGTCATCTCCCACAATGAGAGTTAAAATACTTGAATACTGCTGCTCTCTATCAAGCATTGAGTTTTTCTTTAATGTTGATAAACACAGGTTCTCCTAAATTGCATTTGTCTTGTCTCAACATAGTTACAGAAGCCTACTAGAAAAAAAGGATGTCATCATAGAATCATTGAGGACTTTGTAGTTTGGATTGGAAGGGACCTTTAAAGATCATCTAGTCCAATAGGTCAACTGTATGCTCTATATATGTAAAAGTGGTTGCTCTGTATTAAGGTTCTAAATGTTCTTGAGGAGAATCTTGGTCCGTGTGTCTTTTAACTAAAAATTGCTTAAAGGTGTTTTGTCTTAAGTTTTTGCTTAAACAATCGCATTTTACACTTGCCTCTGGAGGCATGGCAGTGAGTCTTCATGCCACATGTCTTATGACTCTTTCTCTCTTGTCTTTCAGTGAATGATAGTGTCTAGAAAGGGTATGTCCCTTCAGGAGAGAGGTGCCAATGTCCAACCGGCCTAATAACAATCCAGGGGGGTCACTGCGACGTTCACAGAGGAACACTGCCGGGGCCCAGCCACAAGACGACGCAGTAGGAGGAAGGTATGACTCTCATCTGTGTGTGTTTTAGTATATAAAAGTAAAATTGCTGTGATTTAATTAGAGAATGAAGTTTTCCACCCTGCAATTCAAGCACTGAAATTTGTGTTAGATCTTTTTGCCTGTGAGATGCTCTCTGTACTGTTACTGTGTGGGGTAAAACCATGGGTAGCTCACTACCGTACATGTTCAGCCAGAATAGCAGTAGTAGATCTATGGGGGGAAGAAGTGTAGCTGAGCTATATTCCATAAATCACTGGTAATAACAAATTCCTTCCCTGTCTTCCTTCTCTGATAACAAAAGTATGTGGGGGGGGGGACAGGGAGAATCTGTTACTGGAAATCTGGGAAAATCTATGTTCCTGTTAAAGAAGACTGAGTAACTGGTACCACTCTGTTCCTTTTGCACTGCATATTAATCCTCTGCAGCTTTTGAATAATTCAAGAAAAAAAAGGTTTGCCATCCTTTAATATGCCTGATCTAGTAAGCAAGTGGACCAGGTTGTATTTGTTCTGCAGGTGATTGCCTCTACAGTGCAGAATAAAGATCATTAAAACTTTCCTGTGGATGACTGTATAATTATTGCTGTGAGTGAGTGAAGTCTGTATGGATAAGTGTTTCTTTTATTTTGTTAAAATACTAGTCTAATGAAGGTTACAGTATGATGGTAGGCAACATCTGTCTGTATTCTGCTCCCCCAGACATCTTATTGGTGCAGTTGTTTGAATACATGTACCTTGGACTTGATTTTTTTGGGATAAGTGTATTAAAATATTGCAGGTCAGTAGGACTGTCGTGGTTTAACCCCAGCCAGCAGCCAGGCCCCAGACAGCTGCTCACTCACTTCCCCACCAGCAGGGTCAGGGTAAATGGGAAGGGTAAAAGCCTGAGAACTTGTGAGTTGAGATAAAGACATTTTAGTAGGGGGAAAGCTAAGGCTGCACACACAATCAAAGAAAACCAAATAGTTAATTCACTGCTTCCCAAGGGCAAGCAGGTGTTCAGCCATCCCCAGGAGAGCAGGGCCCTGTCACACACAACGGTGACTTGGGAATACAAATGCCATGACTGCAAATGTCCCCCTTCCTCCTTCTTTCCTGCACTTTATATACTGAACATGATGCCATGTGGTGTGGAGTATCCCTTTGGTCAGTTTGGGTCACCTGTCCTGGCTGTGTCTCCTCCCAGCCTTCCAACTTCCTTGCCAGTGTGGCAGTATGAAAAGCAGAAAAGGCCTTGGCTCTGTATAAGCACTGCTCAGCAAAAACAAAAACATCAGGATATTACCAACCCTGTGTTTCACACAAATCCGAAACATAGCCCCATACAAGCCACCGTGAAGGAAATTAACTCTACCCCAGCTGAAACCTGCACAGGCACAAAAGAATTTTTTTGTTTTAAAGCATTGGGCTATAAAACTTCAGGAAGATGAGGTGTATGTCTTACTGGTATAAAGTCTAACTGAGAACAAGTTGAACAACTGTTGAATGGGTGAAGAAGGCCAACTGTTCTTCTAAGGAGCTTCTGGGAGAATAATTCAATCTCAAAAATGCAGCTTCACTTTCTCTAAACTAGTCCACTGTGCAAATGGACAAGCAGATTGATAAACACAAGGATTCTCTCCTGGACTAATGTGACATAAGGAGGGGGAAGCTGCTGCCTTATGCTGATGATTATTTTGTAAGCTAGAATTGTTTCTGAAGAATATTTCTTTTAACGGAGGCATACTGAGCCTTTCGTTCCCTTCTGTTCATTATGTGTTGTCTCTGAATCTCAGTGGATGTTTAAGTTAGATATTGCCCTTCCAACTCTTTCCTTATACACTGAGCTTGACCTGGGGTGAATCAGTCTCTCCCTTGAATAAAGAATTAAAGGCAAGGGGTGAGGGATTCCTCTTCAGATATCTACCATTAATTCAGATTTTATAGCACAATGCCAGGGAGAAGCTCTACAGTGAGTCAGCCAAATTGAGAAATTTTAGGGGTAGCACTGTTCTCTTTCAAAAAAGTTACTCATACATTGTTTTGGTGCATTGTGATCTGTTACTTATGCTGTCACATAATGATTCAAGATGCAGTTGTGTGGAATGGCTGAACTTCTTCCACCCCTCACCAAATCTGTGTGAGTCAGACTTCCATGAGCAAGAGTGTATTGCACTCTTAAACTATGTTAGACCTTTATCAGAACCAAAGCTCCTTGCTGAAGTAAAGAGGATGGGAGAAGCTTTGAATCTGAGTAGCTTTAGAACAGGACCTCCCCTGCCTTTCCATCTCTGAACAACCATTTTGGGCTGGCACAGCATCTAAAAAGGCCTGGATATAAAGCATGCTGGTTAATATAAAATTTATAATAAATTAATCATCTTTTACTGTCGTCAGTATCTCCTCTTTAGTAAGCTGCTGGGCAGCAATGACCATGGTACAAGGACCAATGTAAGATAGATCTGTCAAGTCCTTGGCAGTTTTGTACATGACATGGAGAGAGGCAGGCTCTCAGATAACAGTCGCTTTTTTTCTGCTTGCCTGTCTTTAGACACAAAGCTCAGGACTCATCCCACACTGCGTCTACATGCAGTGGGTTACTGTGTTTCAGTTCTGCTGCTGAGCAGTATGTAGGAGAGTCTAGAGTTTACAACTTGATGTGTCATTATACCTTGCTGTACTCCAGTGATACACACTGCTTTGGCTGCTGTATTAAAAGAAAACTAAACAAAAAACAACACACCTTTTCTTACATAAGGGTTTTCTTGTGCTTCCTGGCACAATTTATTTCCAGCCTTTTTTGTGTTTGTCATCTGTAAACTGAAACTCTTCAGTTTCAGCTGTAAAATCACTTAAAATAGAATAAACAAACTGTGGAAAGACTATTTCAATAATACGTTCGTATTGTGCAAATAGCTGTGAACCTGGGATGTATCTGTGTTAGTGTTTTAGTTGGAGCTGGGAATGTTCTTTTGAAACAAATCAGTCATCCTAACCTGCTGTGCTTTGGCTAACATCATGGAATAGTCTTGGAGCACTTGAACTGGAATCTTTTTGGATGAAACTGAACTGAAAGTTATGCTCTGTAAGAGCAGTTCATGTATTCTGGTCACTTGGGGTTTTAATCTGGTTTGCTTTGAAGTAGAAATCACTGAAATGCAAAGACAGTGGACATTGATCCTTAATGGGAACTATCTTGCTTTACAGATTTTCTTCTGTTCATCTGTACTACTTGTAGTTGTACAAACAGTATGAGATTTTATTCAGCCACTTTATTAGATCCATGTGCTTCTTAAAAAAACCCAACAAACAACAGATCAATACACAAAGATGAAAAATGCCCAAACCTCACACAAAACAGAAAAACTACTATTGCAGAGCGAATTAGACAGTAATGTGAGTCTGTAGGGGGTTGTTGCTTCATGCCTAAAATTAGCCACAAAGTTTGTAAGCAAACTTAAGGGCCACACCTTCTGCAGTGTTGGAGGTTACTTCACTTTGGTCATAGATATGCAATCATAGCCCTTCGAGCAAGGACAGGTTTTGATACTGTCTGAACTTGTGTACTTGATTGCACTTCTCCTTGGTATAAATAGCTTTCTAAATGCTGGAAGTGCAACAGCTTTTTTTCTTAAGGCTTTTGTGTGGCTGAGCTGCATGCATTTTCAAAATACAAATTAAGTGACAAAAATTTGGAGAGTTTGTGCAGTTTGGCAATCATAAGTTCAGACTTAGATGTGACGTCCAGTAATCTAAGGTGAGTAATATCTCTTTTATGCTCTGGAGTGAATGGGATAGACTTCAGTTGAGAGAGGTGTTAAAAAGGAGAGAGGCAGGAGAATGACAGTGCTGCCAAGCTGAAGTGCTGATGTGTGTCCTTCTGTAGTCTTTTGACACTTTTACAGATTTGAGGTCTTTTAGCAAAAGTTTTAAAAAATTGAACTTGCTGAGCTGCTACTGTCCACTTGCATAAAGACTTTGGAAATTCTAAACTTTTGTATGGTCTATTCTAAATGCAGAATCTCCCTCCTGTGACATCTAATATTGACAGATTGACTTAACCTGGAAGGAACAATGCAAACCAATTTTCCTCTAGACAGGGCTTGTTTCATGTCACTGTAACATCAATACTTGTAGTCAAAATGAGCAGGGAAAGCCTGTAATGGTTTTCTGCTAGAGATTTACAGGCAGTTTCACATTCAGCTCAGGAACTTGATAGGAGCTTCAAGTGTGTGATTTTTTAGAGATGTATTTGTTTAAAAATATGAACAATGATACTTGGCTCACAGACAGCATAGAAAGATGGATGCTTTATTTCCAATTTGTGCTGCAACAATGGTGTGTGCTTTTTTCTAAAGAAGAAAGAATTGTGTGTTTGACAAGAGATTAATATAAACTGGTGAACTGGTGGAGTGTTGTTCCTCCCATGTGTGCATGTAACCATACTGGCCTTGGTGAAGTTGGACTAATGTGGTTCTTCACTTTCTGTTATCAGTAGTGATGCTGAAATAACTGTGCTTTGGATTGCTTTCAGCTCTTGTAGGTATTGTAGTTCTTACTGGCTTTACTACCAGTTTGAGAAGTATTTAGTGTTATCCTCCTAATTTAGAATTCCTGTTACGATGGCACCTTCATAATTGTACACCTCATACCCTCGTCTGAAGTATCTTTCCCAGCACTTTCCACTGAAGGATGTCTCTGCAGGTTTGTAGGGAAGCAGTAATGATACTGAAGTTTCCCTTTGCAGCAGTAAACCCAAGAGGAATGGGAAGCAGATGCCCTAACCCGAGCTTTCTTCGTAGGGGCAGGAGAAGGGGGTGGAAGGTACTTACTGGCACTTTGTTAACTGTGTATCTACATTGTTACCATGTGTGTTGAAGAATTGTGCCCTTGTGGCTTAGCTCCCGGTGATGCTGTAGGATTTACTTGGAATGGGAGCCATTTGGAAGCGGTATTGTGAGGCACACAATAAGATCTTTTCTGGAAGTGGTGCAGTTGACTGTTCCTTTCAGTTGTGATCAATGTTGCACTATACTGGTATGGAGTAATGGAAGTAGTCTTATATACTGGAACTTTTTACTAATGCTGCAAACATTGTTAGTATTTTATTAGTGGCATTAATTGCCAGTGGTGCTTTTCTTTTAACCTGCATACTGTTAGCCTTATGAAATCTTTAGGAACAGCAGTATTTAAATAGGATATCAATTTGACATAAATGACTGCTATGCTGTTGAGTTGTGTATGAAAGTAGGATACTTCATAAACAAATTGTAATGATTTTTGAAATATAATACATACATGTTCGTGTGCATATGGGATTGAAGGCTAAATGATAGATGAGATCCTTGTTGGCTGCATGTAGGATGTTGTTATAAGCAGAGAGAATGCTTTTGTCAGTTATACTGCTTTTGTTCTGAATAGGATTGGTTTTGGACCAGTTTTGGTAATATGTTAAACTGTTAAAAACTTACCTGCGACCTGTGAAAAACTAAATTTAATGTTTGTGTTGGTGTGGAAGACAGGTGGAGTATTTCTGAGGAAAGCAAATAGGTGTTTTTCCATAGCTTTTTCATCTGTGCTGCTGCTTTTTTTTAGTCTCATTTTTGACAGAAGTAAGAGTGGTTAGTTTTTGCAGACTTAATGTTTGGAAGCATTTAATAGCTCACTCTCAGCTGCTGAGAAAAATTACTTAGATGAAACACTTTGTTTATTAACTAACTTCAAAAGGTACTTTTTTTTTAATATGCACAGAGTAACTCTTTGAGAACAGGTTCTAGTTGGTTCTTTATTATGGTTTTGCTCAGGGCTGACATTTTCCACCATATTGTTTATATAACACAGTGAGCTAAATGGTGGTTTGCTTGTCAACTTGTATGTGTGCTTCTCTAAACTTGAATGTCTGCCTGTGAATTACAATGTGTATCAGCAGACAGCTTTGCCCAGTTGAGTGAAGCCTCGGAGTGGTTTATGAAACTGTCTTTAAGTTGGGGGAGAGGTGGAAGGAAAACTAAAAACTCCACAAAACAACACTTGAAGGTGCAGCAAGAACTCAGTCTTTCTGGACCTGCCCCTGAGAGTGGAAAAGGACAAACACAAGCTCATAAATACTTACCTTGTCATTTTTTGTCATTAATGAGGAACTTAGGCTCTCAAAATACTTGTTGCTGGAATGTTGCTTTAAATGAAGATTCTTAATGAATGATACATTAATGGAAAAGACTAAAGAGCTTGTAATGGTAAGTTCCAAGTGGAAAGCCTTGGATTATGTACAAGAGTACAGGTAGTTTACAACCTTGAAAAGAATCGACCTTCCAGCTGCTCATGGATCTTTCATGGCCCTTGGTTGTTCTCCAACCACCGTTCTCTGTGTCGAGCTTTACAGACTGTTATGCTTTTGTATGTAAGTTAACTTTTTTAAGGAGACCTTAAACAAGCTGTCACAACTTCAGTATAAATTGGGACTATGATGCTTGCTGGTTGGTTTATGGTTACAGTTCTTTTACCTTAATCCTGCAGACTCTCCAAGTTGTCAGGCTTCTCGCTATTGTATAGACCTTATAGAAGGGTAATTAATGTCACGTTCCTTTTAACTGACGTGCTACTGCATGCACAGTTGTTATTGTCTTGTGTACCTTTTCTTTGGAACACATGCAAGGTGAGTGATTAAACTCAGAGGGAGAAGTGAAAGCACAGTAGGTCTTTAAAAGTGAAATAAAAAAAATTCCCATCAGTTTTAAACTCCCCATTTGTTGCATTTCTAGAGTAACTTTTCTGCTCAGTGTTTTTACTGATCATTTCATGGATAAAGGAAAAGCAAATGCGAGTATTCTGCATGAGGCAGCATTCATCATCCCTAGGATATGGTTGTAGCTTTATTAGTCCACATAAATTGGATGTTGTTATGAAACTGTATTTGTAAAACTTGTAAGAATCCAAAGGGTTTAAAGGTGAAAGGGGAGGAGCCTGAAACAAGTGGAAACTCTTCAGTGCATGTTTTGCATGTATTGCTTTAGCAATATTTTAGTTGAAAAGATCTTCAGTTATTATGTTCTGTGAATATCTAAAGCAAAACAAAAATCTTTAAGGGAAAATAACCTTTTAAAATACACTTCAGAATAAGTGAACTCTGATCAGTTTAGCTTACATAAAAAATGAGATTCCTGCCAAGTGTAAATTATGTAATAACGTCTGTTACTCCCATAATAAAAACACTTCAAGGGGAAAATTAAATTTCACGCCTTAATCTTTTGTTGGGAAAAGGAAAATCCAAACACTGAGGATTGGGTGAAACATTCCCAAGTTTACCTTGATGGAGTTTGCTGTTGTGACCTAGAGATCTAACTATTTTGTGTCACTTGCTTTTGATAGTAAAAATTACTTCTTATAGTGTGATAAATCAAAACAAATTACTTCTTGAGTATGGAGAAGATGCTGTTAATTTAATCTTTGCAGACTGTTATGCTCTTAGAAAGGTGAGCATATTATTATCATCTGGGTGGTTGGACTTGGTTTTCTATGGACATTGAAGTTTGTGTTGAAGTCCTGAAGAGGATAGTGAAGCTTTCTGGTCAGTAGTAAAATTAGCTTTGCTTTCACTACTGGATTTCTGGCATTTGGTTGGAAAAAAACTGTTTGAAAGCTTGTGGAACTCTACTACTTCCACTTAGTCTGTTGGCCAGAATTTTGTGATGTTTGGGGTCATGGGTTGGGGCAGGGCACTTAAATTGGAAGTCAGTGTTCCTCCCCTTACATCTGAGCATTGCAGAGCTCAACTCAAAGGAGTAGATAGCTGAGGTTATTAACATATAAACATATAATCAAGAGTTCAACTTTGAAACATGGCTTCTTTCAGCATTAATACTAGACTAGTTTGAGGTTTCATAAAGGTTGGTGGTGCTTGATGGTTCTCTATAGGTATGAAATCTGCAGCAGAGTTTTCCTGGTGGCAGCTGAGTCGAAAGTGTGTTCTATCCAGGGAAGTGCAAGTGAGATGTCCCTTGCCTCAGCAATTATTTATACTGTCCTGTTCTAAATGCTGATGAGCTCTTTTCTGAGTCTTGCAGATGGTAATTCCAAGTGGTTTTGAAGCTAAATGTGGAATATGTGAAGATGTAACTTAAGTCTTAAATTTTATCCATGGTATAGTATTATCTTTGTCCTTCAGTCAGAGCTCATACAATGAACCAATTTTTGCATGCAGCTGAAGGCTGCTTGGAAGGCCTCTTGTAGCTTATCTATGTGAAACTCATTCCTATCTCTGACATCACAGGTTTCCTGTCTCATCTGACTGCCTTCATTGGTAGCATGTGTTTCTTCATTCTTCTTTCCTCTTCATTCCTCAGCTGTTACCACACAGCTCTCAATCCTCTGAACTGGTGGATCTGCAGCCAGAAAATAACTGGTAGGGTTGAGATTTCCTACCAAGTGAAACTGGCTGCATTCCTATTCTGAGCACTTGATTTTTTTTAAACTGAAGAACAAAGATACAAACTCATAACTGTATAAAGACTTAATGCATGGAATCTCGAGGTAGATGAGTATATATCTATTTTTGAGAAGAGATCTTTGACAGGTGCTCTAGTCATGTGCCTTACTGTGCTAGCTTAATGCTTAAGTGAATAATTCAGTAATCTTGCAGATCAGAAAAATTTGAATTTATCTGCACAGCTCAGGAGTTAGATGATGTTTTATTCATTTTAAATGACTAAATAATTGTGTGCCTTACAAAACAGTTACTGGTAGTGATTTGTAATTGCAACAGGTGATTCTTTTGAAATGCTGCTTTAATATTGGGAGCTGATATGGAAAGGTTTGTAGCTGTAAATGAATATTTGTAAATGGCCCAAAAATAAACAATAATTCCACCTACAGGTCTGTATCTGTATCTTGGAATCCTGATAGCTTTCTGTTTTGACTTTCTGCTGACAGGTCACATTTAGGGCAGGCAAAACATAAGGCACATAGCCCTCCTGAGAGTAGAAAATCTATTTCAAAGACACCCAAAGTGCAGTCTAATACTACTTCTGAGCAGTCCAAGGGACACTTTTCTAAAAGGTAATTGCACTTCATATTCCTATGTTAACCAGTGTTATCTGCACTTCACGACTGTGTATAATGTGTTGAGTTATACAGAGTTCTTATACAACGTGTGACTAATAGATTTGAACTAATCTAGGTGTTGCATTCACTGGATATATTTCGGTGTTTCAAATTCTGTTTCTGTTTTGTTTTCTAATTCACCAACTAAGAGCATTCCATCAGTGATGGGGAGGAAACGATTTCTGCATAACTAGTCCTGGAGTACTTGCAAGGTCTTTCTCCCATTCTTCTGCTTCATGTTGGGGGAAGATTGCCCAAGGAGTTTGGAGCAATGTCCAATATGAATTGAAACATGCAATAATCTAAAGTATGCCTGTGTTCAGAGTAATCATCTTGGTATTGCTTTGTCTGCTCTTCATATGCTTCTGCTATTTACACACTGGAACAGTTTTCTATCATGTAGAAGAGAATTTTGCCATTTCTGTGTGTGATTCACTACCTCAATTTCAAGATTGATGAGAAACTATCCTTTCATTAAGAGCCTTTCTTGAACTAGAATCCAGTTATGACTAGTTATGCATTACTGAACACTCCTTACTCTCTTGTGGAACTTACATTCTCAAACATTCAGATAACACCTTCATGGCTTGATTTTTTTTTTTTTGTTTGTTTTTTTAAATCAGTTTGTACCAATATACATAAAAAAGTAAAATCAATTCAAGTTATAACTTCCTCTTTAGAAGGCAGTGTACTGTGCTTTTATTTTGCAATTTGTTTAGTTTTTATGCTAGCAAGTATGTGCAATATGATTGTTCTCATACGAGCATGTTGTGGCATTGTTTTTGTTTGTTTCAATGTTAACCTAATCAACAGTTTCTTACGTGCAGTTTCCTTTATTAGAGAATGATGACATTTATCATGCAAAACTGTTACAACTGTGAGGTTTCCTGAGTTCAGCACTAATGCTGTTCCTGCTTACTTCTACAGAGGCTGTAGTTCATCTGCTGTTTTAATACCACAACAAGAAGATCCAGAGAGAGTCAATACTTCAGAAAAGCAAAAAACGGGGCAAGTGCCTAAGAAAGACAATTCTCGAGGAGTTAAACGCAGTGCTAGTCCAGATTACAGGAGGACCAATTCTCCCAGCTCTGCTAAAAAACCCAAAGCACTTCAACACACTGAAACTTCCTCGGAAACCAACAAGCCACATACTAAGTCTAAGAGAAGACACTCAGACCAAGAACAGCCCAAGTCTACACAATTGCCATCAACAAGCAAGGCTCACACCAGAAAGGGTGGAGCTGCTGGTAGCTCCCGAAGTCAGAAAAGGAAAAGGACAGAGAATCTGTCTTGTATAAAGAGTGGGTCATCAGTTGAATCAACTGGCGCTGAAGAGAAGTCAGCAAAAGTCTCCAAGCTGGCTTCAAAATCGGTGACCTCAGCCAAAGCTGGGTGTAGCACCATCACCGATTCTTCTTCTTCAGCTTCCACCTCCTCCTCCTCTTCTGCTGTTGCCTCTGCTTCTTCTGCTGTTCCTCAGGGTGCCAGAGTGAAACAGGGAAAGGACCAGAGTAAGGCTAGACGTTCCCGTTCTGCATCTAGCCCCAGTCCAAGAAGGAGTAGCAGGGACAAAGAACCGAGTAAAACAGGTGGCTCTTCAAAGTTTGACTGGGCTGCTCGATTCAGCCCCAAAGTCAGTCTGCCCAAAACAAAACTGTCTCTACCAGGCTCTTCCAAGTCGGAGACATCAAAACCTGGACCTTCAGGACTACAGGCTAAGCTAGCAAGTAAGTTGTTCTTTTGTGGAAGAATAAGCACATGTGTTTTAAAATCAAGTCTTCTAAACAAATACTTCTGTTTTCAAGCTTCTTGGGATCTTCCTAGTAACTTTTAGTGTGTTCTGCTGAGTTTTTAAGTAAAACTGTGACTGAAACAATTTACAGCTAAAGCAGATGATTTTAGTGCAGTCAGCATTCTGTAAATTTAAGTTGCTTCTCTGTCTTTCGAATTGATTTTAAAAATAAAATATATGCAAAATAATTGAATGTTGTAATGGGGACATATACGTTATAAAATACTCTTGATTATATTCTTCTTGTCAGATTTTTTTTTCCTCGTTTTCTTAAGCCTTCTGTCCCAAAGTGGGAACGATAACTGCTGGAAAACAAGTACATTGTATGTGGTTTCTTCTTTCAAACCTACCTTCCTAATTTTTCATTGCTGTGAGACTCTCTGATGTTACTTTAAGAACAGTAGTCTTGTAAACCTGGTGTACCTAGTACTGGGGATGTTAGTCACTTTATCTCTTAGGTTCTCACAAAGTATGTCTTATTTTTGGTGCTGATATTGAATAGCGGGTACATTGTTGGACATGGTCTCTAACAAATACAGGCTGTTTCCAAGCAGAGCACCTGCTTGCTATAGATATGCTTGTAGCTCTGCTGTCTTGAGCAATTTTTTTTTAAATGCATTATGCTGCCTTCGTGTGCTGAATGATTTATTTACAGCATGTATTCTCTAAAATGTAAGAAGTTGGATTCCTAAGCTTGCTTACAAAGTTCCTTTACAAAGGAATTGTGTGCATGAACCCGTAGATTGTTGTGCATGGTCACAAGTAGCCTGTCCCAGCTGGGGCACATCTGTAGCTAATACTAATGCAGGAAATAGGTGGAATAAACAACAGCAACTGATTGTCTTCCTGTATAATCAACATGAGTCAATTAAATCTAACAGGTATGTTTTGGATAACCTGCATGACTGGAGTATTGATTCTGGAATGACCTAACCTAAGGGATGAAGAATGGCATTGGGGAAGTGGAGAGGACTTACTTGCTTTACAGCAAAGTTTGGGGTTTTTTTCTACCTGCTTCCTGGTTCAAGAATTTACTGGGTGATGAATTCCAGAATCAAAACTCTGAATTTGCACAGGGTGGAATGAGGGAGAAGTGAGGAGGAGTCAGGCAACAACAGGAACGACCAACAAGTTCTTGGTGAAGTCAGGCTACAGGCAGCTTTTTAGAAATGGAAAAAAAAGCAACGGGGACAAGAGAGAATTTACCTCCAACAAGTGAACAACAAGAAGATGAAAGCAGAGAATAATTCATGTGATAAGTTACAAAACTTCAGCAAAGAGTGAGAAGGGGAAGGGGGAAATAGCGCAGTGTAAGGGGTGGGGTGGGGTGTGTGTTTAGTAGCTTGAAAAACAGTGTCGAGAATGAGCCTAAACTGTCTCCACAAAGGCTGTACTGAGAAAGCCAGTTTGGCTTAACTTTCGGGTCATGGAAGAGCTAAAGTTATCTTTTGGAAAAAGCTAAACTTCAGTTCAACTAAAATGTTCAAGTCTATGTGACAAAACCGAGTTGGTGTGGATTGTAGAGGTGTGTGTGTAAGTATAAAATGTCACTGGTAAGGGCACAAAGCATGGTGAGAGATGTTTCTAGAAGCAGTAGAGGATCAGGTTATTTTATGTAGAGGGCATCCTACTTTAAGGTAGGGGAAAAGTGCTAACAGGTGATACTAGGAAGTCTAAAATGTCTAATGCCTCTTTATTTTACCATAGGTTACAGCAAAACTTATTCCAATAAATATAATTAATCACCAAATATCACTAAGAGTAAGAGCTCAACTTAGAAGTGTTAAACTATGATACTTTCAGATAGTCTCAGTCTTTCAAGTAGTGCTCTTTGACAACAGGTTGAAATGATCTTGGAAGCAATAGTAAAGATTGTTAGCTTAGCCCTTTTTTAAAAACAAGCTTGTGTGACAGCTTCAAAATATTGGGACGAATTTGAAGTATTTTAACAGAATACACATTTTGGATAATGCTGAGAAGTGTCATGAAAATATGAAGACAATAAACCACAGGTTGGTTTTTAAGAAAGACTGGATAAGTTCAAATTTATTTTCTGTAGCAGGCCAGTAGCCTTAGAGGATAAGGGAGCAGAAGCAGATGATGTCTTGCACAAATATTAACACCCTAAAGCTTTCTAAAGCAGTAAGGCAAACAGTGATCTTGATGAAATTGGGGTGTACACTATCTGCCTGGAAACATGTCCTTAGAAGTCATAGTAATCCTGTGTAGAAACTGAAAGCTTAAACTCAGTAGGCTTGTATAGATGTATATTATGAAACACATGCTTGAAGAAGATGGAACTAGGGCTTATAGAACTAGTGGGAGATAAGCAAAAAGCCAAACATTCTAGAATGAAAAGTGGGAGGAGAGGGGAGATTATTCAGGCTAACATAAAGTCATAGAGTGGTTTGGGTTGAAGGGATCTTAAAGGTCATCTCATTCCAACCCCCCTGCCACAGCCAGGCCACCTTCCAGGTTGCTCAAAGCCCCGTCCAGTCAGCCATGGCTATATAAATGCAATGCTGTTCCCTTCTGGGTATTGCAGTTCAGGAAGTACAGGAAGTATTATTAGATGTTGTGATCTTTAAGGGAAAAACAAGAAGAGCTGATCTGGCTTACTCTGCTGAAGACAAGAACGAGGAGAAACATGGTTGCCATCTTTGCAGAAGGTTTTCACTTGGTGGAGGAGAATACCCTGAGGTTTCTTGTCTAGTCCTCACTGGGTAATTAATAGGTTTTAAATCCAGCCAAGGTGACTTTCAGAGTGTTAGCTACACAGCATTCTCTGTAACTGAGCAGTGACATCACTGAATAACAGCTATGCAATATGTTGGAATAATAAAAACAGGCTAGACTAAAGTTTTTCGCATCTATTTGAGTAGCTGAATATTTCTTCGGGGGGGCAAAAGAGGAAGAAAACAAGTTTCTCATTTTGCTCTCTTGATTTGACTATTTTCACATCCCTTTCAATCCGTATATGTTGTAGGGGCTTTTTAAATATTGCAAATTGGGTCATCTTCCTGATTATGTAACAATATAAAACCAGTAATTATGTTTCCATTATTAGGGAAATCTTTGCTGTCCTTTGTGTAGTGTCTTGTGGCCCTTAAGTAGGAGGAAGCTGGAAACTGTGGCTGGGACAGTGCTGAGTGCAGGGTAACACAGAGTAGCTGTCCCTGACTGAGAAATCTCTACTAATGCTGTCAGATTTGGGGAGCTAGAGGGATTGTTGGGATACACTGAAAAGCCACATGAACATAAACACAGAGTGTGAATAGTGTAGAACTCCTGGCTTTGAGGGATTTGACAGAGGTGAGGAGAAAAGAGTCTGAAAATAGCTCTGAATTAGTTTATTTGGGATTGTGGGTGACCGTGCTGGCTTGGGTGATGGTTGTTGGAGCCTTGGGGTTGTGGACTTGGGATTGAGGAAGTAAGATGGCTGGCTTGGACATAATTGCTGTAATTGTGGTGATGGGCTGCGTGGGACCATAATCAAGAGCTGAGGGTGTCTGGGTTGGTCCTGAGGGAGGGTAATAATGGAATATTAGAATGACAGGAGGCTGTCTTACAGCCACAGCTCCTTCACCCTATCTCAGTGAGGAGAGCAGGCCAGCACAGGAGCCAATCTTAAATCTAAACTTCCAATCTTAACCAGTAAATCTCTCCTGATTACCTTTCTGAACTGCAAATAAAGAGTTTTCTGGGTTATGAACTGTGAAAGTTTGACTAACTTTGTTTTGACTTGGGTGATACACTGACTCAAGTGATCGCAGTACAGCTGCATTCAGAACTTGTTTCTTTCACACAACAAAATATGCTTTTAAAAAAAGTGCTGACCAGGAAACAGACTTAAATGTGAAGTTGTTAAGATTTTTCTAGTTTGATTTCTGTTAGGCTGCGCTATTTCAGGTTTAGCCTGTTTGAGTCTATTTTCCTTCTGACTCATAAACATGAGTGTTTGGCATGCAAATAGGATGATGTCAGGGCACAAGCAATATATGCCTCTTAGTTTTGAAGTTTTGGCAGGTATTGAATGTGAACTGCTTAAATGTAATTTTCTTTTCGTTTATTGAAAGTCCATGTCTGTTCATAACTTTTACTAAAACAGATCTCCTGATGACTTTTCCTTGGCTGAGGGAATTGGGTTAGAGATCACTTAGGTAAACTTGACACCTGCAAATCCTCCATGGGCCCTGGTGGGATGTACCTACAGGTGCTGAGGGAGCAGGCAGATGTTACTGCTAAGCCACTCTCCATCTTCTTTGGAAGATCACGGAGAACAGCAGAGGTGCCTGAGGACTGGAGGAAAGCCGATGTCACTTCAGTCTTCAATAAGGGCAAGGAGGAGGACCCAGGAAAACCATAGGCTGGTCACCCTCACCTCTGTCCCTGGAAAGATGATGGAACAGCTTGTGCTGCATGTCATCTCTAAGCATATGAAGGAAAAGCTTATCGTAGTAGTCACCAAGGGGAAATAATGCTTGGCCAGTCTGATGGTCTTCTATGATGGCTGGGTAGATGAGGGGAGAGCAGTGGATGTTGTCTGCCTTGACTTCAGCGAGGCTTTGGACACTGTCTCCCATAACATCTTCATAGGTAGCACAGGAAGAGTGGGTAAGATGAGTGACAGTGAACTGGACTGAGAACTGACTGAATGGCAGAGTTCAGAGGGTTGTGATCAGCGACACCATGTCCAGTTGGAGGCCCGTAGCTCACAGCATTCCACAGGGATCAGTACAGGGTCCAGTCCTGTTCTACTTGTTTATCAGTGACCTGGATGAAGTGTCAGAATGCACCCTCAGCAAGTTTGGAGAAGATACAAAAGAGAGAGGAGTGGCTGACACAGCAGAAGGCTGTGCTGCCATTAAGTGAAACCTGGAGAGTTGGATGAAGAGAAACCAGCTGAAGTTCAGCAAAGGCAAGTGTAGGATCCTGCACCTGGGGAGATACAACCCCAGGCACCAGTGCGTGTTGGGGGCTGATCTACTGGAAAGCAGCTCTGTGGAGAAGGAGCTGGGGGTCCTGGTGGACAAGCTGTCCATGAACTGGCGGTGTTGTGCCGTTGTGGCCAAGAAGGCCCGTGGTGTCCTGGGGTGCATTAGGAAGAGCATTGTCAGCACATCGAGAGATGATCCTGCCCCTCTGCTCTGCCTTCATGAGGCCTCATTGGAGTGCCATGTCCAGTTCTGGGCTCCCCAGTTCAAGAAAGACAAGGAACTACTGGGAAAGGTTCATTGGAGGGCTATGAAGATGATTAGAAGACTGAAGCATCTCATGAGGAAAGGCTGAGAGAGCTGCACCTGTTTAGCCTGGAGAAGAGATGACTTATCAATACATGGCTCTATATAATACAGAAATAGTGCTGAATAAATAACTTCTGGAGATGAACATAAATCTATTCCTCTGAAATCCCTTGCTGTCTGTGGCAATATGACTGATGCTTTCCTTCATCAGGCAGTCACAGGGCATCTCTAATCTCATTTCTCTTAATGCTGGTTGTGCCCTATTTGCCAGTGAAGGCTTGCAACTTTTAGCCTCCTGCAAGTCCTCTAGACACAGGACTAACTTCCAGTTGGGAGGCTGTGTTGGCCATCCCAAATTCTGATGACAGTGCAAGTGAAATGAAGAAGGTTTAGTCTGAAGAAATGAAGTCTTGAAGTTTTGGTATTGGGAAGACTCAGAGAATTCACAAAAGATGCAGGTGGTGAGATTGACTTAAGAAGCCTTTGTAAACAATGAACTTTAAGGGCAGAGAATGGCAGTGAACAGCAGGGAGAGACGATCTGGAATGTCTTTCTTTGCTTCCTTTGTAGCTTTAGAAATTAATAGGGGGAGGATGAAGCTCAAATGTGCCCTGGTAGATGCATCAGACATAGAGAACTAAAGACTTGGGAAAAGAAACATGCACAAAGATCTGACGAGTAGAACATTCTTGAGCAGCAAGAGAAAATGCGCTCAACTCTTCCAAGAGCTCAGGCTGGGATGTATTCTGCAGCTCACCCATCAAATGGTAACCAGGTAACTACCTTCTCTACAACTGAGGTAATTATTGAGGTAATTCAGTTTAAAGAGATGGCTCAGCTAATTTAATGTCTCTTAGTGAAAAGGGATAACCCATTTTATAGCTTCTTTGCTCTACTATGGTGTCTGCTCATCCGACCCTTGTAAAGCAAGCTCAGCTTGCCAAACTGGCAGAATACTCAAAGAAGAAAATGTGTGTCAGGTGTGCACTTTGTACATCTTGGGACTGATTTGGGGACAATAAGACATGACTGAGTGTGCCATACTGTTAAAAAACAGTAAGTTGTTAAGCTAACTCTGCTGCTTTGTGAAACCTTTGCCCTTAGCAGAAATCCTGTTCTGATCCATTAAGTCAATCTTATGTCACTATACAGTGAATGTGTGGTGTGTCATTGGTGGCCTGTTACTAAGCTAATAAGGTACCTGATGTTAAGGTCTGACTGCTTGAAAATGATGACCCACAGATTTGCAGTAATAAATGGTGAGCTACCATAAAGGATGAAAATGTGATTTTTTTTCCCAGTGAACTCTACTGTAACAAGATGATTCATTTATTCTTCTAAATGTAAAGCAAAGGTACATTTCACTTAGAATTTTACTGTAGAGTTACAGGGTTTAAGTAGCCTACTTTTCCATGTGTTCCATATGTTACATATGGAAAAGTTTACCCCTCTGGGTTCAGAGGTATACATGTTTTGCCTGTGGAGTAGTACAGTGCTATACCTAGTGCCAGTTAAAGCATGCATTCTCTAGTGTGAAATACAACCAGCTTTGAGGGAAGTTCTGCTGTACCTTTGGGCTTCTACTACTTGAGAAACTTAGCTAGGACATGGGATCCTGCTGCAACTGTTTCAAGTGATTTTTGTCTTGTGTCTCTATGACACTTTTCTTTCTCTTGTCACCCCTCGCAAGTATCTCACTATATGTACCTAGTGTTGGAGTAATTGTATATTTCTACTGTAGCAACTTGAACTTATTTTTGGTTTCAAAGCTTATGTAGTAAGCATGCCACTGCTTCTTGAACACTTGAAAAAGCTACATATTTTGTTCTATATGTACAGACCATCTGAAAATTCAAGTGGCTGGCCTGCTTCAGTTCAGTGCTTGGTGGCTTTTAAATACAATACCCTGTTGTGTTCTTAAGGTTGCCGTATTTCTTGGGTTGGTAAGCCAAGTGTGTGGTAAATCTGTGAATATCAGGTTAACCTTCATCTGCATGGAACTTACCTGCACACAGATTGTGTTCCCAGTCAGATACACTGTAGTGTTTGAAAGGGGACACACTGTTGGCCAGGTCAGTAGTAGCTTTTCAGATCAGTTTGCCTTTTCTGTTAAATATCCAGTCAGAAGCTGCATAGTTATTACATCCCTCAGTACCACAACTTTGCATTCCTAGGATGTTTTAGGATTAAGGAAGTAGACAGGAGCCAGTTTGATAAGTACTGAACTCAAACACATTGCATGTTTAAAGGTGTTTTATTTCTGCTTTGTTGCCAGAGGGGGGAGCAGTGATCTAACCTCCTCATCTCTTCAAAATTATTTACATCTCTTCTAGTAATAGTATGTCTGAACTTAATGTTATAAATTTCTCTTTTATTTTATTGACTTACTGTAGAGGTAAGAGGGGCACTGCAGTGTCAAATTGAGCCTGATAAAGATTTTTAATTTTGACATTTAAATTATCAGTTTTCCAGTTTGGAAGCTGCTATGGGATATTTCAACCTGATAATAAGCTTGCTGAGAATGTTGTGTCATGTGGGTTTTTTGTGTGCTTAAGATTTACCTGGCTCTGTGGTGGGATGCCATCAGAACAATGGCTTTGTAACCTAGAGCAAATTAGTATCAACCGGGTCATTTTCAACAGTGCAAATACTTGTAAATTAAAAGCTTGAACTCCATTTCCAAAGCCTTGAGGATATGCTTGATTATTTTCATCAAAGGAGACCTCATGACAGAGGGGCTGGAGGGGTGTAGTTGAAATAAGAACGCAAATAATACACATGATAGACCTCAGCACTGGCAGTGCTTGACTCCAGGAGGGGAGCGTGGTTTTGATTTAATACAGTTATTTTAAAGCCAGACTAATGTGAACAAAACTGACCAAAAATTGAGATCACAACCACCACTGCCCTCCCTCCCCAAAGTGTAATTTCTTTTCCTTTTTAAGACTAAAGCGTCTTCTTGTGTTTGGACATCAACATGTGGAAATAATAAACTTGTATCCCATAATTTGTTACCTATTTAGCATAAGAAAGACTTAGAAGCTCTTTTGTAACCGTAGTATGTATTTTAGGAAAAGGTACCTACATAACAACTTGGAGTTTAGTGTTACTTAGCTTAAAATAATAAGTAAAAGTAAATGCCTGAACTTTTCTTTTACTGGTCTAGCAGTTCAGTGTAAGGTGACTAAAAGCTGAGGTGGGCTTAGTGTGGTTCTTATGTAGAAGCTTTTCTTCTGCGTGGAGGTTTCCCGTACAGGAAAATTTCTTTGTAGAACTGCTGTGTATTTAAAGACTGATTTCCTCTCAATTCTTTACATATTGCATAGGTCTAAGAAAATCTACAAAGAAGCGCAGTGAATCACCACCTGCTGAGCTCCCCAGTTTGCGGCGGAGCACACGGCAAAAGACCACGGGCTCCTGTGCTAGCACCAGGTAGAACTTCAGCAAACCAATTTCTGCAGTGAATTGATGTTGATGTCACTTGCATGCATGAAAACTGGCCTTGTCTATCTCCTACTTGGCTGTTGTAAAAGTAGCTGTAACTGTGATGGCTCTGTACACCAGTGTCATGGATAGAACAAAGGGTTGGTCACCAGCAGACTTCCAGTATGTCCCTCATCTCTGGAGGTGGAGGGAAAGAAACACCCAAAGTCAGTGTCACAAACTTAAGTAATCCTGTCCTTAGGGAGGTTTTTTTTAAAAAGATACTTAACAACAGAGAATGAGAGAGAGTGCTGAACTATTGTGCATCATGACTGGTAAAATAGATGCTTGTTTTGAAAAATGAGACTTCGTGGTACCACATAGCAGTCTGTTTTAATAGTGTGCACTGTTAAGCTGACTCAGCTTGTCAGCAGCTTCGTCTGAACAATACTACATTTAAGTGCTTAGTATACTTCCTAATGCAGAGGAAAATTAGCCCTGAATTAGTTATTTTAAACAGCTGGTAGATTAAGTGGGAGGGAAGAGTTAATGTGTCCTGTGGTGCAAAAAACTTTTGTAGCTGTATAGATTCTGGAACTAGACCTAGGAAGCCTGAACAAGTTTTATTTTTGTTCTTATGCCTAGACTGTGTTTAGTAGTTCCAGCAATACTTTTTTTCCCCTCTTCCACACCATAAAAAAACCCCACTTCTGAAACCTCGGTTCTGTTGTCAAGTGAGCATTTCAATTTGACTGTTTACTTTGTAGGCATATGTATTTGTAGTGATGATGACAGTACTGTTTAAAACAGCAGATTTAAATAGGCTCATCCCCTCAAACTTATTCTGGCACTGAAAACCATGTTGAGCATCAGAGTCCTCTTTCAGTAGTTCAGAACTTCCTTTAAAGATGGTTACTCTTATTACTGGGCTTCTCAAATGTGTACGTGATTTTTAACTAACAGTCACTTTAATCTTGCTCATTTTTACTGTTGTATTTTAGTGTAGACTGCCTTGTCTTGAAGGGTATAATGTAAGGACCTGGCTGTAATCCATTAGTGTAAACAGATCACTGTATGGTGTGGGGCAAGGAGGGCAAAGAAGGGTTGGATAATTTTGTGACGATTGATTCTTAAACAAATTATTAGTTTGTGCAGTGTTGTAGTAGTGTTCTGCATAGATGTTATACAGTCTTGAGTAAACTTACACTAATGAATCCCTTGTCATAGTTCATAAGGTGTGAAACTTTGTTTTTTGAACCTTTAGTCGGCGAGGCTCTGGCCTGGGCAAAAGAGGAGCAGCTGAAGCTCGCCGACAGGAGAAGATGGCTGATCCTGACAACAACCAGGATGGAGTTAACTCTTCAGCTGCACGAACAGATGAGCCTCCCCAGGGAGCTGCAGGTAAGAAGAAATTCCAACTAAAGCATTTTTAGATAATAATGATGATATAACAATAATAATGATATAGACTTCTTTGCATTTGAAAATAATTAAATGGTTCTGAGTAAGCTCATAAATTATTATGGAAGGTTTTTGAGTGAGAGGGATCTTCTCTTTTGCGTTTGGTTTCTTGGCTGTCTGATACACGGGTCAGTTATGCTTTCTTGTAGTTTCCAAACTATATTCAATAAACTAGACTTTAGTTTTCAAGCTTCTTTCTCTTTTAAAAAAAGTAACTTCAGCTGATGCTACATAAATTACTACCAACTGAAAAGACACTGAATGGTTTAGAATACAGAAGGCATCGTGTACCTGTAAAAGCTCTGTTGAAATTACTCATAAATATTCTACAGGTTTTTCTGTTGAAATTGCAAGCATGTCTGTACTGGAGAAATTTATAACTAAGTTAAATATTATTACTTGCACAGTCCTATTAAATGATAATTTTATCTTCTGGTCCTAATCAGTAGTGAGTTCAAAGGTGCTTTCCAGTAATAATGCTGAATGGTAGAAAATATTAAACGTTCTATGCTTAAAGCCAGCCACATCAGTACTGAAAGTTAAAATTAATGAAAACCTAAGTGCAGTGTAATACTCAATTAAGAAAAGCATAAATTTATTAAGGATACTGGTAAATCTATCTGAAATGTAATTTGTGGATCTAGCTGTACTTTTTCATTATGTTGTGTGGATTTAGTCACTCTCTTCAGCTTTTGGAAAGTACTAGACCTGTAGACTGGTCTGCTTTGAAATGGAAGTTGTACAGAAGTTGGCTGGTGGCAACGTTAGATGCAGAGCACACTTTTGATGGCAGAGACTTTTTTCATGTGAATTTTGTAGCTTTAAAGGCACTGTAACTTGTGTTAATCTCTATTTTGTTTCTTTAGCTTCTAGTTCTGTTGCTGGAGCTGTAGGTATGACAACTTCTGGAGAAAGTGAGTCAGATGATTCTGAGATGGGAAGACTACAAGGTATAAAAGTTGTTATTAATTTACCTCTGTTGTTTGCAGCCTATAAATAGCCATACTTACACAAATTCTGTATTACATGTAGTGGGAAGGCTGCATTTTGTTTCACTGTCTGCGAATGTGTTGCTTTGCTTACAGTAATTCTGAAGTATGGAGTTACAAGCCTTAATATACTAAAGATGCAAGAATTTGGAAGTAATGTCTGGAGGGGGTGGCATATTCATTTACATGGTGTATAATACACTACTATTGATGATTTTCTGGTAGGAGGTGGGGGTAGAGAACTGAGAACTCAGTCCCAAGTGTGTAAGCTCAAATATCAAAATAATCTTTGCAAGCATGTTTTCAGTTCACAGGCCAGGTTAAGCCTATTGTACTCTGCCTGCTTCTGGATAACATTTTTTTTTTTTTGTGCTTGTCATTGATACCCATGTTGCTATAAGCTTTGACCAAACAAAATCTGAATGTTCTTAAAATGCTTGCTTTTGTGCTTGGGCTAAAGGACTCCGGTCTCTCAAAACCCAGGAGTACAAACAGGTATAAACTCAGTTTGCATGTCCTGCAATTGGACTAATGATTTTGCTGCTACATTGCAGGGAGTCCTGAGATTATGATCTCCCTTGCAAATGAGAGGTTTTGGTTAATCTGGGTATTTAATGTGAAGTGAGTGCTGTGTCAGTACCAGTTCACTAGCTTGTAGTTCTCAGTAAGCACAGGTATGCATTAGGAATATAGAGCTAAATTGGTTTTCACTATTAATGAAATTGGTTTTCACTATTATTTTGTTGATCAGCAGTAGTCATGATTGCTACAATAAAAATCAGAATCTGCCAGTTAGTTTAGTTTAAGTAACACTACTGTAAAGTGTTTAAAATCAACCAAAAAAGAAACCCGCTAATAGCTAGCAGAGTTCTTCCCTTTCCTGCACATCAGCAGATAAAGATATGAACCTGTTTTTCAGTGTCATTTTTTTGAGATTAGTAGTGACATGCAGTTTCTGAAAATGTGAAGATAACCTTAACCTATTTTATGTAGTTTGAGTTCAGATTTGAAATTACAGCCTGGTATATCTGCTATTGTAGCTCTAGACTTAGAACAGTTTAACAGACCAGATTTCTTCTGTGAAATGCATAACTCTGGACACTCAGCGGGTGACTTCTTAAAGGGCCTTAATACTCTGCTACTTACAGAAATGAGTTACTTATCCTCCAAAGGTCATCTTTTCGGTGTTTTTTTTTGGAAATCAAAGTAGCTGCAGTCATCTAATTCTAATTCTTCTTTCTTAAAATATCAAAATTCTAGCAATCTTAAATGATAACATCATGGAATTTAAGCTTTTAAAAATATTCGTAGAAGCTTTGACAATGGCTGTTATCCTCTGTTTGCTTTTAGCTCTATTAGAGGCTAGGGGTCTTCCTCCTCACCTGTTTGGCCCTCTTGGTCCTCGGATGTCGCAGCTCTTCCACAGGACAATTGGAAGTGGAGCTAGTAAGCAAAGTTTGTCTAATTTGACTTAATTCTTTCCACTTCCAGACTAGTAGAATTCAGCCACTAGTAAATCTAATATTTGTATTAGCTTCATAGTTTAATATTTTACGTGTTGGAGACTTGTATGTCATGATAGTGCTAGACCACCGGTCAAAAATATTAATTTACTTGTCTTCTTTTAAGGAAGAGAAATCTGCTTTAGCCATATTGCTTTTCTTTTCTTTTTTTGGGGGCATCTTAATGTTCCATTCTAGGTGGGGAAGGGAGGGTTCTTGCCTTTTCACCCCTTCCTTATCTTTTTCTTTTGCATGATGGGCTGCTTAACAAAAGACCTCTCCAACCCCCTTGGGTTTTTTGCTAGCTTTAAACAAATGCTTAAGCTAGCTTTAAAACTACTTGTAGATGTCAGTTCTAAGTTATGTTGGTTTTAGTTTCAGAAATGTCTTAGGTTTCAGACAGAAATAATTCCCTTCAGGTGGTGTGTCAGTGAGAATGTGGGTCCTTAGGCTTGTTCCCCCAGGTCTGCATTATGCAGCTGGATGAGATGTGTACCTTCTAGTCTAAGTCTGTTTGGCTTCCCAGGAGAGCCAGAGGCAGCCTGTTACACTGCATGCCAAGGAGAGGATGGGGTCTCATGTGCTGTATGATCTGGGAGGGTGTTGAAAAGTCCTTTGCTTTACAAAGGTGGGGTGGGTGGTGTGGGTTCTGGCACCTGCTGTAGGTTGGCAAGATGGCTGTGAGGAGCAGTGTGGCGGACTCCCTGTGCTGACCAGTCTGCACTGGAAAGACAGCCAAGAGAGATTTTGTCTCCCTTTCCTATCCTACCTTTTTATGACAGGGAAAGGAAGTGAAACTACAAATACAGAGGAAAACAAACTATCTCTGGTCTTCCGCTCTGGCAGAAGTATAGCATAACAGTTCCCTTGAACACTTATGTTTTCTAATATCTTCTTTCCTAATTTTTTTTTCTGGACAACTAGGTTCTAAAGCCCAACAGCTTTTACAAGGTCTCCAAGCCACTGATGAAAGTCAGCAACTACAGGCAGTGATTGAGATGTGCCAGCTGTTGGTCATGGGAAATGAAGAAACATTAGGAGGATTTCCAGTCAAGAGTGTTGTACCAGCTTTGGTAAAGATTTAATCTGATGTTTCTGTTGGAGGGTATAATATTTCATTCAATATCTTGCTTAATTTTTTTAAATTTATATTATATAGACTTCCTTGTATTTATGCATATGTTTATCACATTATGTGGTTTTGAGGGCAAGTTTTGCAAAATTTTGGTAGTCCTGTTAATTCTTTAATAGCTCAAGCTTAGGTAGGTTGTTTTGAAACTTACCCACAGTGAAAGTCCCGAGTCAGGCTACAATAGTGATTTGTACCCTTTGTTACGATGATACCTAGATAATTTTTTCTAAACTAACAATACTTTTTTTTTTAAAAACAGATAACGCTGCTGCAGATGGAGCACAACTTTGACATTGTAAGTAATCTGTAATATTTCAGAAACCTTTGAAATGCAAAAATACGTCATCTAAACTTAAAACCAAATATTTGTTTATTTAATAGATGAATCATGCATGCCGAGCCTTAACATACATGATGGAAGCACTTCCCAGATCATCTGCTGTAGTGGTAGATGCAATTCCTGTCTTCTTGGAAAAGGTAAAATGAAATCAAAACAGTGATAAAATAGTACGAAGGGATTTTAACTTTTGTTTTAACTTTAAGAAATACCGTTAAGATAACAGCTTCTTTTCACGGCTTACAAGATAACACATAATTCACGAGAGTCTTTTAAAACCACATTTAATTTTTGTTCCCATCCTCGCTGAGTGGTGCAGTCTGATCCACTGAGAGCTTTTTGTCAGGTTGATGTTGCAGACGTGCTGTGTAATTGAGCTGTTGTCTCCTGGAGTAGCTTCATACCCGAGATAACCTAAACTGGCAGGCTTGGTTCCATCTGGCTTCATTAGCATGTGTGTCTTAGTAGAGACTGTCTGTCCGAGTGTTGATGAAGGTGATTACTTTTACAGATTGGTTTAGAAATTGATCTACAAGCTTTTTTGTTTCCTTGTAGCTGCAAGTTATCCAGTGCATTGATGTGGCAGAGCAGGCGCTTACAGCCCTGGAGATGTTGTCCCGCAGGCACAGCAAAGCCATTCTGCAGGCAGTAAGTGACAAAAACTGCCCTCTTACCTCTGCCATTTCCACATCTTGGTGATCTTCTGTGAAGGTGAAATAAGAAAACAACTTTCTGTGACTTCAGCAGCACTGAAAGTGAAAATGTTTGTTTTGTTACAGGGTGGGCTGGCAGACTGTTTGCTGTATCTGGAATTCTTCAGTATAAATGCACAGAGGAATGCACTAGCTATCGCTGCCAACTGCTGCCAGAGTATAACACCTGATGAGTTTCACTTTGTGGCAGACTCTTTGCCACTGCTTACACAAAGGTTAACCCATCAGGTAAGAAGCTATTAAAAAATGGAAAGTTCTAATTTTGAAGTGAAAGTAGTATTAAGTTGCCTCCAGATACCTAGTTCTTTATTGTGTATTATTTGCCTTTGCAATGTGATAATTGTCTTTAAGTTTCTGTACTATCAAGTTGCAATATCCTAATGTGCATATGGGCTTTTTGTTCTTTGTAAGCATGCTGTAAGGATTTGTGACATTATATAAAATGAGGTAAATAAGGTAGTTAAACTTAGAGCATGAATAATAGTGGGTTTGTAGTCCTTGTAAGAACTACAAGGACATCAGGAAGAGGAAGTCTAGTAGTATTACTGTTGTTTTTTTTTCCTTAACAAATGTCTTGCAAGGTTCTCTCCCACTTTTAACTCAGAAGAGCTTCAGTTTCAGTTTTTGTGTCCTTTTTCACTGCTTTCACTTTTTGGGAGGGCTTATGGCTTTTAAAAAAAAGTTCCTATTCTTGCACAATAGTTTGAAGTGATAAATCCTAAATCACGGGGCTCCTAAATGCTACCTATCCTGCAAAGTTGTTGTGTTCATAAATGAGCACCTACAAAAGAGATTTCTGATGATCTGCTTGGCTGGCAGATTCCTGTTATAAAGATGAAAAATGAGAGGTATATTGTTTGTTAACAAATAAACTTAATGGAAGCTTTCAGGCAATGGTTTTGTGTGTTCTTGTGCTGTTCTTAATTTTGCAAACATCATCTTGCTGAAAGACTATTTGAATCTTTGAAGCAGCCTCACAGAGTCAGTTGTCAGCTTTAGATTGTGCTTTAGGAGCAGGAAGCACCATTCTTAGCAATAGTAGGGATAGGTACTGATTCCTGCTCTCTGAAGAGAAGCTACAACCCCAAAAAGTAAGATTTCAAGAAATTTGGAGGTGGAAATTTTCTGGAAAAGAATCTTGAGTTTGCTTTTAACAGAATAGTTAAATTGGATAATTGTCTAGTCCTAGCTACCCTGCAAGGTCAGCTAGAGCAGATTGTCCAGGAGCATGTCCAGCTGATTTTTTTGTTTGTTCAAAATATCTCCAAGGGTGGAGACTCAGTCTCTCTGGGTAACCTGCTCTGGTGTTCAGCATTTGCTGTGCTGGTTGTGCTGCATGATATAAAAAATGGGCCCCATGTATTCTATAGAACAGTAGCCTTCACTCCTGCTTATTATCGATATCTTCTGTTACTTGGCGTTGTAGCTCCTTTCCCTTTTGTTTCCTCCTTGCAGAATCCAAAAAGAATATTATAGATCCATGTATTTATCTCTAAAGGTCACTAATGGTATTAGTGTTGCAAGTGTGGGGTGTTTCCCAGGGAATATGCAGGAGCACAGTCATATCAGAGGTCGGTTTAGAATGTATCAATTAATTTAAAATTGAGAGCTATGATGTTCTGTAAAATATGATTCAGCTGGCCTTTTTGGAGATATTTTATGAATGCCTGGAAATGGCAGGATGATCTAATGCAAGTTAATGTATTTCAATTCAAACAAATACTTAACTTTTTTTTTTATAACAGGATAAAAAGTCTGTTGAAAGCACTTGTCTCTGTTTTGCACGGCTAGTGGACAACTTCCAGCATGAGGAGGTAACGGTGTGGATGGGGGTGGATTTTTGTTTCTTATTTCCCTCCCTCTGTTTCTCTTGAGGGCTTACCTCTCAAAGACTAATGTTTCCCATTTTGCTGTTCCCTCCTGAAGAACTTGCTGCAGCAGGTTGCTTCCAAGGACTTGTTAACAAATATCCAGCAACTCTTGGTTGTGACGCCTCCAATCCTGAGCTCAGGAATGTTCATCATGGTGGTGCGCATGTTCTCCCTGATGTGCTCCAATTGCCCTACACTTGCAGTCCAGCTCATGAAGCAAAGTGAGTTCTTACTCTTTCATATTCTAGGGGACCTGTTCAAGTTAATGCCTACAGTCAATATGGGCCTCTCTGTACTTGATTATATAAATATTTTGTTCTTTCAGTTATTCTCTCTCTTACTATGCTTCCCCTGAGATATAGTTCAGTTAAACTTGTTGAAAGCTTTTATCCAGAGGGTTTTTTCTGCCCTTTCCTATCTAGCTGTTGTGACTGGAGTGCTCACCTAATTTTGAGTCTGTGTTAGCTGCACAAATTACTCTCATTCCACCACAAATTGAATAATTCTTTTTATGGTCTACACAATGTGGGGGGACCATGTGATTTAAGTACTTTTTCTAAGGTAAAACATTAACAAAGTAGGTGCTCTACAGCTGTCTTAGTTGTCACTTGTTTTCCTTGTTTCATCTCATAAATTTTGACTTGTCACTTAATCTGCCCTGTATGTTTCCCTGTGTTCTTCTGTGTGCTGTATATTGAGTGACACTTCTCCCCTAGAAGTCCATTAGAGATAAAAACCCCAAACCAAGAAAACCACAAACCCCAGAGCTGAGAACAAACACGTTTCTTACACTGTTCAAAGAGATGGCTTTTGTTTTACTGTCTACTGTCTCTTTGCTTGGGCAGTAACTGTGTAGTGTCCAACAGGAAATGGAGTCCATATTCTGATGCAGGCAATCTCATGAATAATAATTTTTATAGATATTGCAGAAACTCTTCACTTCCTCCTTTGTGGAGCCTCAAATGGGAGTTGTCAAGAACAAATTGACCTTGTTCCACGCAGTCCTCAAGAACTTTATGAGCTTACTTCTCTTATCTGGTAAGTTTTGCAATCCTAGGTTTTGGGTCTGGTTGGTATGTTGAAATCCCTAACTTCGCTAAAATGAAGGCAAACAGTTTTCAGCTTAGATGGACTTGATTGTATATTTCTAGTAAAATACTGTTTTAATATTCTTTACAGTGAACTGATGCCTTGCCTGCCAAAAGAGGGAATCTTTGCTGTTGATACTATGCTAAAGAAAGGAAATGCACAAAATACAGATGGTGCAATATGGCAATGGCGAGATGACAGGGGTCTCTGGCATCCCTATAACAGGATTGATAGTCGAATAATAGAGGTAGTAATTCCACACATTTGTGTGGTGATGCTTTTAAAATACGCGTGCGGTTGTACAGGGAATTGAGTGCTTTCTTTACGTCTTTGAGAATACCACTCTTGATCTTTCTGAGTAAGAAACACAAGTTTGCTCAAACATCCTGCTGTAGTATTGCACTATTTTGGTATTCTGTCATCCCAAATCACTTAATTGCTTAATCACTGTTCTTACTGTATTTCTGTCGGTCACTGCTTTTCCTACTGTGTTACCCCCTCCTCACCTTTCATATAGTTTCTGTTTGTTAGGGATTTCTTAACTTTGAACTCTTCCTTGGTTTTAGGCAGCTCATCAGGTTGGTGAGGATGAGATCAGCCTGTCTACACTTGGGCGTGTCTATACTATTGACTTTAACTCTATGCAGCAAATAAATGAGGATACTGGAACAGCACGTGCCATTCAGCGAAAACCAAACCCTTTAGCCAATACAAACACTAGTAAGTACAGCTCAGAAAAACCTGGTGTCTCTACCTATGGCTAATTTGTGCTGGATTGTGCAGCAGTTTACTACTTAACTAATAAATTCATGGCTTTTGTGGAACATCAGACTGTTCTGATTACATGAATGAAGACAACTTCCTAACAAAACTCCTAGTGTTGACACGTATGCTTTTTAGCATGTAAACTCTTCCTGGGAACTGAGACTGTATTGAATTGGGAGGGAGCTGGGGGTGTTCCTGGCCTAGGAACTTGTGAAACAGTTTTGTTCATACAGCTTTTTTGTTTAACAAAGACTCTGTGAGGGCTCTCACTGTTGTACAGAAATACGAAAGAAAGCTAAAGAAAAAAAGAACGAACTCTTTAAAAGAGGAGGCTTTGTACCTACATTCTTGCCATGATTTTGACTTCTGGTTCTTAAATTATATCTTTTCAATTTAAGAGCTGAATTAAATCAGCTTTTATGGAAGAAAGTAAGCATCAGAGCAGAGGTGCAAAGAACTAAACAGTGTTTGGTTGCACACTTTCTCACAGGTGGACATTCAGAATTGAAGAAGGATGATGCTCGAGCACAGTTAATGAAAGAGGACCCAGAACTGGCAAAATCCTTTATCAAAACATTGTTTGGTGTTCTTTATGAAGTATATAGTTCTTCAGCTGGACCTGCTGTTAGACACAAGTGCCTTAGAGCAATTCTTAGGATAATTTATTTTGCTGATGCTGAACTTCTGAAGGATGTTCTGAAAAACCATGCTGTTTCAAGGTGGGTTCATTAACTCTCGTGAATGAAATTAATTTTAAGCTTAAAACTAAAACTTGTGATTACTTTTTTTGAATCATCTTTTTTAGGGGGAAATGATACTTTTAAAGTCTCATGTATTTTTCCAAAAGCTGAGGCTGCCAGCTCTGCAGGAATTTTTTTGCAATATAGATTTTGCAGTAGTTGCCAACACTGGGCATTCTTACTAGAAACTTAGATTATTAGTACCCACAGCCATAGGTAATGTCTAATATTACCCTTTATTGGTTTTTTGATTTCTAAAACTTGCCGATGAACTTCTCTAAGGGCAAGATAACTTTTGAGGTAATACAGTGTGAGCAGTAACAGCCAGTCGTGGCATTCAGTTGGTAAGTTTTATTCGTGAAGCCTCTCCTACATGTTATGCCTAAAGTCAGGGAGCTGGATAAAAGGATACAATCAGAAAATAAACTCAATAGTTTTTCAAAGGTAGTACCGAGCTGCACAACACCATGTTTATGAAGGGAGGAAACCCTCTCTTTTTTTCTTTATGCCATGTTAAAACTTAGTAAAAGTGATTCAGGTGGAAAGAAGACTGTCCTTTTATTTATAGCTCTTACAAAAGCTCTGTGAAATTTGTTTGCTTTCAGTCTCCACTGCTGTATATGCAAGATGAATTGACTTGATTTGTAAAGAAAAACGCTGTAAAAAAAAAAGACAAAACTAATTCTAACAAATTATCTGTTTTAGTCATATTGCCTCCATGCTGTCAAGTCAAGACCTTAAGATAGTAGTTGGAGCCCTGCAGATGGCAGAGATCTTAATGCAAAAGTTACCTGACATTTTTAGTGTTTACTTCAGAAGAGAAGGTAAATCTTGCTTTCTTTTTTTTTTCTCTTCACCTCTCTGGGTAGTATTTTAAAAACATGTGTGTGTAGAATCCATACCCTTTACCCCTCCTCTCCAGCCTCCCCAAGCTGTAAAAATGGAATATTGTTATTGTAAAGACAAATCTGTGCAAGCTGTCCTCGTATTGCTAGGGAGGAGCTTACCAAGACTCTGGAAGAGACAAACTTGTGTTTTCTGAATCTGAAACAAGGCTTACTAGATCCTAGTGAACTGACCTGGGCTGAAGATGGCTCATTACATGGGAAGTCTTACTGGAGAAAACTGATGAATCCTTGGCAGGAAGTCTGTGTTCTACTCCATTGGGGATTTCAGGGTTTCTTTAGCTACTGGTCATCCTGCTGTATTTTTTTGTTTTTTAAACTATGTAGGTTAACTTTCTGGAGAAAAGGTTGAGCTACTTTTAAAACTTTGTATTGATGGGTGGGGTGAGCCACCGCTGCCAGAGTCAAACTAGAGGTTCACATAAGACTTTTACGTTTTCAAACACCCTTGTTCCTGCTACCACACCACCCCTGCACCCCCCAAACCAACCCACTAAACAAAGAGTTCTTCTTTTGCAAAGGGGTGATGCACCAAGTAAAAAACTTGGCAGAGTCTGAGGCTTTGCTAACGAGCCCCCCAAAAGTGTGCACTAATGGCTCGGGAACGCTGGGCACCACGACCACAATAAGTACTGGAACAGCCACTGCTGCCAGTAACGCAGCTGCAGATCTGGGCTCTCCCAGCTTACAGCACAGCCGGGAGGATTCGCTGGATCTGAGCCCACAGGGGTAAGTGCAGTTCCTGAAAAGTAACATATTTGGGTTGGATTTAGTGGTTTGTTGTGGTTTAATTTATTTTTTTTTTTTTAAAACCTAGAGTGACATGGGCTGCCATATTGTTGTCTGTGTTTTGCTGTGGTATTTTCCTCTAAAGAACTAAAGTGGGGTGGTGTTGAAACTTTCAGTGGGTAGTTTTGATTAATTTTGTATTAAATGTTTAAAAGAAAAAAAAGGACTAGTGACATGATAGTTATATTGTAATAATATGAAATAATTTACTTTTTTGGGAGGATGCCAAGAGCCACAGCTGTAGTCTCGTCTAACTCTCGAGGACAGAGCAATTCTTTAAGAGCTATGGTACATAGGTCCTTTCTGCTGGAGACTGGAGAAAAAAGAAATCATCCTTAAGTTACTTTGTTGGAAGGCAACCATTTTGAACACTTGTAGAATTAAAATCTCTTGTAGGAATAAATAATAAATTATTTTCATGTTACACGGTTTGCCTTCATTTTAAAGGTCAAGTGTTTGTCACTTTAAACCAGAACTGAAATATGTGAACTTTGTAAGTGTAGGGATTGGTGAGTAGAAATGCCACAAATTGTTGAAAAAGTGTTTTCTGGGCTTTAATAAGGGAGGCAGGTCAAATATCCAATGTCTTTCAGTGTTTATTCAGTAGAAGTTTGTGGATTTTTTTTTTCTTCTTTTTAAGGGTATTCAAATAAATGAATAAAGAGATGGTTACACAAATTAAAACATGAAAATTATGAGAGACCTCTGTTTAGTGTCGCTTCTGCATTTGGCTGCTCATAATAGAAAGGTGACAGCAAGCAAACCCCCTTCTTTGTGAGAGTAGTCACTTGGTCCTGTCAATTCAAACAGTGTTCAGGCCCCTTCTCCCAGAGTGAAGAGTATTCTCCATGTTATGGGATAGAGCCTGTTCTTTAATTCCTGAGGAAGTAGCTGGCAGATGCATGTTAAAATAAGGGATAGGTATGTCTGTGAATATGATGGGTGGGAACATGTCTCTTTATTTTTAACTTTGGACAGAAGACTCAGTGATGTTCTAAAGAGGAAAAGACTGCCAAAACGAGGGCCAAGGAGACCAAAATACTCTCCTCCAAGAGATGACGAGAAAGTAGACAATCAAGGTAAATCATTCTTAAAGTGTGATACTTTATCTCTTTCTAAAGTAAGTTTATAAGCTGCCAAAAGTGCTAGCTGTAACAAACCTGTTACTCTCTTAATTTTGTCTTTACTTCCTCCAGCTAAAAGCCCTACAACTACTCAATCTCCTAAGTCTTCTTTCTTGGCAAGTTTAAATCCTAAAACATGGGGAAGATTAAGCACACAGTCCAACAGTAATAATATTGAACCAGCACGAACAGCAGGAGTAAGTGGTCTTGCAAGGGCTGCTTCCAAGGATACCATTTCCAATAACAGGTACACACACAAAAAAGTCAAAGTACTTGTAATATGATGTTAACTTTGAGGTACAGCTGTTTATGATAAGCCATCAAGGGATTACATACCACGTAACAAAGAAGTTTGAGCACAACCACAGTTAAAATAACTCTGGAAAAAGAATCAAGAAATAAAGGTAGAGAAAATTAACCTCTGAGTAGTTTAAAGTAGCATGGTAGGGAAAAATTGTAGAACTGAGAAAAGTGATGCAAAAAGTGATCTGTAGAGAAAAGAACTTTACGGCATTGGAGTAAGAGCAAAGAGTTTTTGTCTGTGACTGCTGTTTAACATGGAGAAAAATCATACTCTGGTTGTATTTATTGCAATATTGGTGTTGGAAATGCTAAGTGTGGCCAAATGCCTTTTGTGTTCTTCTTTACAGAGAAAAAATTAAGGGCTGGATTAAGGAGCAAGCCCATAAATTTGTAGAACATTATTTTAGCTCTGAAAACATGGATGGAAGCAATCCTGCACTAAATGTATTACAGAGACTTTGCACTGCAACTGAACAACTCAACCTCCAGGTTAGAAATGGCAAACTTAATTGGAGTGGGGAGACATTTCTTGACTTATGACTCATTATGACTTGGAGTCATTTTTTGCAATGAGTATATAAGCTCTGACACACATCACTTATGATAAAAGACCAGTATTAACAAGGGTATTCTTGATTCCTAGCAATATGTCATTTACATAGCAGTTTATTTCAAATTTAAAAGTTCCACAGTTAAGTGTGTTAGGTATAAAGTGCTCTTTATACCTAAAGAGCAACACAGTTTGTAGTAAGAACTTTGGGGGTGGAGGGAGATCAAAAGTGTTTTGTTAAAATGATAGAAGAAATACAGATTGAGACAAATCTGTGAGCATATCAAGAGGTTGAGCCTTGCTTTTCAAACAGTTGTGATCCTTGATAGGTGGTCTAAACATGTAACATCTAAAGAAGCTCACGAGCTGAGCCATCTTCTGTGCTTTAATCTAAGCAATCATTAAAATATGTAACTTTCTCTCTTCTTCTCTCCCACATGGAAATTGTGTAAAATATATACCAGTCTGAGTTGTTTGGGGGTTTTTTGTACATTGTGTTTTTTGTGTTTGGGGGGGGTTGTTTTGGTTTGGTTTTTTTTCTTTTTCTGGGTTGTGTGTGTGTGTGTGTGTTTGTTTTTTAAAACAAAACCCACTTGTTTGGAGCTCATCTTAACCTTGTGTGAGACAAAAATGGGACCTTGCATTTCTCTTAAAATAAAGAAAATGCAGATATTGCCTGTAATGTCTCCCCTTGAACAGAGAAGTGCTTATCCTCAGATTATTTGCTTAATACAAGCAGATTAATACTTAATCTGCTTGTATTAAGTTACGATATACTCCGGACTTTCCCTTTTTCCCCCCTCCCTTTAGAGCTGTTCCATGCAGTAGAAGGAAAAATAGTATTTCTTAAGCCCTTAGTACCTGCATAGTAAAACACTACCTTCCTGTTTCTCAGGTGGATGGTGGAACAGAGTGCCTTGTAGAAATCCGTAGCATTGTCTCGGAGTCCGATGTCTCCTCATTTGAAATCCAGCATAGTGGGTTTGTTAAACAACTGCTGCTTTATTTGACATCTAAAAGTGAAAAAGATGCTGTAAGCAGGGATATCAGATTGAAAAGATTTCTTCATGTATTTTTTTCTTCTCCGGTAAGTTTTCTTGGTTTTTGTCTTGGAATTCTTAGTTGTCTTTCTCTCAAATTTTCTTTCTCAAAAAACCATCTGAGAAGGTTCAGTGTTGACCTTATTTAAAGATAGAGTACAGAAGGAATGTTTGTTTATGCCTAAACTGTATAGCACTATAACTTTCACATGGTTCTAAGTCTTTATAGGTCATGAACTTTTTCAAATACCCTGTAATTACAGAGAATTTCACACAGCAGTGGAAAAAGTTCCAAAATGGCCAATTAACTGAGTCTTGAACAACTTACAAGTTGTTTCTGTCTTCTAAGAAGTTGATATGGAAAGAGTTTGGATAGTAATCTTATCACTTGTTCTCTTTAGTCCTAAATACTGCAAGGAACTAGTGTCCTGTTTTTAAAGGAATAAATTTAAAGTGGAAGAGAGGAAGGTAGCTAACTACAAATTCCACAAAGCTTATTGCTCATGGGTGAATGCTTAAAATCTGTAGGGCTATTCAATTGAAACTAGGAGAGAAAAGTATGTTCTTTGAAACAGATCTTTCATAGTCTTGTGATGTGTCATCTAGTCATTCCTGATACTGCTGATGCTTTCAGTGAGAACAGTGATTCTTAATATCCCTTTTTTAAAATAATCTGTGGTATAAATTATTTAAAATGGATTAATTCAGGCACATAATTAAAAGACTGGACTATATTTCAGCTTCCTGGAGAAGAGCCCCTTGGAAGATTAGAGCCATTAGAAAATGCACCTTTGTTGGCATTAGTCCATAAAATGAACAACTGCCTCAGTCAGATGGAACAGTTCCCTGTTAAAGTGCATGACTTCCCTAGTGGAAATGGAACAGGGAGCAGGTAAGGATTAATGCTCAGGTAACAGTTTTGTTGGAAGCTTTTGTTTTCCAGAACTTGTTTAAACAACACTAAACGCTCCAAGAGGTAATGGAAGTAATAGAAACTTCTGACCCTGTTGAAGACAGAAGTGATTACACAGTTGGCTTTCTTATTCAGTGGAAGATGGAATAGTTAACCAAAGATTTGCTTACCATCGTGAAATTTCTCTCACTTAGATTGGAGGCGGATGTGTAATTTTAAATGCAGTCGCTAAATTTAAAGCTTTAAAAATTCAAAAGTCTTCCTTGTCTCCATGTAACAAACACTGGGAAGAAAACATCTATTTATTGCTGGGACACTGATGTTTTTAGCCAAGTCATTAAACTGCAGAGTTTGTATTACAGTGCTAAACTTTGTTACTCATGTAAGTTCTGTTCTCTAGCATGATAATGGATTGAGTGATAACTCTTGGCTGTCAACATAGTTTAGAATAGCTGTGGACCTGCCCTGAGTCTTAAGATAGAGAATAAATTTGGAATCCAGCTTGTTAGTTGTGCTTTATGTAACAAATTTAAGTGACTAAAGACCTATTTCTACAATTTCTTATCTATGCTTTTCTTCGGTATATCAACACTAGCTTTCATTTTTTATATCACAGTTAGGAAATCTATTTTAGTACAAGTTGCAAAGAAGTTTTGCAAGTATTTTTTGGTGCTGGCTAAAAGCTCAGTTTGATTGTAGACATATTCTTATGACTATGTAGAAATTAGGAGAGGAGGAGCATTGAACATCAATTTTTGAAAGCTCTTCTTTTTAGAAATGCCAAAAGTCTTCTATGTCTCAGGTAGTAAATTAGTGTGGATTTTTTGTCACTAATGGTGACATGACATCCATTATATTAGATGAATTGGAACCTCAGACTGTAGCATTAATCTAACTAACATTAAAATTCAGGTCCTTATTGAAAAAAAAACCATAAATGAATACTTGCATTTTGGAAGGAAATGCCCATTTCTGTTGCTTATCGCACTGCAGGAGAACACAGCTCTAAATCTCATGTGGCATCAGCTGACAATCTGAACAACTGCAGATTTCAGAGATGGCCATATTGTAATCAGACCTCAGGCTAGGCTTTCTCTTAATCTGTGTAGCTTCCAGATTTTGTCCAACTTGAATTCTGGTGTTCTTGTAGAAGAAGACTTTTTAATCTATTTATCCAAACTGTAGTAAGTTATTTTTACAGAAATAGTCTTGACAAATAATACACTGAACCAGTGAAATTGTAAATGCATGTATAAGCCTATTTTAATGCAATTATAGTTATTAGATTCTTTGTGTAGCAACTTTTTTCACAAATTATTTTGAGTTTTTCTCTTAACAGAGGATCCCAAGCTTTAAAATTCTTCAATACACATCAGTTAAAATGCCAACTGCAAAGACATCCAGACTGTGCTAATGTGAAACAGTGGAAAGGTGGACCTGTGAAGATTGATCCTCTGGCTTTGGTACAAGCCATTGAAAGATACCTTGTAGTTAGAGGTATTTATATATTATACAGTAACTTGTGTTTTGCTTTTTGAAATAGTTCCTTCAGTCAGTGTAGAGCTCATAAAAACCTGTGAGGGATTACACTGAAGACAAATGGGAGGCACCTATAAATAAATATATCTTGCTCACAGGGAGGAGACTTAAGACTGTAGAAAATCTTCCCTTTTCTGGGACAAATTGTTTCATGTTGTAAACAGTTCAGTGAAAATACTAACAGAAGTATAATCTACTTTACTGTCAAACTGGCTGTAGCTTGGCAGTTTTGATGCCAGATGTTGATGCTGAAATTTGTTCTAGCACTTCTGAATCTTACTGTTTTTAATTGATGCATTTTGGAACGATTTTAAGCAGTGGAATTTATAAAAGTCAGAGTATCAGAGCATTGTCATGTTTCATGTAAAAAAGCTAATGAGGAAATCTTTCTTCTCTCTTGCCTCAGGCTATGGAAGAGTTAGAGAAGATGATGAAGATAGTGATGATGATGGGTCAGATGAAGAAATAGATGAATCTTTGGTAAGCTTTTGGTCTGGGAGCAAGGCGAGGGAGAAGTGTGGGGAGAAGCTTAAAAAGAAAAGCTGTGCAACAAGCTTCCTAACTTGTACGGGGTTTTTTTTGTTTTGTTCAGGCTGCTCAATTCTTAAATTCAGGGAATGTGAGACATAGACTGCAGTTTTACATTGGAGATCACTTGCTGCCATACAATATGACTGTGTATCAGGCAGTCAGGCAGTACAGTTTGCAATCTGAGGAGGAGAGGGAATCTACAGATGATGAAAGCAACCCATTAGGAAGAGCTGGGATTTGGACAAAAACACATACCATTTGGTAAGTTGCCTAGAGAAATCAGGGAATAACTTCTGCAGTTTCCTAAATGTATATACATCAAGAAAGTTGGAATATAGCTGTCTTTCTTCTTTTTCTTTCCATAACTGTGGACCTTTGAATTTCCTGATATGCTTGGGGTGCAGGTGTATGTGTTCTCTGGCCATACTTTGAGAGGAGCACTGACCTACAACTGTGCCTGACATTTCAGTGTTCAGCAGTGTCTTTTTCTAGTCTTAAAATGTGCTAAAGAAAAAAGTAGACAAACAAAAAAAAAAAACCACCACCACTCTCCCAAACCCCAGTCACTTTGGGGTTTTGTCTATACCTTCTGCTTCTCTCCTTCCAGTTCACAGAGCCGAAGGGTCCCCATTTTTTCTCCCTCATGACAAACTTTGCTTCTGAGGGCCTACCTTCAAAGGCTGGATCATATCCAAATGCAAGTGTTCTTGCCTTTCTGCTTTTAACTGTTATTCAAGTAGAATTCTGGTAATCAAAGAACTAACACTTTCGTAAGTGCTTTCATTTCCATGTTAGTTAGCATTTCAAAAACATATTTTTAACTTCTGTTTATGTTTTAGGTACAAACCTGTGCGGGAGGACGAAGATGGTAATAAGGACTGTGTTGGTGGTAAAAGAGGAAGAGCACAAACTGCTCCCACAAAAACCTCCCCTAGAAATTCTAAAAAACATGATGAATTGTGGCATGGTGAGTGTGTTGCCTTGCTAATATGTTAGCTTTCCTCCCCTTCCTTGCAGAAATTTCACAGGAATGTTTACAGACACCATGGTGTTTCTTTTAAAGCAAGCATAGTATAAGAATAGTAAGCATATATTAATCTGTGTATTAAAACTAAAAATAAGATATTTACTGAATTGTTTAACTAAACTGTTGTAGCTAAGGGAATGCCATGACTAATACTACCTAGGCTCCTAATAAAAATCTTAGGAAGACCACTAACTGATTTGTTTTGCTAACATGTTCTTTTTTTCCTGCTAGATGGTGTATGCCCTTCGGTATTAAATCCTCTGGAAATTTACCTCATATCTACTCCACCTGAAAATATAACATTTGAAGATCCCTCATTAGATGTTATTCTTCTTTTGAGAGTTTTACATGCTATCAGTCGATACTGGTATTACTTGTATGATGTGAGTAGAGCACTTTTTAAATCCCTTTCATCATAATAATACAGATGGTTCTGTCCTCAAACACCTTAAATAACCTTCTTCCCCTGTTTGCTGCCCCCCAACACGATGGAATAATGCAAATTATTACTGTAATCTTCCCTTGCATGTTTCTCTTAACTCCTGGTAAGACAAAGGCAGTAAATTCTTATCATCGGCCATATTTTCTCTATAGTGTGTTGGACACACTTCTCGTGCTTTTTCCTTCTTTAGGTTCAAAATCCAACATTATTCCTGAAAAGAAGATGAACAGTAAAACTCTACTGAGTCCTTCTTTCATGGCTTAGACTCTGGATGGCCAAAATGACAAAGTTTTTTTTTTTTCTTGTGATGATAAGCAAACTATAAGCATTAAAGAGATGTCTTAATAAAGACTTGGTACTTCTTTCAGCATTTCTCTAACTAGAAATACATTGCTTTTCTTTAACACAGAATGCAGTCTGCAAGGAGATAATTCCAACCTCGGAGTTTATCAACAGCAAACTGACAGCAAAAGCAAACAGGCAGCTTCAGGATCCTTTGGTCATTATGACAGGAAACATACCGACTTGGCTGACAGAACTGGGGAAAACATGGTATGGGTGATTTGCTGCGTAGTGTCTCTAATTTGAATTGAGTAGGCCTCTTGACTGGGCAGCACAAGTGCATCACATGTTACAAAACTCTTGAGAGCCAGAGGAGGGTAAAATGTGGTCACGGAAGTCTTGCCAAGTTACATCAGTGACACTCCTATGGATGTTTACACCTATATTGCATAATTTAAACCACCTGCTAAGGGATAGACTAGCTGCGAAGTTTGGGCAACTTCTTATGGGAGTTTCTGAGCAATTTTAAGTTTTCTCATTGAAATTATGGTACTTGTTTATTCAAGTGGTGGTTTTCTCCTGTTAAACTGCTTAATGGCATTTTTACCATATCACTGCATTTATCATGACATATTCAATATGGTACAAAGGAAAATATGTTTATCATTATTGATAAAATATTCAAGATAATTTTTATGAAGCTATATTCATAGTACTTTTTAGTATCTCGATACAGAGTATAAGCTGTAAAGCTCTTGCACTTGAAAAAATGAGGAACCAGAATTGACATTCTTGGATTTTTCAAGCATGTTAATTGCAGCAACATTGATGACAACTGACTGAAAATACATACTCTAGAGAATCTGTTTGGCTTTTCATTTTTAAAATAAGGTCTCTAAAGTCCTTCATAAACATTCCAGATAATAGATGATGAGTGTCAGTGTGTATTCTTATACAAACATCTATAGCAGTATTTGTTCCATAAAACTGCCTTTTCACTTAAATGCCAATGGAGAACTACAGTTAACATACACATGCCTTTGAGAATGGAAGTGATAAATTAAAATAAAAAGTTTCTTTGGTAGTCTTTTACAGATTATTTAAAATATTTTGGAAATAGTGGAAGGTAGAATACTGGTGCTGCTGTAAATGGGTTCTCATGCCTTCCCACTGCCAAATACAGGAGTTGGAGCCACTTTCGTAAAATCCTTGATCTGTTAGACTTACTAAAAATAAAACAGTTGTGAACAAGGAATTTTGTTTTCTGATGTAAACTGCATAGCCAAGGCATTCAAGTATTTTGAGTTATTTTTCAAGAAGAGGTAGAATTTTTTTGTGGCTCCTTCGTTTATTGCATTTCTTTAGACTCTTGCTCGTAAGCATTGTAACTAAAACTAAAGTGTGTTCTGGAAGGCTTCCTTCATGGAAGCTGCTTTCACCACAGTGTATAGTAAAGCACTAATTGCAGGCATACTACATTTCTGTTTTGTTTTAAACTAAATGATAGTCATAGATGCTACGTGGAACACAGCTAACTAATCCATTGCTCCTTACAGCCCATTTTTCTTTCCGTTTGATACCCGCCAAATGCTGTTTTATGTAACCGCTTTTGACCGTGATCGAGCCATGCAAAGACTACTGGATACTAATCCAGAAATCAATCAGTCGGATTCTCAGGATAGCAGAGTGGCACCACGGCTGGACAGGAAAAAAGTAGGTATATCTTGTTTCAAATGGAATGGACGATCTGCTTATTTTTACATCGTCTTTAAGAATATAAATGTGAGGGAGATTCATTTGTGCAGCTGGAGGTTTTGGTGGTATAGTGGTGAGGGGAGGTGGTTCTTAGTCGCTAAAGCCCCCGAGCAGGAAGCTCAGTGTGTTCCCAGCGCTGGCCACGAGGTGGCAGGAGGGGCTGCGGGATGGCCGGTGCTCCCTCCCAGCCGGCTCCATCCTCAGCTGGGGTCCTCACAGGATTCTTGAAACTATGCTCCAGTAATGAATGCTGAGTTTTACGAAAAATTTAGTGATATTTCTACATATTAGCTTGTAAACCTCTGCTTTGCTTGACTTTTCAGAAGAATTCAAGCAGTAGGGTTTAGACCCTTAAGTGTTACCTGAATAAACAAAAATACTGCCTTTATATTTGGGGAAGGTAAACCTCCTTTCACAGCATAATAAGCTGTAACTGTGTTAAATTGAGGTAGTCTTGGATGCCTGCCTTGAGTCTGGAGAGATGTTACCTTAAAATAAGGTATATGTATATGTATATGCTGTATGATCTTGAATACCTGTGGGGGAAAAAAGACAAGAGATGTGAGAACCAAGTTAAAACAGAATATAACTTCCAACATGTATGAATCCTGGTGGTGTTGGGTTTTCTGTTTGGGTTTCAGCATCTTTATTGTTTTCTTCTCCCTATAATAGTTTGAGGTATATAACATTATGTGACAGCACTTCTCTGTATGTTACAGTCCTATTGCCAGATTCTTGGCAAGAGTAGTACCTGTTAGTTATACTGACACACTTGTAAGGCATTGGCTTTTCATTTTATATGGAACATTTTAATTCTGAACAGTTTTCATATAGAAGCAAGAATTATTTTATCAAAGTATAAGCTTACAAATTGTTGAACTGTGGAACTATTGGCATGGGGTGGAAAACCTTGCATAACTGACTTTTTTCATGTTGTAACTGCCTCGGGAGCTGGGACTTACAGACATAATTTCACTACTTAAAACTTCTTTAATGTGTAGCGCACTGTGAACAGAGATGAGCTGTTGAAACAGGCAGAATCTGTGATGCAGGATCTAGGCAGTTCAAGAGCCATGTTGGAAATCCAGTATGAGAATGAAGTAAGTACTATCAATGCAGTCTAATTTAACCCCTTTTTACTGAAGATTAATGCAAAATAGCTACAACTTTCCTAGAGTGACGTGGTCAGACTCTTCTTCCTTCATGTTGCTGGTGCTACAGAATTTTATCTATTAATTACCCCTAATCCACTTGGTTGTTATTTTTAGTTGCTTAGAGAAGGTCTTTCTGATCTGAATTTCATAATCAATCTTATTCTGCAGAGCACGTTTTTTTCTAACTTAAGCAAACAGCTGTGTGCATTTCCTCTATAGTATGATAATTAGGTGGTTAATACTTTTATTCCACTGTTATTCCCTCTGACATGTGATCTTTCCAAGCTGCCTCTGTCATATTTTAAATGTTGGCCTAGTTACACTCTCTTAGATGCTTTTTGCAGTGCAGTCTTCTTTATAGCAAATAAGGTAAAGATTTTGATATTCAGACTGATGTAATGGACTAATTTATTTACTTATTTATCTCATTCCCCCTCCTTTCCTCTCACCCTCCTTCCCCTGAAGGTTGGCACAGGCCTAGGCCCCACACTAGAGTTCTATGCACTTGTATCTCAGGAACTACAGAGAGCAGACTTGGGCCTTTGGAGGGGAGAAGAAGTGACTTTAGCCAATCCAAAAGGTAATTGCTCTACTGTCTAAATTACCAATATTGATTAATATTGAATTGATTCTAAGCTGACTTTAGTTTTGTCCTGGTAATACACCTCATGATAGAGTGTGATTATCTTTGTGGGTTTTGGTTTTGAGTTTGTTTGTTTGTTTTGTTTTGTTTGGGTGGGGGTTTTTTATAAGAAGCTTTATGTTATGACTGTCTGCCCCTTTCAGACTTGAGTCTGGAATGAAACTGGATGTGTATGTACTGAACCATTTTCTTTTTCTTTCTTTCTTCCTTCCTCAACAGGAAGCCAGGAAGGTACCAAGTATATACATAACCTTCAAGGCCTTTTTGCACTTCCTTTTGGTAGAACAGCCAAGCCAGCTCACATTGCAAAAGTTAAAATGAAGTTCCGCTTTCTGGGAAAACTAATGGCCAAGGCAATCATGGATTTTAGACTGGTAAGAATAAAGTATAAAATATGATTCTGAAGGGGTCAAATTAAAATAGTAATTCTGAGTGTTGAGCGATAAAAGCGTTAAGAGTTTAATGGTATTGCTTTCAGCTCTAGAATTAAGTGCAGTTTGGTGGAGGGTGGGGAGGAGGACAGGGATGCAGCTGAACTTTTGAGGGGGGAGAGGGTAGTGTACGTTGAAGATCTTTACAGTGGCTTTTGAGCCCATAGTGTAAAAAGGAAAAGGCATTACCTGGCAAGTGTTGCAGACTCTATCCACTCTTCTTTCAAGATCGTTTTGGGCTTATTGTTCTCCCAGCTGCAAGTTTGCTGATTGCTTTAATGTATGCGCACTAAGCAGTCAGTTGTGTTTTCTCAGCTGTAAATTTCTGAGGCAAAAGCAATCAGACACGGTGTTTTGGTGTGTGCTGGAAGGACAAAATAGTAAATAGTATTCTAGGTCCAGTCAAGAGATAAGATAGCAAAAGATATACTTTTGGAAGACAGTTGAATACTAAACAGTTCAGTGCTTTGGTTTCTTTCCAGGTGGACCTTCCTCTTGGACTTCCTTTTTATAAGTGGATGCTGCGACAGGAAACTTCCTTGACATCACATGACTTGTTCAGTATTGATCCAGTAGTAGCCAAATCAATATATCACCTTGAAGATATTGTGAGACAAAAGAAAAGACTTGAACAGGATAAAACACAGGTGGGAAAGTTACCCTAAGAATGGAAGAGTGCAGTTTCACACATTTGGATTTTATGAAGTGGGAGTAATTCAGAGTGTACGATAGGGCTTAATACTGATGATAATAGTGATAATTACTTAATTCTAATACAAAGTAGTTTTAATGTTATTGGATCAGTGGCTAGTAATTATAAAACAATCTTCTGTGAAACCTAGCATGAGAAATACGTTATAGGATTCTTTTGTGTGATTAAACACAGTCTAGAAATGTCTAAAACTGTCAGGTGTTTGCCTAACTTCTCTTTTTGGTTCACTTTGAAAAGACTAACCAACTTAAATATCAGAGGAAAAAAATTTGTCCTTGATTCTTGAACATTCAAAAGGTTTGGCTTTATTAGTTGATTTAGTCAAATTTTCAGGTTTTCTTAGAAGTGCCTTTTGTGTTGGGGTATTTTCCCCTCCTGCCCTGAAGAGCTGTATGCAGGACTGTGTAAACTGTCATAATGCATGAGGGTACAGGTTCTGTCAGACATACAGAAAAGTCTTTCTCAAGGTTATCCACTTTTAGCTGAAAATAGTACAATTCACTGTGGCAGAATAGTGATGAAAGGTCTTTGGCATGCATGCTTTTTCTAGCATCCAATGTTAATAGAAGGTAGCAGTTAATAACCTAATTTATACTCTTAATACATCTGCTTTGTTACTAGTGAAGTTATTGCAAGCTTGTGGGTCTTTGTTCCTCTTCGCCTCACTGTCTCACTATCTCTCCTTTGTCACCGCCTTTAATTTCCCAACAAGAGTTTGAAAAACCTGAAACCTGATGGATGAAGGCTGAAAAATGTCAGTATGCATGCCAAATCTGAATGCTATTAACTGTTCTAAGGCAAACACGTAGCCTAAGAGCCTTAGCCTATTACACGCTTCCTTATCTTGCACTAGTATTTTCTAGATACATAATAGGCAAGAAGTCAAAGTAATCCCGAAATTGCTAGAAAAAAGTGTACTCCTATGATCTTTCCAGTTTATCCATTAAGCTGATTTATTTGGTTTGTCTTGATTTACTGTTATGTATGAAAACTATGGAAGGAAAGCAAGGAGTACTGTAACAGTTTTAATGGTAATATTCTTATAGAAACGTCTGCTTAACTTTTGGATGAGTTAATTTGAATGAATTGTTCTCATTGGTTTTCACTTCCAATTTTTTAGACCAAAGAAAGTCTACAGTATGCATTGGAGGCTCTGACTATGAATGGCTGCTCAGTGGAAGATCTAGGGCTGGACTTCACACTTCCTGGGTTTCCCAATATAGAACTGAAGAAAGGGGGGAAAGATACACCGGTCACCATCCACAATTTAGAGGAGTATCTCAGAGTATGTAAAAGCAAACCTAGGACTAAAATTTTCTTTATTCTTGCTCCCATATATATTTCAGTTCATTCTCATGAACTAGGCACTGCAATAATTTTCCTACTGATCGTTTCTTCTCTGTACCAATTTAGTTACTACAGAAAAACTGTTTGAATCCTAGTCAATGCACCTGACTTGAAAATTTTATAGTACAAAAACTAAGTCATCAGAAGTTCGGTTTTTTGGAGAAAGTGTTGTAAGTGGACTCATTTCAGCGATGGACTTTCAGAACACTTTAACAAGTTCCCACATCTGGGTTATAGTAGTGAATTTGTTAGCAATAGTAATTTAGCATCTGCTAACCCATGGCCTTTGAATTGCTATAATAATAGTGTAACTTTTTTGGGCTCAAAGAAAACATCAGCTCAGTTGTGAGTCAAAATAACAGCAGTAGTGTTTTGTCAAAAAAAAAGGCAATAAAAAACCGTTTATCCCCCCAAAACAAATAAATAAACCCCATGAAATATAGACACAAGAAACCCCAAACCATAAAAAATAATAGGTAAAGAAAAGATAAAATATTGCCATAATAAGTTGACAGGACACCTGTGTATTGATTTATTCCTGTGTCAGAAGGCATAGAAAAACAGAAAGGTGATGCTGCTGAACAAAAGTAGGAAACTGTTTCTCCCTAAGAAAGTGTTGAAAGGAATAGGTTAAAAACAGCCTGGAAAAGAGATGAGGAGAGGCAGGAACTTCGCAGTGCTATCCCCTGAAGTCCTGAGTGGGATGGAGGTAAAGATCATGGTATTCCAATTACTAAATAATGCATTTCCTGAGAGGTTGGTTTGCTGCCCTTTCACTCTGATGACTGAAGTTTTAAAGCACTAAGAAAACACATTTGATGTTTTGGTAGAAACAATTCAGTAAGGGTCATAAAAGCTCCTGCATGTGACCTGAGAACTTTGCAAAGTTATTCCATAATCCTTACACTGAATATTGAGCAGTTGCTGTTCATCCTACAGTTCAAAATGGTTACCTATCCAGTTCTCATGTATTTATTGAAAGCAAATTCTGCTGGTCAAGAATCACTTACAAAATTAAATATATTTGGATATAAAGCTGTTTCCAGACTTAACAGATGAACGAGATATGAACTACCACAGTTGGTTAGAAACAGAGTTAGCAGTCTCTCTATTTACTGAGAAAAGTTTCATTCAAGTCTGTTTTTCATACATTTTGCAGTCATTTTTCTTCTAGGTAGCTTGTATCAGGTGTCTGATACACTGAGAAAGGCTTGCAGACAACTCACGTGTCCTGTAGTTGTCCTATTGCAGGCCTCTGGCATTGTAAAGGAAAAGCAGATTAGTACAGAAAGTTTGCCCTCCTCTTCTTTCTAAGCAACTTTTGGAACTATTTTCTTAAAGGACACCTGTGCAGTTTTTCCTGTCCTTGTCCTTATAGCATTGCACACTTGATGTGAAGGAAATAGAAAAGATTTCAGAGAGGACTAGTGTGCTCTGTATCACAAGTATGATGAATTGCATTTTAGAAACAGTTTATTTATCAGCTGCCCTGTACAGCTCCCTGTGGGTCAGCTGTCCTGTTCTTGAAAATGTTATTTTTATTAAAATCCTGTGTGTGGATTAACATTAAAAGTGGTCAATAAAGCTAGAATATCCTACTGTTGCTTTTCATGCCTCTCTTGTCATCATGTCATTCTACCCTCCACCTCCCTTTTTTCCCCAAAAGGACAGTTCCCACAGGAGGTGCCTTTATCAGAAAGTAGAGCTACTTCAGCTACCAGTATAGTGAAAGACTTTATTCTCTTTTTTTCTTTCTTTTTTTGTCCCCTTCTCCCCTGTACTACAGAGAAAGAGGCCAACTTACTGCTTCTAAATTTGTGAACAAAAAGTTTCCGTAGTGTAGTTTTTTTTGCCTAGCAGTTTGATCTTTTCTTTGAATCTGCAAAAATACAGTGCAGCTGAATTTTGCCACGTGCTCTTGGTCATAAAAAGTAATCACAATTCTAGGTAAGGAAGTCTGCTGTTAGAATAGCCATAGAATGTTCTGTGTTACAGAACAGCTTTCTGTGCTGCTGGTGCTTCCTGCCTTCCTCTGCAGGAGTAAAATGTGGTGTGTGAAAGTAGGGGTGTGTATCTTACACAACTGAAATTCAGTCCCTTCTGTAGGAAAGCTTATCAACAAATCCTAATGAGCTTTTGTATTTGAGAGTTTTCTGGAACAAGTAACTCTTCAGTTACTGGGAAAGGGTTAAATAGGTGCTTCAGGAGTCCAGCAATATCTGTGGAGTTTTTAAGTACATTCATATGCAGATAACTTTAATCAACATCACACGGCAGAGCTTTTAACATGTTTTAAAACTAGTAGTTCTGTGTTGACAACATGTCTTTTACAACCAGCCTTCATTTTCTGCTAGAGTCGAGGGTATGTAAGGCAAATGTAATCACCAAAAGCACTGACTGACAAAAGAATCTGAACTCGGCACAATATAATTTCTTAATTTAATAGAGCAATACTTCCCGTGGGAGATTATTTAAAGGAAATTTCATCTTGTTTGTGCCATATTCTCTTCCTTCCCCCCACTGATTGTTGTTTTAGTATGTGCTGTCCACGCTGGAAGTGAATTTAATATTGAGGGAGTAACTACAGATAGAAAACCAAAACAGAACAGAAGAATCACACTCAAAAAGCCTAGACCGGTGTCTTACTGCCTTTCGCATTATGATTCCTAACCATGTCCCTGTAACTTGAAATGAAGGTATTTCTTTTGTTCCCATGTATTTGTGTAATATTAAGCTACTTAATATAGCAAACAGGGTAGAATTACTTAAAAAAACTATATATTAGAAAAGGGATCCATATGTTTCCGTGGGGGGAACTAATATAATAGCCAATGATGCCCTACGGACTTCTGCTTCAGTTACTGAATTTTAAGTGGTGTAGAGAGAGAACACCTAGGTTAGGCTTCTAAAAATACTAAGTGTTCAGGTTTGCAGGTTCATTTTAAACAGCTATTTTGAATTCTGTTTATTTGTTCAGTTAAAAACAAAGGCAAATACATTGTTTAAATTCTGCATGACTTTCGTGTTTAGGGTAATCTAAGTTATGAATGAAAGCAGAATGAGGCAATGCTGTAGAGCAGCTCCATAAATCCATGTTCAAACTGCTGAACCTCCAGTGAGTGTATGGTGAGACTTCTGGAGTTTTGATTCTACAGCTGTACCCTTTTGTACCGTCGTGGTCATTCCATGCTTCCTACATTCAAATTGATTGGTTTTTCCTTTTTATTTTTTTTTCCTTTCCCTGCAGTTGGTTATATTCTGGGCACTAAATGAAGGTGTTGCCAGACAATTTGACTCCTTCAGAGATGGATTTGAATCGGTCTTTCCCCTCAGTCATCTTCAATACTTCTACCCTGAGGAGGTTGGTGAATGTGGTTTTGCTGAGGTTTTTATAACCTTGTCTGTGTATGGGCGTCTGGGACAGTTGATGACATTACATTTCTAATGCACGTTAGTAAAACTCAGTGTCCCTGAAATTGCATACTTAAATGTTAAAGATTTCTGTGTTCAGTGGTCATTTATTTAATGCTTTTGTGAGCAGCTCCATTTTCTTTAAAATTGTGTGATTCTGGCTTTTCTGAGAAAAGTGCCTGAATTTATATATGCATGCTCTCTGTGTTGGCATGGATACTCCAATTCCTTGTATTGCAGTACCTCTGAATAGCTGTCCACAGATGTGGATGCTACCTAGATGTTCTATGAAAACATTAAGAAAAGTATTCAGCTCTTTAACAAAGCTTTAGACAATAAGAAGAAATTCAGGTGAAGGGGTAAAGAATAAGGATAGTTTGTCTTGCCCTGTTCTCACCACCATCATATAAATTTCCTTGTAAAATGCTTGCAGTCTTAAGTGGACTGAATTGAGTCACAATTATGGTTGTCTGGACTAGAAGAGAGAATGTTTTATTATTCTCCCTTTAAGGAGTCTATTTGAAGACTGTACTTTGAGGGGTTTTTTTACCTTTATAAACTTATACCTTTGACTTCAAGAAAAAACATTAAAGCATGCTCTGAAACAGTGTGTTAGCCAAGCCTCTCTGTTACTCTCATGTTCTTGGTGCTTTGCAATGTAAGAGTCTCCTAAAGCTGAGGCCTGTAGCTACTCTAGTGATTATTCTTTATGCATCTCTGTTGGTACTACTTTCAAAGGCACCACCACTTTTTTTTTTTCCTGCAACAAATTCAAGGCAAGTAAAAATGGCAGATTATTCTGATTTGTCCACTTGTCCATTCTGTGATATGTGTGATGCTCTTCTGTCTTGTCATTGGCATGGTTTGATGCTTGCTTCCCCTTGGAATTTTAAAATGCAGATGATAGTCTGTTGCTAATCTACTAATACAGTTGATCAAATTTAAGCCGCAGGAATAGTCTGAGATAGAGCTTCTCCCTGATGGAATACACGTGTGTGGTCTCATGTTCTGTTGCTGATAACTGTCCAGCCATTTGAACCTCTTTAAAAGCCATGCCTAAACTATTACAAAGAACTTGTAAAATTCTTTTATGGACCAAACAGCTCCGTGTGTCAGACCTCTGGTGTTACTGAGACTGGGGCTTTACAACTCCTCGTGTATCCTGAAGGATGTCAGCAGAAACTTTTAATGTTTTGGCTACTGTAGCCTGTCACCTCTGCTTGCCCAAATCCATAGACAGAACAGGCAAAATAACTGAAGTACAGAACTGCTATCTGACAGTTCCATTTCTGTCTAATGACTGTTCTTTTTTCTTTCAAGGAAGATCTCACAGTTCTAAAATGCGAGTGTAAACACTCTATTCTTCGCATTCCTCCAGATGTCTTTAAAAATTGTGAGATTTCATGGCATTTTTGTTCTCCAGTGTAAAATGCTTATTAGGACTGTCTCTGTTCTAAGAGATAGATTCTGCATCTTGTATGGTGGTGGATTGTGTGCAAAGGCAGACTGAGGAAATGAGACAGTCACTGGGATGAAGCTGTTAAATCCAAAGAATTTGGGTGGATTGCTTGGTGTGACAGAGTTGCTTTTGCACCAAACCATCCCAGGAAGTGGAGCACTGTAGTAGTGTTTAGAACAGACAGTACTCATCATCCTGCCTCAAGTTCTAAAGGGGAGCACTTACTCCTTGTTGTTTCATTTTATAGTTGGAGCAGCTCTTGTGTGGCAGCAAAACAGACACTTGGGATGCAAAGACTTTAATGGAATGTTGCAGGCCTGATCACGGTTATACACATGACAGGTAACGTGGGGTTGGTCTTGTTAAAACAAACAAACAAAAAAACCCAAAAAGCCAAAACCAGTAGAAAATTTGTATTTAAATAACTTTGATATATTGTTATTCAAGCTAAAGGAATTATATAAAATTTATTTGAAAATATTTTTACTGCACTGAATATGAATCTGATGCAATTATTCTAACGATAAACAAAGCAATGTCATCTTGGTTCTTTTCCCTCCTCAGTCGAGCAGTGAAGTATCTGTTTGAAATTCTCAGTAGTTTTGACAGTGAGCAGCAAAGACTGTTTCTTCAGTTTGTGACGGGGAGCCCCAGACTGCCTGTAGGAGGTAGGTTTTCCTTATTACATCTTGCTATATATGAAATCACTATTAATAATGCATTTCAGAGTAAGTGGATTACTTCAGTGTAGGAAAAAAATTATTAGAGGTTCATACTGGTTTGACATTTCTAATTTCAGAGGTGACTGGGTAGACTTCAGGTATAATTTTCATAACCTTTGTGTTAATCTCATGATACTTTATTCATTTGGCTCTCCAGGTTTAATTTGCTACCAGAAAACCTATCAGAGGGCAAAAAATAGTTTGAAATTTAAACAAAACTAAAAGCTCCTAATACTGTATTTCTTTGCTAGAGGTGCATTAAGTTATGTCAACAAAATGATGCATTGCTACCTGGAAACAATAATCTCTTTCCTAGAAAGGAGACAATACTAGCATAGTATTAATTTTATTCACTTTCTCCCCCTTTTGAATTTCAGAATTCAGGTGAGAGGCAGGGAGGAAAACAGAGGAATTTGCTGTCTTTGCTAGGGACCATTGTAGAATACACATTTTACTGTATTCTCAGCTGAACCCTTGGCAAGTAAAACCAGAATTTATGCATCTGTTCCATTACTTACATTCTTTGGGATGTGGGGGGAAGAGTTGACTTTTTTTTTAAAGTATTTTTTTAGAGCTCTTTTATGGAGAGATGGCGCAGACAGAATTGAAGGTTAAGAGTATAAAAACCTTAGCTGGAGGAAAAACAAATAAGGTATTACAGTCATAGATAATTCCTCAGAATCTTAAAATGTGTGTGAAGCCAACAAAGTCTAAGATATTATGATTGGAATAGGGTTTTACATATACAGACCGCAATTAAAAGTAGAGTGGATTCATCTAACTTATTTCTTTTTATAAATTCATCTTGGAAATCTAATCTACAGACAGTATTTCAGGTATTTTTTAGGTTGCTGCGTGGCCTTATTAAGCCATATCCCAAAGCTGTAAATGTGGAGCTGAAGTTCAGCTGTGCCGTGTGTGCTGCTGGTTTTCAAGAGAAGCAACCTCATTCTGACTGTGTTTTCTCATTACCAGGTTTTCGAAGTTTGAACCCTCCCCTGACGATTGTACGCAAGACTTTTGAGTCTACAGAGAATCCCGATGATTTCTTACCCTCAGTAATGACTTGTGTGAACTATCTCAAATTGCCGGACTATTCAACTATTGAGATAATGCGTGAAAAACTCTTGATAGCTGCAAGAGAAGGGCAGCAGTCATTCCATCTTTCCTGATCACAATGAAAAATGCAATGTCTGCCTGTTACAGCAAAAGAGAAACTCATGATTCTTTTCTAAATATATCACCTGAGTCAAGGAAACGTGTTACGCCTTCTTGTTGTAGAAAAACGGCTTGCAGATTATAAACAAAGACACTTGGTTGATATTCATTAAAAGCCCCTATGGACTTAAAGTGATCAGGCCCTAAAAGTTGTTGTGACAAGGTTTCTTTAGCAAGTTCTTGTTTAAATTATCATTTATTTGATGAGTGAAGTTTTTAACTTGCTTTGCTGTGTGAAATTTAAAAAGGGATGTTTTTCCAGGCTGGAACAATAAATGTCGCTGTGCAGTTTAATACTGGGCTGTGTGTATCCATCTAGCTAAGTCTGAAGTTTTTCCTCCAAAGACAACTTTTGTACATAAGTACAGAAATTAAAACACAACATGTATTTGACGAATCTAGTTTAGTAGACTAGTTCTGTGTACCCTCACCTGCCTCTAATTTTACCCATCCTCATGTATTGTCTGATGTGCAATTCACTTGGTTCTTTTTGTGTGCAACATTCAACAATTGTTATGTTTTGGTTAGCATGGGCATTTAACTGCTCCGTGCCTCTTTCTCTGATTAAGATAATTTAAATTTTACTGAAATCAAATATATATTGTCAATATAATTCAGCCTTTGTAACTAGGTAGAACCTTTCTTATAGCATAGTTTTACTGTAGTGGTAGGTTATAATGGTGACAGTTGTTACCAGTCGGCGCTCCAGAGCTGTTTACACAGTGATTCAGGCAGCAAAAGCCTCTTACTGGAGGCGAGGAAGAATTATTTCTTTCATGTAGTTGAAGTCCAACAGCTTGGGCTGGCCAGTGTGTATTGTGGTATGGCCAGAGCATTTCCAATTGATGTAAAGTTTTTTAAAAGACAAATTAGTTGTTCCATTCCCTGTTTGAGTAAACAGTTTTCTTGTTCTTGATCTAAGTTCATGATTAATTTTGTAGTTTTTTCTTCTTTTTTTTTTCTTTTTTTTTCTTCCCCCCCAGTGCTAGCTTGGAACAAGCAGTTCAGCCTTTGTCTTTTGACACAGATAAAGCACCTGTAAGCAATGCTCTGTCCAACTGTTTTATGTGCTGATTTCTCAAATCTGCAATAATTTACTTCATCAGGTTAATGTTTTTACCTGAATATAAATAAAAAAGTTTGCTTCACCTTTTTGTTCATAGTTTTGTACTGTATGCCTAAAGCTCAATTGTGTAAATTACTGTAATGCAAGTAAATCATCCTAAATCTACTTGGCTAACAACCTGCAACTTGTGGATGATTTACTACTAAAACAAGACCTTTTAAAGACCTCCAACTCAGAGGGAAATTTTTTCCTTTCTATGGGTTCAAAAAACGGGCAATTACAAATATTCCTGAGATGTACCTGCTACACAGTTAATCTCTATGAAAATGTGATAGTTAATGACTTTTATTCAACTTTGAGAAATCAAAATTCGTTTCAGTGCTTAGACATTGTTAAATCCTGGCTAATCAGGCTAGTGTTTCCCCTAAACTAACAAGTTTTCTTTTGTCTAGCTGAAGAACCTGTACTTCCAGAACATGTAACGGACATTCTTCCAGTGAACATTCACAGAATTACATGTGGTTGCTCATACCAGTGCCACTGCAATGTAACACAGATCTGTCATGAGCACGAGTAGAACGTGAAATCCTTGCACAAAGAACCTGATAACTGAACAGTTTTTCCTACTCTTAAACCTGACCGAAGGCGCTTCACACTGTACATACAATAATGGTAGCGCACAGTGCGGCATAGCTTTCATTCAACTTCAAGGCAGTGTTTAAACTATGGACTGGTGTTTCAATTGTTCTGATAACTTGATCAAACTGAGCACAAACAAGTGTTTATAGTGTGTGGATAGCAATTTGTTCATTTTCTAAGGTTCTATATTTTAAAAAAAAACTGACTTGTGTAAAAAAAAAAGAAAAAAGCTAATATTTTGTATTAAAATATCATGTGTATTGATATTTTTTTTTACCCATGTTGTCTCCCTCTAGAATCTGGCTTTCATCGACCTTGAAATTTTGAGGAGCTTTCAAATTTGATATATAGCCTTTGTGTAACTTTCAGTGGGAAAATAAGTTGTTGGTTACCTATTTAAAAAGGAAGGAAAAAAAGAGTACCTGTGGTGATGATTTTGGTTGTTCTGGCTGTCATTTTCAGCACAGAGTAAGGATTTAGTTGGCCTGAAAAGTGAATGAAACCCTTTTGGGGACACTTCTTTTTTTCATACCAGGGGCAGCTTGTAATGTATTGGAAAGCAAGTTAGTAAATGAAAAGAATAAACTGAAGAGTCATAGTTCACATGGCTGCAGTACTTTCCTGCAAACAAATGTATCTAGGAGCAATTAAGACAAGTGGAGGGGTGGGGAAAGATGTTAGGGATTCCTCCTTTTCAGGAACTTTGGATTAAGGGAAAAGCTCACTAAAATCAATCCCAGGTGTGTGCAGATGCCAGCTGAGGGCTCTGTAGCCCTCAGAAGAACACATAGTCATCTTAGTACTGCACTGCTTTGTGAGAAGTCTTATCTTTTAAAATAGATGCGTTTTTTTAACATGGTAAGTTCAACTGGTTTTAGAGAACACCACCAGTTACTGTTTTGGATGAGTTTCGTGTCCTTTTAAATTAAGAAGAGCAGCAAAAAATCATTCATGGACGTAAGTGCCATCTAAGCACTTATAGCTGCTACTGAACTTGTGCAGTAATTTTATTTTTGTTATATGTTGGCTTTATACCAGAATCTCTTGTTTAGGGAATGCTTTAGTATCCCATCTGACATGAATTAGTTACACTGCTGCTTCATATTCTGTAGGAAGATGCACAAGAATTAATTCCAGCTATGTGTAAAACCCCCATGCCATTGCCAAACTTAATTGGATATTCAAGTTTCCATATGCAGACTGCTTGCAAAATTGAATTGCTCAGATTCTTTCCCCTCAACCATGTGTCTTATTTTCTTCTATCTTCTTTTCCTTGCTGAGCTGTCCTCCATTGAGAAGGTGGGTGCCTAAGGGCAGGGGCTGGTGAAATTCCAAGTGTCTGCATCACTTGGGCCCTCTCTTTTGGCCACTGCTGGAGATGGGTCTGTCCCACCTGTTTTCACCAACCTGTCTGCACATAAGTAATGCCAGTGCCCATCCTCTGAGCAGCCTGAACCTCTGCAGGAGGCTTTCTAGCAGGAAAGAAAAGTCCAGTCCATTACCCCTGACATGAGGGGTAATGCCTTGGTTTTAATATGAATGTGCCTCCCCCAGGCCAAAGCTCTTTTCTGTTGCTAAAGGTGTTGACAGAATGGAGAATAACGTAAAGCTTTGCTGAAATGGATTAGAATAAAAAGTTTAGAAGGGGAGGCAAAATCTTGCTGATGGTCGAACCTTTTCAGGGTTTGCCCTTTCTTTCTCTTATTTTCCTTTCCTAGTCTCTCGATGGCTTGAACTGGAACAGCTCTGTATTATGTGATCTGTTCCAGTGATTATGCAGGAATTTCACAGCTCTGTGTTCCCAATTGCATTGTGTTTTCAGAGCTTTCCTCAGATGAATGTAGGTGGTTGCCCCAAGAGTAGGAGTAGTTGCCCCACCCCAGTGCACCAGCAGCAGCTGCAGTCACAGTGTTTGATCAGAATGTTCGGTGCATGTTTGTCCAGCAGGTAGGAAACAACTTCCATAGCTCTGCTGCCTGTGACTGAGAGTGAATGGCTCGAGGAATAACTGATGCCTTTAGAGAAATATGGTGTCCTTGTCTCCTGGTGCTGAAGTGTGTGTGTGTATTGATCAGGTATTGAGCTGCTTCGGGGGTGGAGGGAGGAGCAGATCTTGGGTCTCTGCTTTGTGTTCTGGGGAATAATGAAATCTTGGACAGTAAATGGGAGAAGTAAACAGAGGGGAAATGGTCACGGCACATCCAGTATTTTCAAGGCACTAAAGTTTCTGATAGCTCAAAAACTAGTTTGGCAGCAACTTCTGGAAACCTGGTTCAAAGAAGAAAAAAGTAAAGAAAACCCCAAGAAAATGCAACAACAACAACAAAAAAAACCAAAACCCCAAACAAAGCCCAAACCACCCTAGAAGTAATAGGAGAAGTGAAAGTGTCCCCCTCTCCTTCCACCAGCCTCCCCAGAGATGGGAGGAATTCCCAACTCCTGTGATATTTTCCTATATATAAGGGGGGCACTGACCAGTTTGAGCTGCAAGCAGCATGTTGGGGTAGAGCAACATGTGTGTTGTGGGTTGGGCTTTTCTTTGGTCTCATCTGTCTCTGTCCTGTTCCTCCTCCTGCTCCCCCTTTAGTATTAGGCTGTGGCAATTGCTGAGACCCTGTAAAGGACAAAAGTAGGTAAGCCTGGGGGAAAATGTGAGACAGCAACCACCCTACCCTGTTGTCTGAGAACAGGAAGAGGTGGAGGAAGGAGGGTTCACATTGTAAAGGTAAGCTAGCACAATGTATGTTCTTACACAATCTATTTTCTTACACACTGGAAGCCAAGGCAAGTTGATGCTATGAGATACTTCTATGCAGTTATCCCATATCAACAACTATTTCCCAAATTATTTTACTCTTCCTTTAGCTGTTTCCCATAGTTTGTGCTATACTTCTCAAAAAAAAAAGGCAGTATTTAATCTTTATGCCCTCACTTTGTAGCTTGATATGCTTAATTTACTGGAAGTACTGATGTTACTAATCCTTCAGAAAGGTTTCCCACAGTTTTGATATTTCTTTGGTGTGCAAAGGACCAACCCTTGTTCTGAGACACTGAAAGTATAAGTGCTATTCAGAAGGGAGAAAAAATCGCTTTAAAACTGTAATCAAACAGCAAAATTATTCCACTTTTAGTTCTAAGTTAGGTTCTAAGAGTGGCAATTTTAGTTTATGGCCAGCAGTACTGGCTACTTCTGCTGGACCAGATATTAGTGAAAGGGAGAACTGTCTCGAGAGGAGCTCTGCTGGAAAGGGCTGAGCCCTGGGTCAGTGCTGTGCCCTGGCAGCAAGGGAGCAGCAGCATCCCACGCTGCAGTAACAGGAGCACAGCTGGTGAATCAAGGGAAGGGATTATTCCCCTTTGCTTCACGTCCCCAGAGCAGGGATTGTGCGATCTCCCCGGGTGTTTCAAGAGCCGACTGGATAAATCTGTTTGTTTCACTAAAACGTGTTACAATTCTCAAATGAGCTGTGGGTAGAATTGAAAATCAGAACTGTTTGCAGGCATTTACTGATGGCTGAACATCAAACAAAGCTGATATGCATCTTAGTCTTACACTGTTTTGTGCTACATCAGTCCCATCAATTTAAATAAATTCAGTGGAAGAAGTTTATATGCAGAGAGAAAGGTTTTCTAAATTTTCTGATAAAATAAATAGAAATGATAAGGGTCTTTGCAGCTGCAGATTATGAGCAGCCTCCACTTCAGAGAATTCTGCTTCAACTGGCTGAAAATTGCAGGCCTTAATTACTTCTACTTTTCTTAAGGGGTTTCAATTTTCAGAAGTTTTTCTGGCATCTTATTCTGTTTCTAATATTGAATGAATTGGCATTTTTCTGTGATCAGAAACTGTTCTGTCTCTCTGTTCATCTCTGCCCCAGCAGGTAGCTGGTCATTTCCAATTTCTTCCAGAGTCAGGAGTTAACATGATTTGGCAGGAATTATGGAGATGCCATAATTCCATATACAGGGTTTTCTAGAAATAGCAGTTTTCACAGGTATTAACAAAACCCAGCATCCTGAAAACTGCCCTGAAATGGAAAGATAGGTAGAATTAGGAGTATGACATGGACAAAATAGGAAAAAGTTCTATTCCTATCCCATATGTGGAATTTGAACAAGTACTGATGAGGTGAGTGACCACAGCAATGCTGTGTATGTCCATGGTGATGCTCAAGGTGTTTGTGGTCATGTCACATAACTAAGCTTCTGCTTTACTGTGTTAGTGCAAAATTTTAGTGAGACATTCCTGCAAAATGCATTTTCTACCAAAAGCTCACTGTGCAGTTTACAGATTAATGTAACCTTGATCTTGTGAAGTGTATGGGCAAAGGAACAGAGAGTAAGATGCTGTTTGGGATCAGATGCCCAAATCCAGCTGTCAGCAGACTATTTCTGACCAAATTCCAATCCTGGTGTCCAGATGTTTCATATCTGTAAGTCCAAAATAAGGCTTTCAATCGTTCTTCCAAGAGATTTACTTTTTTTTTTTTTTTTAATACAACCATCCTCCATGTCAGCCTGGCCTCAAAAATAGATTCTTGCATCCATGCTGGATCTGAATGTGCTGATGCTTTGTGCTGAGCAGGTCCTCTCCCATCCACATACATCATTCAATGGATATATCAGATCCATTACACAGCTGGCATTTTTGTTTAGGTTTTCATATTTTTGTACTAGTAAAGATAATTTTGCTTATTCCCATTCAGGGGACAGATACACAGACTGTGGCTTGGCTTATGTCAATCATTTCTTCTCTCCATTTGTATTTCTTAGTTCCCTTTCCTCCACCACAATAAAGTTCTTGTCTTCCAATGCTCCAAAAAAGAGCTGCTGTTCCCTCTCCTGTTTATCTTGCACCTGAATGCTTTCTCAGGTTGCCTCAAGCGCTCTAAAATTAATCTTTGAAAAGCTTCTTTGCCACAATATTTGCCCCAGAAATGATCATGAAAAATGACAATTGCCATTTATGCTTATGGCTTGTTGTGATGGTTAATGTTGTGTCATTATTCCCCTCGTGCTGTGCAGTTTTTCTGTAGTGCCTCACCCTGGCCTCTCTTGTGCTTTAATTGTAAGCAAAGGTGGGGAGGTTTTTTTGGTCCTTTCTCTGTACAGCATTAAACAGAACATGGTTACAAGAACAGTGTCTCAAAACTAATGCACAGTCTGGAAATAAAAGCAAAAAATTACCAGCTGCCAGAGACTTACTTTTTAATCTTATGTGAAAAAATAAAAAACTGAATCTAGCTATTAAACTTTAATTTGATTGTTATCTAAGGGAAATAACTTAATAGCAATAATTTTTAGCTTTTAAATAATTCTCAAATGGAATTAGGCAATTCTGCTTAGTTAGTTGTTCATGTAAACACTCTTACCAAAGATGATATGGCTTTTTATGTTATTTCTTTTAGGAGTCCTACCTATTTGATTCTTAATCATGAAAATGCATCTCTTCACACCTGAATCAATGTGAAGATCAGAATAATATATAACACTATGTAATAATGTCTTTTGCACTTCATGTTATGATCATATGGCTCCAAAAGGTATTAAGAAGTCTAGGCTACATTTGCTTTGTATTACACAGTATCAGCAAAACAGCTTTCCAAGGGGTGAATCTGCACCTCTCATTCAGTTTTTATAGTAAAATTAATCTCAGTGCAACGTAATCTTCTCACTTGGCCAAGGCTATTTATGAAGTTTACTGGAAAATTCAAGTTAAGCACTCCTCTCCAGAGGCTGCCTGATTTTTCATTTGTTGGAGCTTTGTTTAGGTGCATGCCTTTGCCCTCCAGAGCCATGGGGACTGGGTATTTTGCATTTGCTGACAGGAGGCGTTGCAGCACGGATGTGCTCTGTGCTGCTGCTTTTCTAAACACTGGAGTGTTTTCCAGAGACTGAGTTACAGCACCTCTGCACAGAGCTGAACCTGTCAAAAGGGAGGGCACAGATTGTTTCTGCAATAATCTTTTACTGAAATAATAATAATAAGTACTTAATATCTTGCCTCTTTGACTATGGAGAGTAGAAAAAAAATCATGTCAGTGGAAAACCAGACACCATGTGAACTATCCCTTGCTCTGCATGCAATCAAAGAGAGCACTTTGGTTTTCAAGTTCACAGTTTATGTATCTTTGTTTAAAAATTTTCAGTGAACTCTTAAATACCAGTAATTCAGTTCCTTTTGGGTTTTATAATTGCACTTTTTTTTCCCCTCAGAATCGATAATTGCTGAGGAAAGGAGCAATTTTTAAGCGATCAACACTTTGACACTTCCTTCTGCAAACCCAACCAGCCATCCTGCCAAAAGCAAAAGCTGCATTTATAGAGGTACCACCTAATGCAAAAATGCCTGTCTGCCTGATAGGGTAATTTGTAACTCTTTATAACCTAAGTGTGTGTGCTAGATGTTGAGCTAATTAGCCATGTGTCTTTGAGGGAGCATGCCAGTTTTTTATGACACAGATTTCTCATTATTTGAGCAAAAATAGGGACTTCAATGTGTGTATCTCTACCCTGGAGAATCCTGTGAGCATATTCCTTGAGGTTGACAGGCACACAAACACTTTAAATCAAAAAACAAAAAAGAAAAAAGCTGTAAAGCTCAATGTGGAATGTAGATGAATGATTCTGCATTTTCTATTTTGAATTATTGACTTGTTAAATTGTATAAGAGCATGAACTTTATAGCCACTTATGCAACTAAGCAAGAAGACATTAAGAAAAATAAACAATTTGCAATTGCTCTGTTTTTTGAACTAGACAGTAGTGTGGGATTAATAGCTGTCACTGCTGCATTGATACAAAAATGTCTGGTGTGTAGCCATAAAGATGAAAGTAAACTTCTGAATGTTTTTAGTGCTGTAGATTTCTATAATTTTAGAAACATAAAATTTATTCAATACAACTAAAAATAAAGGGAGTAATTCCACCCATTAGTGCATTATATAGGATCTGCCAGCCTGAAAAGAAGCCAGGTTGGTATATTCAAGTCACTCCCTAAGATTTGATAACATAAAATAAATAAGAGGTTCTTTGTGTGGGAGGCCTAATGAAAATTGGTCCAGAGCTGTTTTACAATATTACCATTTAGTTTTCAAAAGGTTTAAGAAACAGTGGATACAATATATAACAGGCTGTCATTAACTCTGAACTCTGACTATGGACTGCATGGAGTGCCAGTGCACATCCACTGCCTCTGCAAACAGCACTGATTCCTGGAATCTCTTGAGTCTCCTTTTCCCTAACTTTGAATTGATGTTAACGCCACACAATGCACAGTGGCCCCCTTTTTCATGACAGTGAAGTTATACTGGCTTCATTGTTTTCCCATAAATATACAATATTTATTCCTAATTTTTACAGAATTTAGCACCTGATTGTTTTCTCTAGCAAGGTTTAGCAGTGTGTAAATCAGTAGTTCAGAGTTATAGGATGAGTTTTGTCTTTACCATTGCCTCTCTGCAGATGTTAGCCAAGAATCCAACTTGTTGGTTAGATGTTTTAATAGTTTAAGATCACTTTAAGTTTAAAATCACTTCCTCACCTCAGGAGAGCAGTGAGGAGGTGGTGAATCCTGATCAGCCCTCAGTTAACTGGGAGCCTGAAGATTCAACCTATAAAGGAGTCAAGATATTTTGTGGATCCACATTTATTAAAATAGGTGCATACATCTCTTATTTGAAATAAATGCTTAGGGAGAGAATGAGATTGAAAAGACAATCCTGGACTCAGCCATAGTCTACTGCTTATAAAGACATGAAAAAGAACATAGAAGGTAGAAAAAGGGTGATATTTATCTGTGAATTTTAATTCTAGTGAGGGTGATATTACTGAGTAATAATAAACTGAAAAACTTGAAAAGAAATGAATAGCTGAAAAAGAAGATTTGAAAGAAAAATTTCATGAAAGGAAAAACCCAACACATACTTCAGTTATGTATTTGCTGGGAAATTTTGTGTTGAAATTAAAAAAATAATAGGCAGTTCTATCTGGGTTTTTTTTACTGCTGGCTGCTCCTTGAGAATCCCAAACTAAAGAATCACCTTTTTGTTTACTGCTCAGGAAGAATAACAAATATTAAGAATAGCAAATATTAAGCCTTGAAACATCTAAGTAAATTACCTTGTGATTTTTTTAGGGGAGGCGAAGAGGTAGGGCAAGGTGTCCCTGGATATTTTATTTATCTCTCTCCTCTCCTCTGTACAGCTTCTAATGTGTAAGATTCCCCAGTCAACCCAAATATAGATGTCATGTCCTCTGCCATATTCACCTTGAAATTCATAGAAATAGAGTTATTTAGTTACTGGATAAAAAGTAAGTTTTCTTCAGATATATTACTTCCTTGAAGTTCTTGTGGTGCAATACTTGTTTGATACAAGTTCTGATAGCTGTCATATTAAGCATATAACTTGAATTACTGAAACATCTATGTAAATTCTAGGATAAAGATTTAAGGTAAACTCCATGGAAGTTAATTCAGACTTGGTATAAATATGCAGAATTTTACCATATGTAGTTCACTTAAAGGTAGGTCCAGAACAGTTTTTTCATAAGACAAATTTCTCATTTTATGAAGTACAGTAATATTTACTGTGGTGTCTCACAGCATGGTGATAAAAAATATTGTAAGAGTATAAGAAGCTCATCTTTACTGTAAAGGGTCTATGATCAAATTATGTGTACAGCTTTTTGGTGAAAGGTACAGTAGCTATTGAGAAGGTTTCTTAGATATTGAGAAGATCTTTCTTAGACAGCTGACAGTCATTTTGTTTTGGAAAACATCTATACTGTATATATTTAATTCCACTGTGCTAAAAGTGTAAATAAGAACCACACAGGTTGATAAAATTTCCTGTGAACCAAACAAACAAGTGAAGATGTGGGAGGTGCCACCGCTCCAGAATTACCTGACTGCCACTGACAAACAGGCACCATGAATATTCACAGCACAGTGGTTTTGTGCTCCCTAATAGAATAGTTTAACTTCTGCTCTATGGATTTTGTCTTAGAACATGATTTATGATTCCCAAGAATTTATGGTTCCTACAATGAAGAACGTTTCTGTACCCAGGCTGGCAGCTCTCTCTTGGTGCTGGTTGTATCAACACCTCCCTGCTGGCAGCGCAGCTCCCCCGTGCAGCAGACATTAAATAACATGTACTTTCACTGCCATCAGGGGTGAACAAACCAGCGTGATTATCACCAGCTTCCTATAGCAAAGTTAGCAAACAAAAAGAAGAAAACATGTAAGCTTCGAACAGCTTAATAAAGGGGAGCAAGGTAAAACAAATGTAAATGCAAGAGCTGGAGAGAAAGCAGATAAATTCCTGCTCATTGTCAGGGAGCAGGGTGTGTGTCAGTCTGTGCTGAGATAAAAGAAAAATAGCAATTATTCAGGTACACATGAAAATAAAGCAACACTTCCCCCTTACCCACCTACAACAGTGAGTTATGTGCTTTTTAAAATTTTTGTCTCTGTTCAGACCCTTGAACTATCTTTCTCCTGTAGCCAAAAACTGCCCTCACAAACCCACAAAAGTCAGACAAAATAAGTTCCAGTGTGAAACACCTGAGCATGTTCCTTCCAAGGTGTGTACTCTCCTGAATTTTGTGGGCTACTTACATGATTAAATATGTACTCCAATATTTGGATGAACGGAGGTGTGGGTCATTCCAACAGTTACATTAAATAATTTCTATTCCAGCAAACTCTATGTGCTTGGAAAAAGGAAATTAAATACATGTAGCAAACATTTTAAGTAAATGCATCTTAAGCTGTATGAAACACAATGTTAAATAAACAGTAACAGTTTCTGTGATTCCAGCAATGATTTTCAAAGGGATTTAGCTTTAATTTTGGCTGCTGTTCAATATGGGATTGGGAAGATAATGAGCGTTTTTGGAAATTTGACTTCAGTTGCATGAATGGGACCCTTCTGAAATTTCTCAAATGACGCTAAAATCCCAGTCCTTGTGGTGGTTTGAAACTTTAACTCCTGAGATGCTGTACAGCAGGTACAAGCTGAGGGAGTGATGAGGAAAATGTCGGTTCTGTACTCTGCAAACCAATACCATAGAGATGTGATTTCAGCCTGACCCAAAACAAGAAACAGAAAAGAATCACAGTCCAGACACTGTTCAGAAAAGGCTCAGCACGGTAACTTTCTCATCTAAAGTAACTCCTATGGTAATAAGGAAAAATGTAAGTAATAGTTAATGGTTTTAAAGGAATTCATCAATATTTGAAAACATCATTGTTGTTATGGGAGGTATTTAAAGCATGTAACTTTCTCTTAGGAAATCAGAGAGATTTTTGTTCCTCACTAAATATTTAATCAGAACAGATAAAAAAAATCTGTTCAAAATCTCCTTCAAGCCACTGGAGGATGAGTACTTCCCCATCCAAATAAATAGTTAAGCTGTAATGTAGCTTATCTAAGCCACACTAATAAGCTATTAGACTGGTAATACAATTCAAATCCTAGCAAGTGTAAATTAGGCAGACAGCTTGAATCCTTATTGAATACTAAGATTAGTAATTTGTTTATGGAAAGCTGACTATAAAATTATTTAAACTATGCATATTGGAACATTAATATGCATAAAAAGGAACGGCATTTCAAAAAATCACCAGCTAATTAGGTAAGCATAATATTTTCTGTTTTAAGGTTAAATATTTCCTTATGAAAATGGCAATTATAATGCAAACATTGCTTACTTATTCTGTAAAATGCTAAGGAAACTGTGATATAGGTATTTACAATCTGACCCAGAGCACTGTGTTATGACCTGTTCTGTTGGCTGTGTTGGTTGACCCAGCTTATTTTTAAAGTTGTTCTTTTCTGCAAACACCAGGCTGCTCCACCAAGAGAATTCATTGTCTGGTCTGATTGTCAGTCTTGAAACCATCTTTTCCAATACTTACCTAAGATGTCTTACTACTAAAAAGCCTCAGAATTATTGAATTATTTAGGCCAGAATTATTGAAGCCTCTGGGGGTACAAGAACAACTGGAAAGCAGGGTCACTACATAACCATCTGTGCAGGCCTCCTCTTTGTTATGAAGGTTGGTCAGCTGGTCAACACAATCAGCATCAGCCAGAAGAGCTTGAAGAGGAAGAAAGATGGGTCGGGTCAGAGAGTAGAATGTTTTTTTCAGATTGTCTGGTTCTGATGATTGTTCTGTAAGATGTTTAGAGAACTGGCCAAAGCTTGTTATTAACAACTATCTTTGACACCCTGTGTCGATGGGTGAAGTCTGAGGAGCCGGGAAAGGGACAAACATTGTTATTGAGAAGGAGGACAGAGAGAATTACAGCCCTGCTGCTTTAACATCGCAGCAGCCTGGGATATATACAAGTTATTTCAGAGCACTTGAAAGATAACAAGGAGACAAGTAGCAGCCTCTGTGGACTTACAGAGAACAAATCATGTCAGATGTAAATGGGGTCGGTTTGGAGGCGGTCACTGCAGCGCTCGGGCGGCAGCAGAGGGAGCCGGAGCGGCACCGATCGGGGCTGGGGGATGGAGGAGCAGCGACAGCTGCTGGGAACGGGGCTGGGGCGATGGAGGATGGAGGATGCAGGGACAGAGTATCGTGGCCAGGCTGCTGGAGCCCCTGATGAATTTGCAGTTCAATCAGCATCATCAGTTATTTCTGCCCGTGATAGGGCTTCTGGCCCTATGTGAGGTGTGAAGGTTTATGAAAATAGTAGCCAGCAATCCTCCTGTACCCTGCGATAGTTATGACAAATTCACTTCAGTTTTGCAGAAGCAAATGAATAGAAGGTTGGAGAATGGGGGGGGTATCTTCCTGCTGCCCACTAACTGATTTACGGACCCTGTATCTTAGTTCTAATATGAGTGATTAAAAATGCCCAGAAGACTAGCAAAATATAAATCGATGTTTAAAAATCAGCCGTAGATAACTTCGATTGAGAAAACACACAGCTTCTCTGCAGCATGAGAAATGATAGGATTAATGTTTGTGCTTTTCATCTCCCCCTGCTTTGGTCTCAATAGAACTTTAAAGTAATTCTCAGCGGATCACACTCGTGAAACAGTAAATAAGCAGGAAAGGGTGAGTCGTCCTGACGCAGGAGTGTCTTTTCCAGGCTCAGTCTCAGCCAGGGCAGCGCTCGATCCCTCTGGGCGCCTCTGCACCCTCACTCGCACCCGTGACGCGAACGGGCGGTTCATTAACGCGGGCAGCTCATGAACGCGCTGCTCCCGTTCGAACCCGGCGTGCCGGGGGCGCGGTGCCCGTGGCCCATGAGCTGCCGGGGGGCGATGGGTGTGGGGCTCACCCCGCCCGCCCGCCCTGAGCTCGGCCCCGGCCCCGCCGGGCCCCGTTGAGGGCGGACGGGCGGGCGCCCCCTGGCGGCCGCGGGTGGCTCTGCAGGCGGCTCCGCCCCCCCGGCCCGGCCCGGCCCCGCCCGCGCGTTGCCCGGGGAACGCGGGCCGGGAGCAGCCGGGCGGCCGCTGCCTCCTGCATCCCTCCTTCCATCCCTCCTTCCTTCCCTCCCTGCCGGCGCCCGCAGCGGAGCGGCGCCCGCACCCGCGCGCCCCGCCGCCATGCCCCGAGCCGCCCCGCTCGTCCTGCTGCTGCTGCTCGCCCTGGCCCAGCGCCGCGCCTGCCTCCCCGCGCCGGCCAGCGCCGCGCCCCCGGGCCGGGACCCCTGCCTGAGCCAGCCCTGCCGCAACAACGGCACCTGCTCGCCGCTGCCGCCGCCGCGCCGCCTACAGCTCATCCTGCCCCAGCCCTCGCCCGGCTACAGCTGCACCTGCCCCCCGGGGGTCACCGGCGACTCCTGCCAGGTAAGGGGCGCGCCCCAGCGCCGCCCGCCCGCCGCGCGTCCTTGTGCCCGTCCCTGCCCTTGGGTGTCCCCGCGCTGTGCGGGGACACAGCGAATGTCCCTTCCCGCCTCCCCATGCCCCGTCTGCGGGCGGCTCTGCCCGCCCTGCCCCGCTCCGCACCCGCCGTGCCCCTTCCCGTCCGCGTTCGCCGCCCCGCCGGTCCCGGCCCCCCCGATGCCGCCGCCGGAGCCGTTCCTGGTGGCCCCGGCGCTCCCCGAGTTCCCCGAGGGGCTGCCGGCGCTGTGGGCTGGGAACCGTGCCGTGGGTTGCGCTCCCGAGCCTGGAGCTGCTACCGCGGGCATGACAGGGAGCGGCGGCGTGCGAGGGGCTCGGCCAGGTTAAGAGAGGATGGGGCTGAGCCCAGCCGGTGCCTCTCAGGTTAATGTCAGTACTACAGTCAGTCCTCGCAGTTTATTCAGCATTGACTTACTGTAAGGTGAAAGGGATGGTCCTTGGAAGCGGATGCTGTACTGCACTGAATGCTGATCCTTAAATCGTATCTCCAGGGGTCATTTTCATAGGCTAGGAATGCTCGCTCCCACGTTTCGGGTGCCTTTTGGATTGATTTTGAATTCTGAGAGGTCGGAATGCTCAGGGTAGGGATAATGGTCTAAAATACAGAGAGGCAAAAAGCAGTATCTTTCTAATGCTCTTGGTCATACTGGGATTTAATGCGATAACATAACTGAATGTAATTATTGTCACATGAAATTGTGATTTTTTTTTTTTCTCTAGCATTAAAGATGACAATCTTTGTTATCATGCTCAGAAATTCACAAAAACTTAATCTCCCCTCTCTCCAGATAAGGAAAAGCAGGTGCAGGGACCCAGGTTTGTTTCCTTCATGTGTATATGCTGGGTTACTTTCTGTGAGAGCAGCGTACAAAAGCCTGAATGGATTGGCGACCACTGCTTTGTCAGTGCTCTCGCTTGTAAGTGGATCTCACAGAAGCAAATGATTTCAAGTAATTTCAGTCTGCTTTTTAGGCTTTATTTTATTGTTCTTTGGTCACGTAGTATCTGAATTATACCGCTGAATAGATGAAAGGGATAATACGTTTACTGAAGACTTAATGTGTAGGTGAGTCTGAAAGTCATTGTAAAGTAGGAGCACAGAGTTCTGTGCTTGCCTTGAAACGCCTCAGCTGGTTCAATGTAACAATGAAAGTAAAAATATTTACACTAATAAGTTTCTGTAAAATCAGAGAGATGAAAGTGGATTAAATAGATTTCTCTTTGGCTAATTTTAGATCTTGTCTTCTTAAGAGTTTACTATGTTTCTATTGCTGCAAAGAGAGAAAGAGAGCGCTGTGTGTTTGCTTCTGCTTGTTGTGAGATCCATGACTGAAAGATTAATGACCCTTTTGAAGACCTAGTAAAAGGTAACACTTGTGCCATCACACCTCCTGTGAAGTGTTATGTCTGGGGAACTGAGTTTAATTGTTTTTTCTAATAAAAGAGAGGCAATATGTTCATAGCAGTTATGCTTTTTGTTAACTAATAAGAGGAGGCTTACGGTGTTATACATTTTGTTTCCTTTATATAAAATACCAAGTAATGACCCTTGCAGGGAATACTGATAAATGAATGCCACTTCAAGCTTTCAAGTCAGCAGCTGAAGTATGGATACCAGGTAGTTATGAAGTTAATATAGTTTTGAAATGTAACTTTAAGTAGGGACCAGGCAGGGCTTTTTAAAGGCATAATATAAACACAGTACTTTTGAGGTTTTGTTCATTTTGTCAAAATAGGGAATAAATAAATATTATACAAATGCTTTATTTCTTGGGTTGCTCTGTCATTCAGATATCTAAGACCTTAACAGATACTTAATGGCTTAAACTCCTACAAAGAAAGGCATAAACAGTCATGTTTTCTGATTCAGTGACAATGAATAATCATAAGGATTTAAAAGCGACTATAAGGATTTTTTCATGTATTCCTAAGAGTTATGAGAAAACTATTGACTTAATTAGGAGATCACTGGGATATAACTAGACAGAGGTTTTTGTCTTAATGTTGAAGTTGTTACTGAATAGTTGGACTTGTAGAGGAGAATGCAAAGAGGGGGAAAAAAGAACAGAAATTATTATGCTTAAATACTCAGATAATGGAAAATATGTTTGAGGTTTTGCAATTTGTGATGGAGCTGGATTTCTTTGGGGATCCTGCTTCTCTAAAAAGACAAAAATACTTTCATGTTACTTCCTGTATTGAAGGCAAGATTTCAGTAATTCTGTTCAGATGTGTTGAGATGTTAGAATGAAGACAAAATGTTCTGAATGTGCCCATGAGTCAACTGGGCACGGTGAAGCTGATAATGCAGAAGGATTGCTGTGAGACAAACTTGGAGATTGCACATAAATTTTACTCCTGAAGATTCTACCATAACTGGCTTTGATGCATCTGTGTATGCTGGTGCTGGCATGGGAAAAGAATAAAACTGAGATCACATACGACTGAGATACTTCTAAAAGTCCAGAGCTTTCCTGTCACCAAGTAACGTATTTAACTTAGACAAGCCAAGTCCATGATTTCATCTGAAAACTGCTTTAGTAACTCATTATTTATTTAACAACAGAAATTATAGGTTCTTTTAGTACATCTATGCCATGAATTATGCATGTGTGTATATCTTACATTATTTATGGCTTGAATATACTTTGCTTTGCAAACTTGAGGCGTGTTTTGTTATGGATTTTGGTTTCACATTGTAGGACATTGCTCTGTTTTACCACCATTTTTGTTCATGGTTGTGAATTTTTTCCCACTTCCCTTTACCACACTTCCAGTGTCTGTAAAGAAAAAGTAGGATTACTGTGTTGAAGTGTTCTAAACGTTGGTCTGAGCAAAGAAATCACATGTATTCCCAATAAAATCGTACAAAAATTATAGTGAATTCAACTGCTTTTCTTCAGGAACTTGAAATTGGCCAATTCTCAGCTTTACACTGAGAGAATTTGATGAAATAAACTGAAATGAACTGAGTAACAGATATTAGTTACATTACCTTTATAATCCCTAAATTTTTATCTATATTTTACTTTTAAAAACAATCTTTAACCTTTATTTCTAATGACTAGTGTAATGACTACTCTGTTATTTCTAATGATGTATGTAATCCAATAAAACTGTTTTCCTTTATCAGGAAAGTTTTATGTAAAGATTAATTTGTATTTGTGGCTTATGAGATAATTTTAGAGACATAAGATACAAAGTAACTAATTGGGAAATGAAAAATTTCATGATCGACTTGGTAATTGGCTTAAAATACAGAAACTGAACTCAGCTAATTGCATTGAATTGCATGATGTTTATTTGATCCCATGCTAGTGCTAATTTCATTAAAAGGCTATCACATGAAGACATTTAAATTATTAATGTATTTTAAAGTACTATCACAGATGCTTTGTTTTAGTTCCTTTTCTTGTTTGTTTTTTTTTTTTCTTTAATTTTAAATTTTGTTTTTTTTTTTTTTTTTCTTTAATTTTAAATTTTGTTCTTCTTTCTTTTGACTGATAATTTTCCCTAATTCTTTTACTTTGCTGCTTTTTAGTATGCTTTTAGTTATTTTGTAGATAGTGTCAGTAGTCAGAACTAGGAAACAAGTAGTGTCCAAGCATACTTAACCAGAATTCTGCCTTTGCAGCAGTTCTCTCCAGTCTGATTAGTGATGACTGGATGTTTCACTTCTGAGCTGGTACCACTGATGCAATAGCATTTTTGAGTCAGTGTTCAAACAATTCTTTTAGTGGCAAAGAGATCTCTTTGGTTTTGGGGAGAATTTGTTGTGTTGATTCTAATGGTTGTATTTCCACACCTAGAACAAAAAATATTTTTTAGATGTAATCGTGGACAGCTTATTTAAAATAGAATTTTAGAAAGGTGTAACCTGAGTTTAAAAAAGTCAGTGAAGGAACTGGTATTACAAAGACCGGACAGTAGGTTGTATATTAAATTTTGTTTTTAGAATTGTTTTTATATTTTTAAAATTATTTTTGATTTCTCCTCCTGAATTTCTGCCTGATTATGTTTTTCTTCATTCTCTCATTTTTTTTTTTGTACTTTTGAAGGCCAGGTGGATTTATTCTCGTCTTTGATCATAGTATTTGAATGTTTATAGACTATACTGCAGTGATTTCAGTTTTTTTGCTCTGTGACCCTTGCTTTTATTTTTTTTTATCCTGTGTTGGGTTTGTGTTTCTTTTTCCTTGAATTTATTTCTGTTCTCAGTAGATTTCTGATAATGTGGTCTTTAATGCTGAATGCAGAAATCCAGAGTTAGCAAACAGGTCCACGAAGAAGGATTGTTGTTTCTTGACTCACTGGTGTAATCCTTCAGGGGAAGTGGTACAAATTTCATTGGCCAGGTTATTTCAGGTTGCACTGGACAGTGCTGTGTAAAAGGACATCCTTTAATCTAACTGCTAAATCACCTTCATGTCAGTATCCTGATTAATTCCTCACATGATCCTGTTTTCTATTAAATGCTGACGTTGCTTCTGAAAGGTCTCTAATCCTTAAATTCCTGATGAATTCTCTAGTATATTTAAAATGCTTTTTTTCATTCTGTACTCATTAATGAAGGGTACATACTGAGATTATGTGGCTATTGTGATGCAAGTGTTTTGTGATGTGACCACTCTGTTTGCTTTTCACCTTTAATAACAGCAACATGCATATTTAGCAGATGCCCTGCAGTTTTCTTCTTTAATTTGGATGTAGATGAGCCTCAGTTCTGAGGTACCACGTCATTTCCTGCTGACTAACTCTGCTCACTCGTGCAGTGCTTTCAAGGTGCAGAATTTAAATATTTGCTCTGATGAATATACTGTGTGTGAGAAGGGGCTGGGGGAGAAGAGGAGGCTAAGAGGGATCTAAGTGCCACTCTCAGCTACCCCAAGGGTGGTCATAGAGAAGATGGAGCAAGACTTTTCTCAGATGTGCTCAGTGAAAGGACGAGAGGTGACACACACGTTATAGTAGGGGAATTTCCATCCAAAACTAAGGAAAAAAATTCCTCACAATTATGGTGGTCAAACACTGAGGTAGACATTTCGAGGAGTTGTAAGACTTCTATCCTTGGAGATTCTTGGCTTGAGCAGCCAAAACTCCCAGTGCCTTGGCCTGAGCAGGGGTTGGACCAGAGGTTATTATTTGGGTACCATGTACACACCAACCCTTTGTATTTTCTTTTCCAATGTCCTGAAATGATCCTGCTAAATCTGTTCAAAATAGTTATTTTTAAATGCTAGTCAGGTCATTACATAGAGCAAACTATTTGGTCCTGAAGAATTGCATCATATAAATGAAAATGTCAAGTGTTGATTGTTAATAATTTTTTTGTGATTAAAGACTGCAAAGAGCTGGATCAGGTGTAAAGTAACTGAATAATAGTAGGAGCTATGCTATGCTAAGATGGTTCAACTTTTCATATGCCGGATTTTATTGCAGTTTATATTCTTTGATCCAAGAGAATCACTTTGCAACAGTATCTGCTTAAAAACCATGATTGTTTTACTTTCCTTTGAAATACCTGACTTGATATTGTAATTCATATATTATGTAGCTCTGGAAATTGTGTTTAGTGGAGCAAATTCCCAAAACTCCATGCAAGTGGAGTTGTATGACTTGACTCGGTATTACAGGAGGTAGAATTGCTCCCCTCCTTTTGAGGGCTCTCCTAAAATCCTGTACATATTGCCCTTCAGAGAAGGTCTTGTTTAGATCAACAACTTCAGAAGTGGCATTTAGCAGGATTTTGCATGATCATGGGATGATGAGTCCAGGAATCTTAAAAGATCATTAGTTAAAATTCCACTTTAAAAGGCAGATATGTGTCTGCTGAAAACAGTGTCCACTTTACCATAAACACAGGCTGGTGGTTTTTTGGTTTTGGGGTTGTTTTTTTGATGCTCTCATATCTCACTCTGTTCTTGCTAAATATCAAGCCCTTGTGATATTTTGCATCACATTTGTGTTCCAATTAATTTGTTTTCCACACAACATAAATTGTAAGTGCAGTTTTCCAAAAATTTTGTAACAAGGGAAATGCACATCAAGGTAAACATTTATCAAGTAATATTTACTTGATAAGAAAACGACTTAATTTGTTCTATTGGCTGAGTGTAATCCCTTACAAAGAAGCACTCTTGCATTCAAAAGCTGATTTGAGCGCTGCATGTGTAACCTGTTTGAGTTCAGCAATACATGTCACTGTCCTATATTATTTTTCAAGTTCACCTGAGTTTGTTTTACAGTTATACAAACTGTAATAAGTGTAACAATTGTACTGCATTTTTAGTATTATATTCTACTGTAAACCTGAAAAAATAGTTTCTATAAACTATTTTTATAAACTAAAAATAAATTCTATAGAAAGGCCTGGAAGTGATATATTGTGACTAGGAATAAGAATATCAGGGTTTGGTGCTTGGAATTCTCGCTGCCTTGCTGAGTCACACTGGGCAAAAACTCTCATCACCTTCTTACTTATGTTTCTTCTCTATAAATTCAGTTAATCCTGGGTTTTCAAAAGGTTAATTTGTGAATATATATGAAGGCTCTAAGAATGCTGAGTGAGAAGCACTTTATAGGGAAGCATAATATTGAAATACCAGATTCTAAATTACACATCAGTGGCCTATCAGGATATATTTAAATTGTAAAGAAAAAAAAGCCTTCTTATTAAAAAAAAAAAAAATCAACCGTTTGGGCTATTTCTGTCTCTGGCAAATATTCAGGCTAGCAGTTTACAGATTAATTTAGTTTCATAATGTTCTTTCTCACTGGAAGCAGGGAAATAGATCAATGATCAGTATTTCAAAGACTTCTGTAGCAAAGGTGTTTGTGAACAAGGTGCTCTTGAATGAGGTAAGAAGAGGATTCAATTTGACTGTGAAAGTAGGATTGTTATACTGAGATAAGGTCACTGAATGTTAATGATTTTGAGAACTTTGCTGTACCTCATGTATTAGTTACAACAGCAACTGTATTGCCAGCCTGAGAAGACTTTTGGGTAGCTCTAGGAACAATAGCTGTAAAAAAAGTAACAAGATATGATTCCTTTTCTTTACAACAAGCCTCTTCTTCAGTCTGGGTTGCCCTTATCTGGTCCTTTGTACCGGACCTAATAAAGCTGAAGCTTGTTGTTGACAAATGTGCAAGAGAAGGAATAGCTTCAGTCAACCATGCATATTCTAAATAAACTCTGATTCTCTGGAAGACCCATATGTTTTAATGGGGGTATGTGGTATACTCCTCACTGGGCCTGAGTGCTCAAAATGTGATTTTAAGATGTGCAGATAATGTCACAAGAGAACAGAAGCTGTTGTAGAATGCTGTTCCTTTCTCTCAATGAATACTTGGTCCCCTGAAGTCAAGTTCAGGTAACTTTAGTTACAAGATAGAGAGGACAGAAATAGATATCACCCAGAGAAAGATTAGCAGATCAGTAGATATGAGGAGATTTGAATAACCTGGGGTGGACTACTTGTTCACTTTGTTACAGGGACAAATAAGAAGAGTCTGAAGGTAATCTTGTGACAAAGACAGTGCTTTAAAAAATAAATATGAATGAGACAAACTCTTTTGGGCATCAGCTGTTAATTAAATAATGTTGCTAAGGAAAATATATAATTTTTTTGTAGTTTTCCAAACTCAGTAAGTTGGTGTGATCTCCTTTTGAAGTATTTGTTAGCTGTGTTTGTCAATAAAAACAGTCACTATCACCATGAACTACCTGACAACTCTTATGTTTCTTATTCAGCCCTAATGATTTGTGCTTTAAATTTGCAAATCTGTAAAAATTAATACAAATTTTATTTGTATATTTGTTTTAAAGGTTTATCAGATGTATGGTTTCCTCTGCTGAAGAAATAGGCAAATTGTTAAATACCTTTTATCAAAATCAAACTAATGAATGAATCTCTGTAATGGCAAGCCAAACCAAATTTCTTAGGTTTCATACACACCTAGCAGTCTATTAATAACTTGTGATTGACTATATACTTGTACTTCTGTTATCATCCAATATTCAGGCAAATTCAGCAGTTTTCAGGCAAACTGAACATTTAACAGAAGGAAGAAGGCCATGGAAAAGTTTAATAATTTATGAACTAAATGCCTTTTGTGTTGCGATTCCTAATTCTGCTGTCTGGTGGCAAGAGGGTTGTTTTCTGGCGTTTATTGTCACGATGTAACACCAAAGTTGTGTTCTTGTGTGTAGGGATCTGAGAAACTTTCACATTTGAGAATGTCTTTGAGTTTCAGTGAGTTGGGTTACACGAGGTTTACTGACACAGGGAAGGGCTGTGAGATCAGCTACCTGATTAATTCTTTTTAAGGCTCCAGCGTCCTGTGAGCTGATGGCATATGTGATAACCGAAGAAAACGGTGCTGAGTCCCCTGGGAAATTAACATGTTTAATTGAAGGAAGGACAGGTTGACTTAATTTACATAACTGTAATAGACTCTAATGCTAAAATTTGTCTAACTATTTCCTCTTAAAAGTAATGGAAAGGTACTGGGTGGATGTTGTAGAAGTTCTTGATGATCTTTCTGAGGGTGTGTGGGGACCTGGCTAGTACAGAGCATGCTAAAAATGTGGAGCATCTTTAGAAGGCTGCCTATGACTCCACTGTGATACCACTTAAAGGTGAAGTAAACTCATAGTTATTTCTTTGTCTATAAAAATAATAAATATATATTTGGAACTAGTTATTTCAGTAATTTGAGCTTTGGTTTCTTGAAATGTAGCCATGAAAATCTCTAAGGTGAAAGAATGGAGGAGCAAGGTCAGCTGTGCCACTTGCTTCCAAAACACCCTTCTCCCCAATTAAACAGCTTCCCCTGCAACATCCAGTTTTAACTCTTTCTGCAGGTGAGTGGAAAATGAAGGATTAATAGTTGCAGTAATTCTGCCTTTTCACAAAGGCCTGCTTAAGAACAGCGTGATAGATTTATCAGTTACAGATTTGCCCTCTGATTATCAAGTCCTGCTAGCAGTTACAAACCAGGGTATTGGCCCCAAACTTCTCTGCATTTGATTTAGGAACATGGAGGATTTTCTGTTAATGTAACATATTAGTGAGTGATAATTTTATGTGAGACAATCAGTTGAGGGGTACTCTGGAAGGACAGCTGTGTTAGTAAACCTTATCACAGCAAACACAAGTGTAGCGTCTTTGTTGCTTTCTGCATGATGTATATGCTTTTCGCTTTGTAATCAGTACTGCAGCATCTTCCAACTTGGGATTTCTAGTTCTGAGGACATTTTTCTTTCCCAAAATGTGCTTCTATCCAGTTCTATTCTGTATTTTCAGGTTTTTTTAAGCTCCTTGCCTACGGTGTGAAAGTATACCCCACTTGGAGGTGGGGCCTTTACTGCAAGCAGCTGTTGAGCTCTGAGAGCTGCTGCCTGGTAGAAGCTCTTCCAAACTTCTTGACAGTAAGAAGGTTGGTTCTGAGCTGAGAGGTCTTGAAAGTTTTGAGTTTACCCTGGCATTCTTATGGCTTTGAAATTCTCTACTCTGACTTTGAGTGGGGCTGCAGCTCAGGGCTTCAAGGTGCAGCGTTCTGTGATCTTGGAGCAGAGCACTAGTGCTGCTGGAGGGAGAGAGAGCTTCCATCAGAAACACAACTGTGATTTGGCCTCCCCTCATCAGAGGTGCCAGCACAAAACTCATTTTAGTCAATGAACTGTCATTTTCTGATAAATCCTGTGTTCAGCCAGGGGTTTCTACCAGTTGTGGTCTGTAGTGGGAAAAGTTCCTGAGTGTTTAATGATGTATTGATTTAGATGTGAACTTTACCATTATCTAATCTAATTTGGGAGATAACTGTAAAACTTTTGAGTATCAATTGTTGATCTGCATGGTTTATTTTTCTGTCTTTTTTAGAATACCACAGGTGAGATTCTCTGTTTTTCAAGGGAATTGTAAATGTCTTTGGTTGATTGCCAATCAGGTTAAGCTGATGAAACTTGTATCCCTCATTTCAGAAGAATTTGCTTTCATTCTAAAGACAGTCATGTCAAACCCAGAGGAAACCAAAGCTATTGTAGGAATGAACAGAAACTAATTTGGTTGCAGTCACTGAATTGTGGAATGAGTAGAATAAGTCATTTATAGTCCCTTAAACCTTGTGAAGTAAGTGGGATGAAGACAAATATGGAATATCACGTTGTGTTTGCACTTCTTTACTTAAGACATGAAATACAGGCAGCATCAGGAAAAAAAGGATGGAAGTTAAACTTTAGGGATTGAATGTTAAGTTTGTATAACAGATAAGCTGAAATATTTGCCATAGATATTCATAATAGAATGAGGAAATCAATGTATTCTGGTTTAATCACAGAGCACTTGTATCTGTGCTGTGGAATTTTATAGAAGCTTTGATTTAATGTACAAAATATGCTCTGAACAAGGGAAGTGTGCACTGCTGTGTTTGCTGGTTTGGGAAGGAAGAACTGGACTGGGGTCCTGCTCTGACATCCACATCTCCAGCACTGCTGTTCCTGAACCACAAAGCTGCCCTTGCCTTTGACCTTCACAGTGTTTGGAATGACTTTGAGGATATGAGCTAGATGAGTAACTACATACATCAAACGACTATTAGAAGGCAATCTATTTGAAATAATTTCTATGTATATTTTCCTGGTTTTCCTCTACCTTTATCAGAATAACATCTGTTCAATTCCCAGCTCGTTTGATGCTCAGGCATATGTTCAATGCCCAAGATTTTTTTGTACTGTAGTTGCAGGAATGTAATTTCTGTAGCTTCTGTTGTTGTCTTTTAACTCTGAGTCACATAAATAAAGTTAGCTTTCCAAAACAGTTTTTATGTTCTTCTTAGACAAAGAGGATTTAGATGCTGAAAAAGTCTGATAGCTTCTTTTCTTGCTTGACTTGCATTTCAATGGCATTGTGGGTTTTTCATTTCAGTACTGACAGTTCTTTGGGTATAAGTGAAAGGAGAATTGGTTTGAATTTTCTCTGTTTCAGCTAGGTGAATTCACATCATACATCTCAGAGAGTTTGACTGTTGGCCTTTTCTTCAGCAGCTGCCTGTATTCCAGGTCTGAATAAATGCATTAATGATGCTCCATAGTGTTACAGGTGTCTTTAGCCCTCTCACAGGTATGAAAGGATTATGAATTTCTCTAGTCCTATTATATATATGTACCCTATTATATGTTATATACCATTGTTCGTGTGGATAACAGCAACCCAAATTATATTTAGTCAGCTGTATGGATTTCTGAATTTTGCTTCATCTTAGAACAGTATTGCTCTATAATACAGGAGCAGACATGGTTAGGCATCTGGCATAGGATTTCACCAGAATAGAAATAATAAGTGGTAATTTTTGGCATCAAGGTAGGAATCGGAATGTACAAGAAGGGCAAAAATAGTAATTTTCATTGCTATGGCTTTTCAAATATAATAATGATGTTTATTCTCTTTTCCTTTTTTTTCCTGTTGCAAATCTGATTTGCATTTCCATAGTGAGAGCTAGGGAACTAACTAGAGTGATTGAGTTAGTTTTCATTTACTCCTATTAGACAAATTATGGACTTATCATAAGTAAAATATTATTGCTCGGCATTAGTAACCTCAGCAGTGGCTTAACAGAAATATTTTCTAAATTTTCAGTTCTGAAGAATTTACTAAGGCCTGCTAAACACTTGACAAATTTAGATTTCCCTGTTTTTAACCCAGTCTTTTGCTTATCACTTTTACTTATTACTGTTAAGTAATATTGTTATTTCAGAATGGTATTTAGGTCTTTAATTTTTTAGATCTTATTTGCTCTTTGGCCAATAACTAATGTGGAGGTCACATACCTTTTTGGTGAGATTATATTGCATAGTCATCTACATTGACTTGACAGTGTGAGTGGATTGCATCTCTTCTTATTCCAGATCAAACGAGAGGATTCTTCTAGAAAAGATGTTTCTCTTTCTGTGAGATATGTCTTTATAATTCTTCACTGCCCAAATACCTTTCCAGAATAAGTAGATGGCTCCTACCAAGGTAACTGAGAGTTGGGATTGTACTTGAAAATCCTATGAAACAAAGAGGCATCACCGTGAATAAATTTCTTTTCAGTATTTTACTGTAAAAGTAAAAATGCTTTGTGGAAAATCAGATGACAAAAGAACTCTGACTGGTGTTGCAATTCATCTTCTTGCTCTATTTCAATTAAATAACAACTTTCTTATTCTTCTATACTTGTGATAACTCAGTGCCTCTTGATAGTGTAAGTAAAATCTGAGATTCCATTTTCATATGGTTTTTGGAATAGATTTGGAACAATCTATTGTTGAAGCTGTGTGACAATAACTTCTTCCTTGCAACATTTAAAATAATTATTTACAATGATGCATATGAGCTCAAGAGTTGTACTAGACTCCCATCATTAATATATATGTATGTAAAGGCACCATCAATGGTGTGCCAAGTGTGGTTTGGTTTTTTCAAGTGGACAGTGGTGCTACTGACAGGCTTCAAGAAGCTCATTTCTCCAGGTACTCTGAAATGGCTTGATTTGAGCAGTGCAGCTCAGAGGCCTTGCTCTGAAACCTTGAGTCCTTTGCTGTGCTGTGTAGATGTGGTAAGCACAGTTTGTCCCAGCTGCCCTTGGGTTTATCCCTTTTTTTTAATTTATTTATTTATTTATTTATTTATTTATTTATTTATTTATTTATTTATTTATTTATTTATTTATTTATTTTTAACGCTTTCACTGTGTGTTGCTATAGGGTCAGTTCTATGTTGGATTCTGTGTGAAGATAAAAGGTTTAATATGACTCGAGATGAATGAAGGAAGAAAGAGATAAGAATCTGTTTTGCAGACATATTTAAATTCCTCATTAAAGACTGTTTCTGTTGCATTCAGCTGATTGTGGATTGGATCAATAGACTGCAATAGTGATCAATATCTGCAAGACCACATTATTGGCCTGTTCGTATGAAATAATTCAGGCTACAAATAATTAATAGACACAGGAAACAAATCCTACCCCCACATTGCTTGTTCTTCCTTGTCTCCTGCCTGATCTGTTAATATCCTTTTTTTGATCTAAAAGTTTGGAAATTTGGTATTGCAAGGCTTGGCTTATAATCTGCCCCTAGAAATTTCCTCAGATTTTTTCTTCAACATCGAAAGTTTCTTTATCTCGCTAATGTTTGAAAAAGATATGTTCACACTTCATTTGGAACTCTTTTGATCTTATGAGAAAAATATAGACCCTTAGATAACAAAATGGACTCATACTTTTCATTTCAAATCTAACAATATGGTTACCTTTTAGAGCTCATAGAGGTGTTCTTCAGAGCTGATAGATAATGCAGTTTTTTACCTATTGATACTAATTCACTTTCATTATAGTCCATATCAGATTTATTCTAGAAGTTTTTTAGTAATTGTTTTTTAGTAAATATAGGACTTTGGTCCTATATTTAGTTGTATCAAGGCATCAATTTGGTCCTCCTTTTATTTTTACTTTTTCCACTTTACCACGTCACAGGATATTATTCTGGTGAATTGTTTATTTAGTTTGCCTTAATTTCTGTGGAGTGGTTCTGTGTCCCTGGAAGTGTACCTTTGTGTGGACTATAACCTTCCGGAATGCTCAGTAACAGTTAAAAATTTTCTTATTGTAATGAAGCATTTTCCCTCTGTAGTCCCAAGAACACCAAATGTGCATTCTATTTTTTACTTTATTGCAGGTTTTTGTTTGTACACCTGTGGCAATACAAAGGTCTGCTGCCTTCTACTGATCTCCTCCTTTCCTTGTTCGTGTTTTTGGGAAGTTTGCACAGAAGGGCTGAAACTGGGGTGGGACATCTTTGGACAAAATCTTTCTTCTGCTAGTAGTCCCTTTCCATTAGCTATTATCAGGCAATAGTATACTCCACATGGAAGAAAGCTCCAGAGTACTGAGGAGGATCACGTGGAGTCACCTACATTTGCCTGCGTAGAGCTGAGCTTTATTTAGAACGGTTAATGCTGATCAGGAGCTAACAAAGCTCCTGACTCCCTGCCAGCTCCATGCACAATTACCCCGTCCCTGGAGTGTGGTGCTGAGGCACTGCAGCTGACGAGTAATGCAGCATCATGCCAGAATTAACCCTGCTGAGCCAGCTCCAATGTTTTCCCCATCTGTAGTCTGCTTATTTTCCACCCTGAAAAATCTGCTAACAACTGAAAGCTGAATGTAGTCATCAAATCGTCCACATGAAATTCCTCTTAATTTATGTGCATGTGAGCCAGTTCTAATTTTGTGTCTTAGGAGATTTCACAGAATGCTCTTTACTAATTACAGTAACCTCCAGATGCAGAAATCTTTTTCTGCTCATTGTTCCCTGGCTGCCAGGTCAGCTGCTATGAAGTTTGATGCACATCCAGTTTTCTCCCAACTGATTGCCTACGGATTGCAAGTCAATATTTGAATGTCAGCAGATCACCTTTTCTGGACCTGGTTGAAGTCACGAAATTTTTCCTTTACATATACTTTATGTTTAAATAATTATTTATTTACAAATAATTTTGGAAACAGAAGTTAATATTTATGTCCATTTCTTCTTGCCACTCTGGCTCCCATGCCATCATTGACTTCTGTGACTTGGTCTGCTGCAGAGCTTGAGCCTTCTCCAGGAGAATCTCCTCACAGGTCACGTGTGCATCATCTGAAAGAAGTCAGGCTTGGTGCATGAAGCTCCAGCAGCTTCATGGTTGGTAGATCAGACACACAGTGCCTCTGGAAAAGGTAGATATTGTTCAAATCTCCATTCCTCCGCAATTTAACTTATTGCAGGTGTCTGGATTGTTGAAGTATGTTAGAAAAAGAATTTTGAATGAGCCTTGAAAGATACTGTATAGGTTCACGAAGTTTATCTCAGCATTTGTTTGTTAATTAGCAGATGAGAAATGCCTCATAGCTTTTAAACAAAATATGCAAAATTTAGGAACCAAAATATGTGTATGTAAGATGTAACTATTTTGACAAAGAAATTTGTATAGGTATAATGGGTTGGCCTTGGTAACAAAAAGTTTTGGGTTTGATGTAACAGCCTTAGTAATAAAAATATTCTAATAGTTATCAGCCACTGAATGTAATCTCTTCTTTATGAAAGCATATAAAAACTAGAAGTTAAAAATACAATTCAACACATTTTAAAAACCATAATTTGTTAACTGTAAAAGTTTTGCAATTGGTGTGTTTTGGTGTGTTTTTATTTATATACCAGTCACTGTCAGATCCTTTAACAAGATCTCCTATTTCCCATTCTGTGTCAGTTCAGTCCTTTGACCAGCTGGCTGGACCAGTAAAATGTCAATTAATATCAGTTTTGAAGCAGGTGCCTTAATAGACTTTTAGGTGTTTATCTGGCAAAAATACCCTCACATTTCAGTAACTTAAGGTGTCTATGAGATTGTGCTGAATTATGTCCTAATTCAAAGTCTTTGTCTCCTTAGAATTAACATTAAAAAATCATGTTTCATTCTGAATATGGGCAACTGATGATTTACAAGTGCTTGTTTATATGGCTTATAAAATTTAAATTATTTTTTTATATTCTATACAATGTATAGAATAAAATTGTTGTTGCATTACAGTGAAAAGCACTGAATGATAAGCATTGTTCAGTTTATCTTGAACCATAATTCAGCTCTGATTCTTAGAAATTCGGAATCATCTTATTCCTGTAAAAAGCATATTACTTTATCCATGTTCCCGTTTTGCACCTATATGTAATTGGGAAAGTAAAAGTATTTTTTTGCTGTGGGACATAGATGCATACGATGACAAAAAGTGACAAAACCAATTTGATTTCTCCAAGGAAATGCTTCTGCACTGGACACATAAATAATGGACACTGTATATTCTTGTCTTATGATAATTTTCTTTGGGGAAGTTATTGGTAATGTCTTAACTGAATGGTTGAATGCTTAGTTGATTTTTTTCTTTTTTTAAGAATGAAATAAACTTTCTCAGTTGTAATCCATCGTTTGGAAGAATTGCTTATAAATGCTCTGGTTATAGAGCCATCCATAAAGTAACTGTTCTTGCAGTCTTAAAATATGCTCGAAAACCCATGAGTTTCATATTGATAGTGCAACAGCATAAAAGTGATACCTCGTTTGTATATTAAACCCCAGGATCATGGACACCTTGTATGTGCTTTGTTTTCTTCAGAAGACAAATGAAATGATTTCAAACTGCATGAGTCCAGCTGACAGTCAGTGCTTTATTTCAGTAGGTGTTTTTGGATTCTAAAACAGTGGAAACTAATCAGCACCTCTGGGTCTTAATTGTTCGAAGCATTCATGCATTAACCAATGCACACGCAAAGCAATTAATTCACACTGTCAGTATGAAGTCTGTTTGTACAGTTTTGTTGTAAAATCTGGAGAAGAACTTAAAGTAGTAAAACCTAATCATAGAGAACATATAATAGGAAGACATAATAACGTGGAACAGTTCTATAGGAAGAGCTATTCCCAAAAGGCACACAGACCTTCTGGTATTGGCCGAGATAACTTCTGAACAGTAATATTGAACGGCTCCCACCACTTCCTGTAGACTCACCTTTATTCGAAATTCAGCCAGGCTGTGGTCCTTGGTGCTCCAGGGTAAGGCAGGAGCACTAGTCCTGCCTCAGGTCTCTGAGGTACGACTTGCCAGCTGTGAGCAGGGGGCCCTCAATTGATTCAACAGCACAGTAACTTCCATGGCTGAACAGAATGGGTGCTGAGAGTTCCATGCCCATGGTGGGTGCCCGTCCTGCTCCTGCTGCCCATCCTGCTTCTGCTGCCTGTCCTGCTCCTGCTGTCGTTTATCCCAGGAAGGGCTGCTCGTTGCTTAGCAACTGTGGGTGATGTCCTCTGACCTTGGCCTGCTGCTGCTGCACAGCCACTGTCCCGGGGGAGCCTGGCAATCAGCGCAGATAAAAATACCTCACTGGTTGTCAGAATTCCGTGATTAACAAAAGGTTTCAGTCTAGGAAGTATTTTCATCTGTGGCACAAATTCTCCTCTTGTTGCAATGCCATCTGCATCCTTTCTTTCCAGTCTTCTGAAATATCCTCGCCACATTACTTGTATTTTACATCTCTTTGAGACGTGCAAAATTAGCGAAGCAAATTTATGACCACCTCTTATGTGAAAATAAAATGGAAAAAGTTTTGTCAAATTGGGAAATATGGAGTTAGACCTGGAGGTTTTCTAACTTGTCTGGGAGTAGGAGGAAAAAAATGTTTTCACCAAGTCTCTTTAATTGTAAAAAATGTAACAATAGGTCCTTTTGATATTGCTGCATGAAGGGAAAGAAGAAGATATTTATTTCCTCTTACAAATGGGTGAATGATTGAGATTTCAAATGTTTAAACATTTAATCTCCAATCTGCTGATTTCAACAACAAATTGAAGTTTTGGCATATGCTTGACTTTGAGCAGAGATAGTTATTTCAGCCTTCCATTCACCTGATGATCTCTTGCACTAAAGAAAGGAAGGGGGAATGAAAAAGGAAAGAGAGGGAGGTTCACTTTCATGAAGGACTTGCTTTGCTTACTGTGGTATTACTGTGATGTGTGGTAGCACTCAAGTTAGATGAGGAAGAAATGTTAGTTTAAGAATTTATATTGGCAGCTAAAACTCAACTAATCAATTCGTTTCTGCAACAGCAACTTGCACGTGTCTCTGCATCTGTGTTCAAAATGGGTAAAAACTGTGTATGACTTTATAAATTTATAAATTTGCCTTTATGAAATGCCTTTATTTATAGATTTGCCTTTATGAAATGAAGTACCCAATTTCTGCTTTGGACTGGAATGTCAAGTTACGTGTCCAACCTCCTTGTCACGTTATCTCGATTCTGAGCTGCCACGAAGGGTGAGGTATTTTGCTGAATTGCACAATTCCAGGTAATAGTGGTAGTTTCTGTTGAAAATCATCAACCATGACAAATTATAATGTCAATTATCAGGAAAATAACTTTTCTGGCTTGCACTTCTTTCATGAACGCGTAGTCTTGTCCAGATGCAGGGATATCAGTGAACTTAGTTCTTTGATGTAATGAACCGATCACATGCTTCCTAGACACTTCTAAAAATATGAAATCTTTTAAAGTTTTATGACAGTTTTAAGTAAAAAATTTTTGCTTGAAAGCTGCAGTGCCTAATGGCTTCTGTGCATGAAGTTGTGTAGAGTTTTGTATGGTAAAAAAAAATAAATGAAATTGGCAGCAGCATGTGCCACATTTTTATTCCATTGCAATATGGAATTTCTGTTGCATTTCACATGACACAGGTTTATATGTAAGAATTAAATCTAAAGGGTTTACATCTATTGGAAATAGGATTATGTTAAAAACAGCAAACAGGATTTCTTTTTTCCTGAATTACAGGAAAGCCAATTTTCTGATTTTGAAACCTAGTCTTAAGGGTTTTCTAGTTCTGAAATGTGTTCTTTTACCTTCATGTCTCTTTTCTCTTGTGCCAGTGTGGTGGTACAGTAGTGTCACTTCTGGTATTTTCTACTTTGAATGAATTTTGAAATTTTGTTTCTTCTATATCTAAGATGGTGTTTAGTGGTAATTCCTCATTAGTCTCAGTTTATTTCTAGATTTGCTTATCCACCTTAATAATACTTCTAAATCTTGCACCATGTTATATAGAAAATAAAAAATATTAAGAAATGTTCCTTGCTTAATATTATAGTAACGATGATACTTCTAATAATTCCAGAAGTGTATTATTTTACTCATCTCTTTCTGCCCTCAAAAATAGACTCTCTTCCTTGTAAAAGATGCCTCAATGTTTCTGAGGTAGCAAAATTTGCATTTTTTTCGGTTTTGTTTTGCAGTTCTGGATGGCTATCACTGCCTTGATTGCTCCAGGCTTTTAGAAATAATGTGTTGTTCTTTCATTTCTCTCTTTGTTTTCTGCTTTTTAATAGGTAGGCACAGGATTAAATTTTAATGTTCTTTAATAGACATGTTTGACATGCCTCGAAGTTAATGAGGTAGTAACAAATGTTTTTAATAACTTTTTAGCAAGGTATTTACATGGGGTTTTAGATCTTGCAAGTTACATTAGGCCTGAATTTAATATCGTATTTTTAATTAAAAATGGAAGTTTAAAGAAGATATGTTTGGAAGCTAGGGAACATTTTCTACTGGTGTTTTGTTTTGGTTTCATTAAAAAGTAATGGTCCTACACGTAAGATTCGATAGATAATGAATTTTCAACTATGGGTTGTAATTTGAATAGAAATGGGGAATCCAGCATTATGGAGAAATTGAATCCAAACGTATCAAAGTCAGGACTAGCCTGTATTTGGTTCAGTAAAATTAAGTTACCCTTAATTATTTTGTAGTTAAAGGAAAGAAAAAGACCCACAGCCAAATAAAAAAACCTCCCTACTTTTTCTTACCATTCTGCTTGAGAACTTACATTGAAAACAAACTTTGATCTGACCAAAAACTGCCTTTTAGATGATTTTTGTTTCTTACCTAGTATTTTAGTACCAGTGAGCATTGTTTTGCACTGAAATCTGGAAAATTTTTATGACATACTTTTATTTCTTACTCTTAAGGAAACAATGAACGTTTACTTTGCATAAAGTAGCAGCAGCTGAATAGATAAAATTGTATGCTGCAGAGAAAAGAGAAATAATTTTATTATCAGGATGCAAACAAGAAAGATTAGATTAACTTTTTGTTTCGTGATTTTACCATCATTTTATGGATCACACATGGGTTTACATTGATGGGAGGATTCAAATTTAGGTCTATTGGAGAATTCATAAGAAGAAATGGATAACAATTTTTATCATTTTTTTAAAGGAATCTTTAGTGTTGGGGTTTTTTTATTTCTAGGAGAAACTGATGGGATGCTAATTTTAATAAAGGATTAAAAAAGGCTACCTTCTAACTTCCTTTGTTTACTGGATGATCTGGGCTTGACAGAGGATGAAAACAAGTACACAGAAAGATATTTCTCAAAGAGTTTTGTTGTGTAAGCCACACTGTTCCAACAAGAAACTAACCCTGCTTTCACCTCGTAGTTCCACAACTGCTAAAACAACTTTTAAAGTCAAACAGTTTTGTTATTGTCCTTTATTGTAACCTTTTTTTGGGTTGAACGTTATATAGTGTCCTGGTCCCAACTCAAACAAGTGTCACTGAAAAGACTCATTTAGTTTAATGGATAAAGCTTGTAAAACAGCAAACAGCTTATAAATAATGTAATAATATTGGGCTGGTGAAAATTTAATTCAGAAAATTAGTCTAATCAGCATTACAGTGCCCAACAATGTGGAATTTTTGTATAGAAGTCCAACATAGAAAGTAAGATGGGACAGGACTGAAGAAATTGCCAGAAACTGTTTATTAGAAAAATCTTCAGAAGAAATTGTTTTTGAAAATTTTGCAATGGGCTGTCATAACCAATTAATTTTTATTCTTTTAGAAGGTGTATGCACATTTTATTTTTTTTGGAATTGAATAAAGTAGTATCTTGTCACATACCTTATTTTCTGAAAAACTAAGTTCTGCCACAGGGGAAAAGTTAATGAGAAGTTTCTGAAGCTGGTAAGCTCATGACCAGAGGCTGTTAAATGGAGTGTTGTCTTGTTCTTGCTCATGTGGCAAGCAGATGCTATTAGGAAATGTGTCTCTTCAGTTACCTCTTCTATCAGACTATCAGGATTTGATTTCTCCTACATGCATGGGATCATATATCTAGATCAATTAACTGAATGTTCTAATAGTGGAAAAAACCAAACCATATTCACCCCCCTTGCCTCATGTTGGCTGGAGTTTTGGTAGTTACCTCATATTAGTTAGATAGTAATAAAAGGAGGGATTATTTTGGGAACTTTCAGCTCTCAAAAAGGAGAAATATATGTTTTTATATATAAGAACTTAATGTGATAGCAAAACTTTTGGACTTCTATTCCCCAACATGCTTTAATATTCATCTCTATCTCTGTCTCCTTTGTTCAGCTGGCTCCACTTAAGAGTTAAACAATGGTAAATGACAACAGATATAATTTAATTAGGTAAACTATTGGCTTTAAACTGCTTGGTTTCTTCTACATTTCATGTAGGCTGCAGAAATATTTAGTTAAAAAATAGGTTTTGGTTTTATTTTTCCTCCTAGAGCCACTGACTTTTTTCCCCCCGTAGATTTTTTTGTGGCTTACCTAAGGTAATTCTTGAGACACTTAAGCTCCAAATATAGAATGGCCACAACAGAATTCCAAATGAAAGGTCTGAGTGTGTTTCTACATGTTTTATTTAACAGCTTCTCAATTTAGGGTCACATGTTTTTGGTTCCAGCTGGTTAAATTTTTAGCAGTCTTTAAGGATGTAATATAACATACAAAGCTCTTGGATTTAGGCTTTCTTACATGGTAGATGTTCCCAGGTATGAGAGCTGAAAAGCAAAATGTAATTTTTCCTGAGCTACTTTCAGATAAAAGTTCTGAGTTATAAAACTGTTTCTCTTGGATGTAGACTCCCTTGCAGATAACAATAATCGGTGAGGCAGATCCTTCTTGGGTCAGAGAGTTTTAGGCAGACAGTGTAAAATACACTGCAGAGCTCTTATGCTCGTGGTGAGAGCTACTCACGTTGATTTAACTTGGGAAGGGTTGGAGTTTGCATAGCCTGTCAAATTTGGGTCATTTAAGCTGACTGCAATAGCCTCCCATATAAGATTCTGACCTTGCAGCCTTGGTATCAACCAATACCATCATTTTCTAGTCATTGTGCTTATACAAGTTCCTATATGTTTTTGTAGCCTCTAGACAATAAGGAATGAGGATCCTGCTGTACCTGTTTAGACATGGAAGGAAAGGATGATGCCTGTGTGAAAGAGCTTCCAGTTTGTCACAAAAGAAAATGGATGGTGTGACATGGAGACCTAGCAGTGTTTGCTCCATGGTTGGTTTATTGTGACAGTGCAGAAAAAAGTAGTGTTAAAAGCTTGGTTAATATGACATGAACAAGAAATATTTGTGGCTGTCTTTGGAAATTAATGGGAAAGCTGCCTGTCTCCACTTTAATAATCCTCTTGCCCTATCTACCCTCTCCATGTCTGCCTGCAGCAATAAAAGCACAGGATTTTGAAGCAAGAGTTCTTTTTAGTAGGATTATATGAAATTCTCCTAAAATGAGAATGGCACAACTTTACAGACACAATTTAAGTTGAAATAACTATTTGAAAACCTATTATAGGAGAGTCCTTGCACAAAGAATGTATTAGTTTAACAAAACCTATTTCAGTTAACCTGGCATGACTTCAGTAACCAGATTCCATGGGCATTGCAGGCATTCTGCTAACCTTCTCTCAGTGGTTCATGATTGCTGTCTAAACTTTTATAACTTTTCTAGTTATAAAAGATTTTTTGTAAATGTAGAGTTTGGCATTATTGTCCATATTTTGACTAACACATGCTTTGCAAAATACAGAGCAAAGTAGCTGTCCCATTGTAAATGGGCATCCACCATTGTTTCCTTCAGTATCCTCAGATGAAACCTCACAAAAGTATGTGATGAAAAGCTTTAGTAAAAATACATGTTTTATTTGCAAATACCCATACTTTTTTTCCTCTACTTTTACAAAGCGTAAAGGTGTGACTGCTTTGGTGAATTAAGGCAATTCAGAGATATCTAAAGTCGTATGTGACATAAAATAACTACATTACACAGCCTTGAAATATGACAAGGCAGACTTCTTTCTACTTCAATAAGGTAAATTTAAAAAAACCTCAAACCAGAATACAATAATTTTAGTCTCATTTGAGAGATTGTATTATTAACTTAGTAATCTCAATATTTTACTGAGAAGTGTAGTAAACAGACTGTACTTTTAAATGGTACTCAAAATAAGCTTCTTGCTAAAAAGGGTGATGAGTTTGTGAGACTATTTTATATTGTACAATTTTTTGAGTGCTTTTATCTCATCTTTCTTACTCACACACATCTTCAGTGAAAATCATCCCCATTATCGGATCAGGAGAGCATCTTTGTTTTGGCCACTGTTCTTGAGCTAATGTCGGTGTTTTTGGGAAGTGCAGCACTACTCTCCCATACTTTTGCTGCTTTGGAGAGAAGACAGAGTTCAATCAAGATTGCTAACGATTTTTGTTGCGTTACTGGGTGAAAGTGTGGTGAAACAAGGGACGTCTAGAATGTGCCATGAATGCAAGGAAATGGGAGAAAAAAGTAAAATATTAAAATTTCTGACATAAGATAGAGAAAATAAAACCTTTATTCAAATCCAGATACAACTAGAGGAATGTGACTGCTAGAGTAGCAATCAATCTACATACTGTCAGGAAGGTGGGGAAATAATGCATAGCTGGTAGTAATGAACTGAGCTTACAACATCTGTCTTCTTACATCCATTTCCCACTGTCAGCCAAAAGATGAGGAGCCCTAAAAGAACTAATTCACAGCCACTGTTTTTAATTTTGAGCTGCAGTGTTTTCTGCTTTTCACATGGGACCTAATGAACTGCAGCATGCAGATTGCAGTGCTGCTCATTAAATTTTAGGAATGTTCATTTCTTATAAATATACGTATTTATAATAAGTAGTTCCTGTTTATAATGTGAGACAGTGCCATGCTCAATATAATATTATAAGGCAACGTGGAAATGAGCAGTTCATAACCTGAAAATGCAAAAACATATTTGTGTCTTCTAAGGATGCTACAGCCTTGTTAGTAAAAGTAGACAGGAATGTGTTTGTTTGAAATCAGTGGAATTGGAGCACATGCCAAAAAGGTGTGCACATTTTTAATTTCAAAAAAATAAAGGTGATGCTGCATGTTCCAGTCCTGCAAGTTGCAGTCCTGATAAAGTTCTTTCTGCATTACACTTAAGTGTTACCCTTTTATGTCTGCAGATATATTTGGAGGCATTGGCATATAAATGTACTGGTAAGCATCTTTCTTTCAGAAGGGATGTATTTCTGAGAATTACATATGCACTTCAGGAGGGGTACAGCCGTAACTACATTCGTTTATAAAGTATATGTATTATGTTCTATAATTAGTTTTATGAGTGTATGGATGCACTTGTTTGAAGGAACCAGGAAAGACTTTTTTCCCGTGTGTTTTTTATTTATTTCTTTTTAAACACCTACTGTTATAAAGGGTGCTTTGTGATTGCAACAAAAGTAAGGAACAAACAGGTTGCTGGATCAAGTTAATGAGTTAGCCAAGATTAATTGCTGCAATCTAAGATGCTGACAGAGTGGATTTTAGAAGGGTTTAAAAAATATTTATGGTAATTACAAATTTCAGTGTGAGATGTAGAAACACTACCGTGTTGTTTAAGCCTCCTTTTCTTATTCAGGAACTTCAGAGTTGTTGTAGTCTACATTTTTCAGAGGCTTCATACTTCTAGAAACATTATTAGGGAAAAGTCACTTCTTGGTCACAGAGAGTAAAAATTACATTGCTTTATTAAAATGAAAATTTTGAAAGGTTGTGTTCCTGGACCAGTGTTTTACACCTGTCAGTAACAAGAAGTAGCTCTATCTAGAACAGTTTTTCTATGATAATTTTTATTTTTTTTATAAAAATAACTATAGAACACATTATGAAACCATTGCTTCCACTTGACACATGCAATTTAAACTGAATTATGTTTTTTTTAAGCCCACTTATCAAACAGAACAGCTTTTAAGTGAGAAAATATAAAATAAAGCTGATAAAGTTAATCTATTTTTATATCTTTTTTGAGGCCCAAAAGCTTACCTTTCAATGTTTTATGACAGCACACATGTAGATGACATTTGTATTACATGGTATAAGGCTATGAAACAAAATACATGTCGTGCCTGTTTTGGCTGAAATTTGATGGTTTTAGGTTGCTCCTGTCAGTACTGTTTTGTTCTGAAACAGTGAACATGTTAAAATATCCTTCAAATAATTTTTTTTTCTTTTAATCTCAGTTATGACCCTTAAGCATAGATTATGGACAGGGCTAAGAGTTCTACCTTCACTGTTAGATAACAAAAATTCTGCTATTTTTCTTTACTTACTGATAAACCTGAGTGTTTTGGCATGGATGAGCTTTGTGATGGCTTCTGAATGGAAATGCATGTAACTGAAGATTTTATTGTCAGGTGCAGAAATAAGAAGGCTCATGTTTATAGACACTTGAAATATTGGAGGTAATCTAAGAAATTCTGACAAATTCTTTACTGCTGTCAAAGCCCTGGAGGCCCATTAGAATGCCCAATACTGGGAGTTCATAAAATTTGTAACTGCAAAGGTCAATTCTAAGAGATAGTGAACAAACCTCTTAAAGCTAAAACAAAAAAAATTTGAAATAAGAACAGGAACACAAGTATTGATCCTTTTCTCTTTAATTGAGGTAAGCTTAGTTTGGAGAGGTTTCATCAGAAGTTCCTAAGTTTCCTTCACTGAATTACACGTGGAGGAAAGTCATCTTTGGGGTGACCTGTGATAGAACTCCTCATGTTAAAGTTCTGTCACGATGGAGATAAAATGTAGGCAGCAAGACCCAGTGACTGTGGCATCATGAACACTTGAAGGTCAACATGTTTGATGCATCGAAGAAAGTGATTGCACGGTGCAGGTCTCAAGGGTACTCCAGACTTCAAGAGAACGAGGGAGGATGACTGAACTAGTCTTCCCACTTTGCTTTCAGTTTATAAGATGAGGGTAATGCTCACAGTAATTTTATGTGCTCTCAGACTGAATTTATTTTGTGTTGTGCTTTGCTTGTTCTGCTGATCAGTGCTGACCCACTAGAATATAACATCTTCTCAGAGGATATGTGATGTGGGAATATAAGAGAATCCATTAGCTATTTTTGGATGATATCTGTATATGCCCTTTCTAGAGTTCTAGGAATTCTGTGGATTTTCCATGACTAGACTTCCTCATTAATTTTTATATGGTGTATAAAGTATCCCCTCATGTATTCACAAACAGGGTCAACAGAAGTTACTTTTTTTTGTTTCTTCCTTTGTAAGCACATGAAATCTGTGAGGAATGGTGCTCCTGAATGACTGCCTGGACTTTTGGTGATTTTTCCACATTTGTATGGGCAGAAAGAGGTTGGGGGGATAAAAGTATCGAGCCGAGATTTTTTTTTTCCTAAATCCTCCTTATTTTTATATAATAGAACTTCACATTTTTACCAACCCCTGCTTTCAAAGCCCTGGTGAGGGCAGCCCATTTTTGTCTTATTTCAAAGGAACACCTTCCTGCTTGACTTAAAATGTGCAGGCTCTTGCTACAGCTGTGGCTTCAGTTCATCAATTACAGCCAGTTCTGGGTGCTGCACAATCCTGATAATGAGACTTTGTCGTTTTATATAGGTCACCACAAGGGCCCAAGAAGAGAAATCAGATAAGAGGAAGCAATTGGAAAGAAAATGTGAAAATTTAGTAACCATATCTTTTAACAGGGAGCTAATTGGGTAAAACTTTTAATCCAGAGGTTTGATTAGCAAAGCCCCCATTATCATTTAAGCCATTATACTTTATGACCTTTCATTTCTGGATGGAAGACATTTTGTGAGCTTCAAAGGTTCAAGCACTTTCAAATGCAGAAGTTCACTGTGCATGCCAGGTTTTTTCATAGAATCCAGATAAAACAGATGTTAGTGAATATTTAACATTTTTGCAGGGGTAATCACTATGCAGAAGACCATCTCTCCCTCATTTTAAGCATCTTCTTGTTGACTTAGAGATGTAGAGTTTAACAGCCAAGGATATCCTGCAGTGTGTGAAAAATCTCTGTAGAACCAAGGGTGGCTTAGTATCATTAATTTGTAGAGTTTTCTTTGATCTTTGAGAAATTCCAAAATTATGATCCACTTAACAGAGGCTTCAAATAAAATTCAACAGATCACGAGTAAAATAAGTATTGATGGTAGCACTAAAAGGCCAAGTCAGGCTTGGATTAAATTATGATTTAACATTAGATGGATACAAAAAGAGATTTTGAACATAGTCCAGAAACTTAGTCTGATGCAATCATAACTAGTTGATATACCAACAATGAGGGGAATTCTGATAAGTGTGTGCTTATGTTAATAAAACTCACAATTAAATGTTTGTCTTCATTCACTGACAACAAACCCATCTGAAAAATGTACCAGGTTTCAACAAAGGAAACAGTGGGAATGTGTGATGATGAATATCAAGTTTGGGATGTAAATATGGGATGCACAGGCCCACTATCAAGTCTTTGCTTTGCTTTGCTTTGTTTATAGCTGTAATTTAAGAATGTGTGGTAACCTCCAAAGCTATGTATGACTTCTGGCTTACCTTTCTCAAAAAATTAATGTATCTTCACAGCAAGTGAACAAAATTTGAGTTTACTTTTATTTATAAAGAAGTAAATATATAAAAGAAATATATAATTTTCTGTATCTTGAAAGATACAGGGTCTGTATCTTTTGAAAGTATTTTAAACTGGAATACTTTTTGGGAACAGATAGACAAAAAAACCCCACCAAAACAAAATATTTTTTGCTTTATGCCTAAAGTTCTCTTAACCAGCGTGGAATTTGCTTCTGTTCCATCTTATCTCCAAGAAATGTTTAGAAAATTTAGGCTGCATTTTCTTTAAAAGAAAATTAAAAATATAAGCCTTGCATTTCATGGAGCAAACTAAAATTGTGCCTAAATGTTGCAATATACAGGCAAAATCTGTCAATATGTAGTAGTGAAGTTACAGCAAATGCATAGTAAGGTACCCAAAGACGTACTGTAAGAATTTAGTTTTGAGTGGTAGAGGAGGAGTAAAGTGGGGAGCTTTTGGCTAAAATAGGCCCAAAGTTGTGGGCTGCAGTGGAATTGGGTTGAAATGAAGATTTTTGAACTCAAGAATGATTTTCAGAAGCCTTTGCTTGAGAGAGGCACGTTCCCTAATTACCAAGACACATATTAATATATTCTGTTGATATCAGAGGACTGGGAAAGGAGTAAATTCCTATATTATTTAAACAAGTTCTGCAGTGAGATTTGATGTTCTCCCATTTGATCAAGGTGGGAAGGGAGGGTGAATGCAACAAGGTAAGAAAGGGAGCAATGAGTGGAGCTGATGCAGTAAAAGGCCAAGTGTAAGACAGAAACATCTCATCCTGAAGATAAGTCTCAACCACTCTTGCCCCTGGACTAGCAGAGAGACCATATCTGACATTTGTGTGATTCACCACTTCTTCCCCCCCCCTTTCTTGCATAAAGATAAAGCCACATTTCTAACACAGTTAAGCAGATTTCCACTGTAAGTCCACAAGAGCCTTTATAGGATGGACCGACACTAAATCACAGAAATGTGGCCCATTTCTAACAGTTGCAGCCTGAGGGGATCTTTTCTGAATGCCTTGTATATAAAGAGGAGTTTTTATTTTATATTTATAAAAGTAGAGGGGCTGTTGCACCAGGATCTTACACAGGCTATTTTTCTATAATGTAACTGCCCTCTTTCCTTACACACCTCCCTCCACCCCTCCACCTTGCTATCTAATGTGTGATTATTTTGGAAATTATCAGAATGTTGGTTCCATCAGAATGGAGACTCTAAAATACATTGCTAAAAGAAATAAAAAAGAACCAGGAAAATTTCTGGTGTGTTTTTGAAAGTGTTTACAATTTTTAAGGCAGTACTAAACGCTGAACAAAATGATCTATGGAACATTTTACTTGGTAGAAAGTTCAATCTTTTTGGTTCTAACTAGACTGTTCATATATTTAGCATTTATACAAATAATTTATATTTTAACTGTTTCTCTTTCAAATTTTACTTTTCCTCTCAAATATTTTTTTAAAACAACCTGAATTGTTCTCCTTCAGTTTATTTACTCCCAGCTCTTCCATCCCTAATGCAATTTCACGATGCCCATGCACACTGTCTGGTGCTTGGCTTTTGGCCTGGGGTTAAATATTGGTTGTAAGAAAAATTAAGGATGATGTCCTGTTTGGTTCAGTTTTTCACTGCAGAAATCAGAGAATCTGCAGTATTAAGTAGTGCGCAAACTGATACATTTTAAATGTCTCTGATTCTGTGATTTACCAAGTGTGTTGACTTCTTCATATCAATTTTGGGAGACTGTTACTGTAGTTAAAGAATGTGAGATGTATTTACTAGTATTTCTTTCCCCAACCTCAGGGCTGTTTGCATTGTTAGGTCATTTCTGTCCTGCCAGCTGCTGTGGGGTGGAACTTGTCATAACTTGACAAATTATGGAGGAAAGGCTTGATGGTAAATCAAGAGAATTTCTGTCATCTAGTTATGTGTGTGCTTGTATGTTAACAGTGTGGGTGTCATGCATTCCTTCATTGCAGGGTGCCAATATTTCTTAAAGGACAAACTGCCACCTTGTCACATCATTAAGCACCTTACCACTTGCTTTGTCAATTAATAGCTTATTCTGTCTCAGGGCTTGATTTTTTTTTTTTTTAAGGTTTTTAACTAGCACCTTTAGCTCAATTTTCCTTCAATATAAAAATATTTGATACTAGTTACATGGGGTTTGTAAACAAAACTGATACATTTTGCTAGGTGAGTTTGATATAGTTGGAAAATTCAGACAAGCTAATAGTTGTATCTAATAGAACTATTCAAAGGATAAATTGTATAGTTTGTGGGGTATAATCACGTAATATGGAGTAATATGCATTTTTTGGCAAGAGCTTTTTGTGAGAAATACAAATTACAAGAAGAAAAGGTTGAAGTATTCTTTGGGGTTTAGAAGATTAGTGTTAAAAATGTTCAGTGTGCTGGATTTGCTGATCTGAGGTAGTAAATCTTGTCCATAGGAAGACTGATGAAGATACAGAATGTGTCTACTGGGATGGAGATAAAAAGATAAATTTAGTTTTGGAAATAATTCTATAATAAGCAGAGCAGATAAATAGGTGAAACACATGTGGTAGCTTTTATTAAAAAAAAAAAAAGAGAGAGAGAGAGAGAAAAAGAATGAATCCAACCCCAGTATAATTGTCCTTTGTTTTGCAAGATCATTGCAGTTTGAAATCTAATAAGGATTGATGAGGAAGAGCCATAGTAAATCAGCAGGCATAAGTTTCTTTAAATAAAAGAACAAGCACAGTTGCAGTAGGGTATATCCTAAATTGTGAATGTAAGTCTAATTTCAGCACTCTAGAGGGCATTTTTAGTTCCAAGCTCATTGTATTGTGGGGCAAGAAAATACAGCTAGTTACCAACATATGGAAAGTTATTCTAAAGGAAACAGAGTAATTATTGTAGGCATTTTAGCAGATGGTTTGTCATCTAAAAACAGCATTGCATTGCTTTGCTTTTATTTTTCTGTCTTTGCAATCAAAGTGTGGGCAGAAGGAATGTACCCTAAAGAAATTTAGAATGGGAGAGTGCCATGCTTCAATCTGCTGGTAATATCAGCCTTCAAGTTTCCAAATATTTACCTGGCAGATCTCTCTATGTGTTTGTGGTGGAAAATGGCTGTGTTTTTTATGTGCTAGATACCACAGCAAGGGGTTGCAGGCATTTCTTGCTGTCATTCTACTGCCTTACGAGGGAGGAGGTTTCAGCTGATACAGCCAATTTTTTTTAGTTGCATTTCAGACATAAATAACATTGACTGTGTTCCACATAAGACTAAAATCACAATGCAGGGAAGTCATAATTCAGGCAGTCAGGAGTTTGTTCCTCTTCTTTTTATCAAGATTCAAATCCTATTTGAGGTCATAAATTAAAATGAAATTGCTCATTATTTTGTTCTTACTTGACATTTTTGCGTGCAAGAAATTATTCCTGAATGTCTTCATCAAATATGCAGTCTGTTCAAATAATGGATAATAGAAAAGTAACAGAAGGGTGACAAATCAAGTTGGAAATACATTGGCAAAGCAACATGACAAATTTTGTTCCTGAGCCACCTGCTTTTATCTTACCTTTCAGTCTCTCACTGTTTCCAAATTCAGCACTAATCTACAAGACCTTCTCTGGCTTGCAGGCTTCTCTTTTCCCTCTGAATCTGTTGAGGGTCAGTGTGACTGCCAGGGCTGGACTGGCATTTAACCTGAATGTACAGTCACTAAATTCCAGAAAAACTTTTGTGGGCAATAGTTCATTCCTGGTAAGCTGTTTTTTGAACTTAAAATAAATATAAGTGAAGCCACTGGAGAAGGGACAACTCTGGGTATAATTAAGTTTATAATTTGTTTATATTTTGTGTATACCTGTGTTTTAAATACATTTTTTTCTGGCTAATTATTTGTGCAGATGTTGACACTGTGATTGAAACGGTCCATTTTACAGCATGTGTTGTGTTAAGCTTTCTGGTGGTCTGTCCTTTTGTTTCACTTGATATGGCAGAAGCAGACAGTGAAACAGAATTTATTCAGCAATGAGCAAAATAAGCAAAATTTATCTGATTATCTGATTTAAATGGGAATTTAATGTTTCACTCCTTTTTGCTGTTGCTGTCACAGGAAATCAGTGATTTGGCAGAGGGAGACCATAAGAATAAAGTAACTTTTTATGTGCTGTATGTCTCCATCCTTAGGCTTTAAATGTAATTTCAGTACTATTTCACAAATGGAGACTTATTTCTTTCAGAGACTAAGACCATGAAGATTTAGTGTGTATCTAATTGTCTTTTGAGACCATAAAATGTATTTTACTTCTGTCTCCTTTTTTCTTTTTCTTTTTCTTTTTCATTTAAATGTGTATTTGGTCCTGGAAATAGAGGAGGTATTGACAGAGGTGCATGTGATGAACGATTATCAAAAATTGACTGGAGTTTGCCTGAATTGAATGCAGGAATGTTAGGATAATGACTTGTTTACTGCCAAGAGATATTGATCCTTCCAGACGAGCTTGTAATTAAGCAGCAGATCATTTGAGCAGGGAGGGAAAATTTTATGGATTCAGTAAACTAGCAAAGCAGATTCTGAGGTTGTAAAGGAGAGATATTTTTTTTCCTGTGGTTTTTGGAGAGGAGAGTGAATGTTACAAGCCTGAAGCTTTTGGGCTGATTTGTAACCTGAGCATCCTAATGTGGCCTGCACAATGGAAAAGGGATTTTAGTCGCATGTTGTTGGTTTTCCACCAACTGCACTTCTTTTCTTTCATTTTCACCAAGTAAAGTAGGAGTATGTATGAAATCTCAGGGCCTGAGCTTTAACTGGCTTTGTTGTGAGAGGTGAACAATGAGCTAAAGAAGTGCACAATGAAATCACCATTGTAGATACGTCTCAGAATATTCTGACCTGGAAGGGACTCACTATGAGAGAGTTTCTCCCAAAACAAGTGTGTGGATATTTGGATTGTGGTGTCCTCCAAATAGGAAATTAAAGAGATGTTGGAGGTACCTGTGAATGTGTGCTTAAGGATTTGAACCTAGAGAGACAAGAGTAAACCTAGACACAGGAAATCAAATGCTACAGAAACCCAGGCTTTGTTAGGAAGTTCAGCATGTTTGTGAATATCCATCACAACTTCATGGAAGGTATCAGAGTTGTTGACAGATTAATTCCTAATACCTAGCAGGCAGGGTAACAGTATTTTCTAGGATATTTACTGATTCTCTAATTCTGAATCCTATTTTGAATTTGCAACTGATACTTCTTACTCAAGGATGCAAATATACATAAATGTCCATTGCTCACTGGGGGCTCAGTTCCAAGTTATGTTTGATCATCAACTCGATAAAAAAAAGAGATAAAAATAGGAGGATGTAAAAATCTGCAATCTTGAAAAGTATAATTGGAGCAGATTTCCCATGATGTTACTCCAATTACATTATATTTTAGCATTTACAGAGAACTTACAGAAAATTTGATCAAGGAACAGTAGTGGTATGATGGAGAATTTAACCAGAAAGTTTCTTGGAAGCTGAGCAACAGCCTGATTTTTACAGAACAGGAGAGAGAACAGGGACTAGATCATTATCAGATTGTTTCTGCTACAAAATGTAGGTCTGAGTAGTTTTAAATATTCTTTCTACTGTGTGCCCTGCAATAGATGGATTTTTGTATTCCTCCTACATATTTACCTGACAAGTAAAAGTAATAATGGAAATTTTATATGATAATGTGCATAAATAACATTTTTGGCTTTAACACTTTGGAATTTTAACTATATTTTTCCTCTGTCTCTTTAGATTATCATTTCAGAAAGTAGTGCATTAGCATTCTAAGTATTTAGCAGCTGAATGGTTCAAGAATGCATCTGTAGGGGAGGTTAAGGAACAGTGCCAGGTCTAGCGAGTATAGCTGACTTATTTTTTAAACATTTGCATATTCTTGTGTAAAATACTTATTATTGACCTTACAATACAAATCTGTTTTTGGGGGGCTAAAAACTGTAGCACTAGCCACATCTCTTCCTCTATTTCATCTGTAACTCAGTGTCTTGTTGCTATTGAGAAAAGAATCCTGAACCCATGATGAATCATCTGGAAATATTAGAAAATCAGACTGATTCTGTGACTAGAGGTTTTGGTTAATTAGTACTTCTTTCTCTTGTACTTTCAAAATATGTTTGTCTGTCCTGGTCAACTTCTCTTAGCTTCTTTTGTTCTTGCTCTAGACTTTCTCTACCAGTATTTATTTCCTAACCTATTTCAGAGTTGTCCCCCTTCTACATTAAATGAGAAATTACTTGAAAAAATAAATTTTTATTGAGATATAAAACCCCCACCCTTATTTCCCAGAAATTTTTTTAATTGAGTCTTTAATTAAAAAATGATTTCCATAATGCAAAAAGCAAGTAAATTAATGGGAAGAGGTTTGCCAGGATTAATAGCTAATCACATCATGGGTTTCCAGTTTTTTTGACTTTCAGTGGAATCTTGAAGGAACTTTGTAACTCTGAAAGGTCTCCTGCATATAAAGAAGCAAACCAGAAGCAAGACAAATGAAGAGAAAAAATTTTTCTTGACTTTTCTTCTTGCTCTCCATATTTTTTTATCCTTTTAATTACTTAATTAAAAAAGTTTTAGAACCAACAGTGAGAGAGCAAAGACTAATGACAAAATTTATACTGCTACGAGGTTATGCTGTGTTTTACCATTTTGCAAATACAGCATTAAGAATCTACTCTTTGCACTTTCTGTACTCAGAGAGAATGGCAGTTGTGTAGTGTCTTACAATATCATGTAACCTGATGGAATAAGATATGTAGGACAGGGCACCGCAGGGATTTAATGAGCCATTGTTTTGTCCATCACCAGAAGCTTCCTGCAAGGCATCTCCATAGCAGTTGTTTAAAATTGTCACATTTTTTCCCATATTTTTCCTATCTGTTTAAAAAAGTTCATTTTAGTATAAACATATTTGTTGAAGGTCAAGGACAGAATGTTGATACAAGATGTGAATGTGTAATTTTCAGTATAAGAAAATTGACATTTGTCAGAAGTTGCCATCTCATCCCGTGATGTAAATATGTGAATGTACAAATTGAATTTTGTGTCGAGTTGGATATCTAATTATGTAAAATGTACTGTACTGTTCTGCTATTTGTAGACTTTCTGTTTGGCTGCCTCTTCAAATGTTTCCTAAACCACCATCTTTCAGTACAATTACAATAGGAGAAGTATCATTTTTAATATTGTGACTAACAGTATATCAGAGCAAAGCGTTATGAATGTCAGTGTACAAGTGCCTCACTAATGCATGTGATGTGGAGGCAACGTGCTGGGTGATGACCCCTGAAATAACCTAGAATTCTTTTATAGTAGCAGGAAATACTCCCTTGAATTCTTGTATCTGTTTCAAAAGGAGATAAGTGCTTTGGCTCCTGAAAGCATGGTAATCTGGAGGAAAATAATATTAATAAACACTTTTCCTTACCTCTGGAGTGCTCTCAGACACTCTGGTGTGTCTTGCTATCCATTATATAAAAAATTGATATAGGAGAGTACCTTTCAAAAGCCCCAATGTTTGCCACCAAAAATGAATCTTTTGTTATAAGAATTAATGGAAACTTGTAAAAAAAAAAATAACAAGAAACTATTAACAATGCAAGCATGCCTGTAGGACTCTAACTGATGAAAGGCAGCAGGAGTGATCTGCAGGAAACAGAATTCTACTGCTCTTGCCTTTGTATTTCATACAAAGTTTCCCAGCAGGATTGTGATCAGATCTGGAAATCCTTGCCCTCATGACTCCTGTGGGTACTGACCATTGTGTATTGTACTTGTGTGCAGGGCAATGGTGACATACAGACCTTAGAGGGTCTGTGTCTGAACCAGTGAAGACAATCAGTTTGAATTGAGACTGAGGAGAGAGTCACGGTCATATAGGCAGGAAATGACATGTAGTGGCAAAACAAATGAGAATCATTGTGGAAGTTGGGTTTAATATTTTGATTACTATGATGAAAGGACAAGAGAAAAAAGCAGGTAATATCACTATATCAGTCTATAAATCCATGGTAAACCCACATCTCTGGTACTCTCTCTCCACATCAAAAAGGTACAGTGAATGGTAACAACGTGTATGAAACAGCTTTTGAATATCTAGGACTTTTGTTGTTCACCTCTTTTTCAAACACACTTTTGATAAAAGTCTCTAAAATCATGAGTGATATGAAGAAGAGAGCAACACATTTGCTAAATATTACAGGAAAAGGAGTAGGGACATGTAATAAAATTACCAAATTTAAATCAGACAGATTATCTATGCTTGTGTTATTATCATGAAGGTTTTTTTAAGTGCAATGAAGCATTGCTGAGTTCAGAAAATTATAGATCTCATTCATAACATTAAACCATTAAGCCACTGGGCCAACAGACACAAATTAGTATTGGTATTATTAGCTAAAACAGCAGATTTGAAGTAATTCAAAGATAGTAATAGTGGATTTGGAGAAGTAAATAATATGGGAAATGATGTAAGTTTCCACTTGTCTGCATACAGACTAATTCATGAGGGTGAATCATCAAAAGGGAAACTTGTAGAAGTGAGAGAAATTGTAGAATGGTATTGTTTAAACAAGAGTTGTTTCTAGAGTTTACCGTGTACAGCAAATTGACAGTGTGCACACAATGTAGTTTGATGACAGATACAAGGTCTATATTTTTTGATATATTATCTCAGAAATTCGTAGGAGAGCTTATTTACGTCACACCCCTTCTTTCTACAGTGCTGGAGAAATGGGCTGTATAGTATTGTCTGATTTTGTAGATTCCGGTGTTTAAACCAACTGAAAGAGAGACTTAAGCAAAAGAAATTTATTCCCTGAAGGGACAGGGTCCTTTCGTTTGTGCCCTTTCGTCTACAGGGGACACAAATCCTGTCATTTCTTTTAGGAACTGTTCATTAATATTGTAATGCATTTGGTAACAGCTAGGGTCTTTGGGGCAGTTTTAAAATTATAGATGATGAGTTCATTGCTGGGCTAAAACTTCACTCATTTTATAATTTCTAAACGTATCTTTCATGCATGACATCCTGGAGACACCAGAAAGAAGATTTTACAACAAACAAGTTTCTGCTTGCTATCTGTGGTGTGACAGAAAAAAAAAAAACAAAACACACTGGGAGGTAATTCCCCTGTTTGTAATGAAAAGCTCCCTGCAACTCACTTCAAGAGGCCTGAGACTGCCTATAGCTGTCCCAGAGAGATTGGCTGTACTCCAGGTTTTTATTTCCGTAGACCTAGAGATTTTAGAGGTAGTTTCCTTTTTGAATTGTCCTGGCAGCAAGCACAGTCCTCTGTATTAAGGAAATTAAAAGTCTGTGTATATAATTAGAAGTTGTGAGTGTGATCGAGTAGCTGAAAGTAAATGGAAATAATCAAAACCTGACATGAGAAAAATTGTGTTGGCATAGGCTAGTAAGATAAAATCCTGAGCAATTGTTACTGGATGGCATGGGGAAAAAATGATAATCCAGTCCATTTCAATACCAATTTTAGAAGGTCTTTTGGACCACAAGATCAATATGGTTTTAAAAAAATGACCCCAAAAAGGTTTTTTTACTGACTGGGCAAAACTGCTATTTCAGATGAGGCTAAAAGAAGCACTGCCTCTCACCACTGAATATAATGACCTATTTTATGCATCTGAAGGTTGGCTTATTCTCAAGGTTCGGGCATATGCTGCTGTTTTCATACCTTAACAAGTTACTGTGTGTGAGCTGCCGTGAAGTAGCTGAGTTCACTCCGCCTGTCATAAAACGTGAGATACAACATTGTTGTTTAAACTGCTTTCACAGGGATGGAGAGTGTGACAATGGGATGAGCACCAACACGAGTGAGGGATGGTGTTTAAGCAAGGAGGAGCAGAGAAATTTTGGGCTTTTATCTCTCTCCTAACATTGTTCAAATATTTAATCCAATTACTTTTTGCAGTAAAATGATAAGTTCTTCAGGGATTAGTAAGTGGATGTTCACTTGAAACTCTTTGGATATTCCTTTTTATGTGCAGACAGTGCTTTGTTATGAGATAAAGATGCCTCCAACCCTGTCTTAAAGTTAAAAATCACCTGTGACCAGAAAACTGTTAGGTTCCTAATCCAATAAGGAAGGCTGTGAGTCCTTGTCTGCTGTAATGAGAGATCTGGAGGCAGATACTTCACACTGGCAAACCTTTTCATTGATTTGCTTTAGGTGTCAGTTCTGCACAGTGTCTTTAAGTGTATTAATTAATTAAGTGTATTTAGTTCTTGATGTAACCACCAATAACCATATAAAAATGTAGCTGGATTTTGGAATTCTAATCCTGAGCTCAAACAATTAAAATCAAGTCTATATTAATATACATAGGAAAGAGGTTTTAAAATAGCAATCCTGGGGAGTAACATTGTCCAACACAGCAAACCAGAGAGTGTGTACTGGGAGAATGCATTCATGGGGGTCACCATTATTTTCATCTTTCTTTTGGTATTTCTCCAACTAGACAATATTTTAACTTTGGATCTGGAGGAATGTGTAAGTATGAAAAGTAAGCAAAAAATGAGCAGACCATATAGCTGTGATCTACTGTGTTTTCAGTAGTAGTGGATGGAGTGCAGGAATGTTGAGTTTGAAAGTGCTGGAAGACCCATCCAATGCTCATCTGTTTGACCCAGTGCACGAGCTTTTGTTGTTTTATTGATTGCCAAATGCCTCGGATGGCAAAATGTCTCCTTTCTGCTGCATTGTGGCTTGAAATTACAACTGCTTCTTTTCAAACTCCCCAAATTTTAATTGTTTTTTTTCCCTATTAGATTTGGAAATTTGACATCAGTGAACTGCTGGTTATATCACATCTCCTGGATAACTTACGGATGTGTTTATTATCTTTGCCTCTTTTCACAGCCTCTTGTGGGCAAAAGGCTGGGAGAGTAGCTAGTTGTCACATGTCTGGAGTTTTTCAGGATTTAATGCAGTGCTGATGGTTCAACTGCATAGTTTTATGCACAACTCACTGTATTATTCAGTCCTGCTCTTGTTCTTACAAGAACTGTGTGTCAGTTTTGCTGTATCTCATGAAGAAAATGTCTGAAGCCTCAGACTTATAAATCAAGAAATACCATTAGTACTTGAACTAACGAAGTCTTGTTTTAGGTGAATTTGTGTCTTGAGGTTGATTGATGTTGATGCTAAAGAAAATGAGAATGCTGTTGCCGTTCCCGCTGCTGAACTTTGTAGGGGTGCTCTGTCTTGTGTGTAATCCAGTGGGAGCTTATGCTGTGCACTTTTTATTAGTCAGAACAATTACATAGGCTTGATCCTCCCTCTGGTTGCTTGTTCATGCAAAAAAAGAAAACTGTCAAATCTGGTTTGTTCAGTAAGGTCAATATTTGTAAGGGTGGACAGACACATAGATTGTAAAACTTGGCATTACTGTGGAGGCTGGAGCACACTACTGTTTTTAAAACAGCTAAAAATTTAGGAGTTCAAAAACATCTTACTTTCAATAGGTTGACTAATTTCTTTATTCAGTTTTGAAAATTCCAGTAGCAGATTGTTTGGGATTTTTTTTTTCATAATGATATTTGAACTGTGTTCCTCCCTGGTCTAGTCCTGATCCCACCATAACTTAGAGTATTCATGGCAGAACTTTAAGATTTTGATATATCATTATTAGCTTTGGATTAGACTGTGACACACATACTCAACTTCAAACTTCAATTCATGTAAATTTAAATTCATTAAATTCAAATTAATAAATCTTTTGCTTAAAAAAAATTTAAATCTTTTGCATGTAAGTTGGAACACTTGTTTGTGTGGTTTTTTATGGAATTCTACTTGACATTTTTTAAGTCAATGACTTCTAGAATAATTTAAGGGAGCTTATTTACTTAATTTCAGCTTTTCACTAGTTCATTCAAGAAATAAAAAATGTTACTAATTCTCATATTGTTACATATCTTAATGTCCTCTCAAAAAATATTTTGTGCACCCTGCTGTTGCTCAAGAAAAATTACTTCTAAAAAGGGAAAACGGTATTAAGAATAAAACCACTATTGATAGTTCTTTCATTGTGTGATGTCTTAATAATGAAATAATAGCATAAGATCTAAATGAACAAATGTATTGTGCCACTGTAACAGATGTAATGCTGTGCCTTCAGAATTACCCCCTAGTTTTGCCACCAGTAATAAGAGTGCCACTGGGGTTCCATCTAACAATTGTGCTGTAGGATGCCAACCCTTACTGAGAGTAAAATGAGATGATGCTGCAATAAAAAAATCTCAGTGCTAATCTTCACATATCTATTGGTAATTGTCTTAAGTAGTTGACCTATCTTCAGGATGGATATTCTGACTTCATTTTGCTTTTTAAAAAGTGTCTTTGCTAAGTATGGGTGTTGCTGAAAATCACAGTAAGTTGGCTTAGTTTGTCTACTCGGAGTGTAATTATATATCCATTATATTTAGACAAATATGAACAAAATTGAATGTCCTCTCACAACAGGAAAAAAGCAAATATATATTGAAAAGAAAGGATCACAAATCATCTGATGAGAAAAGCTGAGGAAAAATGTGAGGTGCTTGTCAATAACTGTTTATGTACATGCTGACATCTGACAGTTCTGTGTGATTAGTGTGAAGCAGATATTTTCCTTTTGTTGAGGGAGAGGGAAAGTGATCTCAATTTGCTTGGCAGTTGTTTCAGTGTGCCTTGGGGTAACTGTGCCTGAGGATAGGTAGAGCAAAGCAGTTGGTGCCTGGTAACTTATTACACAAGGGTAAATTAGCCATTTGCTGGAGCTCTGTTTTTAAAATCTCTCATGCTGTTCAAATTTTGCCTTGTTATGTTTGTTGGTTTTTCAGATAGATTTGGGCAGCCATGCTTTGGTTTGCAATTAAACAGGCAATTTCTTTAGGCCTTTTTTTTGCTGCTTCACTGAAGTAAAAAAAATGTTTTATATCCCTTTATTACATTCACTGGCAGTTTCATTACTGTGAATATTCAAAACTCATGGAATGAGAATTGCAGCTTGGAAGGAATCCAAAATTCTCACTGTTAATGGTGTTTCAAAGAGTCATTTTCTGAATTATCTGATAAAGGTTTCACTTTATGAGATTTATTGATGGCTTTCTTGATGGGTTGGGGCATTGAGTTGAATTGCTAAATGAAAACAGTAAATGCTTACTTCTAGAAAGAAGTGGCTTACATTGTATTTTCAGTTTGACACAGTTCTTGGCCTTAGCCTTCTAAATCTTGATTAATTCCAACCCTATCTTGCAGCTTGTAGTTAGTTCCTATTAACTGAAATGGATATAGCTGCCATATCAATGTTTTATGTTTTATATAAATATTTTGTCCTGCTTACACTGTTTTGAGGGATGCCAAAGACAGCCCCGATTGCTGTGGCTTCCAGGACCTCTGTATAAAGTGATTTCCATGACTTTGTGGCTGCCCATTCTTTCAAGTCCCTGGTGCCAGGGCTCAGATTGGTGTAGTTCATTGCACGTGGGCACCTCCTGGTATGAAATAGCACCATGATGGCACTTTTTCCTTCTGACAAATTGTGGTGTTCCAATTCCTGTATGGACTGGCTAGTGTCTGATCTGTGGCCACTGCACCCTGTCAGGCAGGGTTTCACTCTGACCTGGTACTACTTCTCCTCATGTGGTAGAATTACTTGTGAAGAGCGTCCTTAAACTCAAACACAAAGCAAATTGCAGCAGCTTTTAAGTAACAAACAGCCATTTAAGGTGGCAATATCTCTGTGCACCCTGGTGCTCATACTGGTTGATTTTTACATGTGAAAAAAATCTCTCATTCATCCTGTTCCTGTAATCAGAGTGTATTACACACTTGTTTTATTTCTGTTATGTTTGGTCACAGTTGGAAAATTAATATTTTCTTCAACCTACTTGTTTTCAAGTAAATCTTGTTTTGAGGAAGAATACGGTGTCTAAAGATGCATTATCAAGATGATTTTTCTGTTGTTTATGGGTTAATTAGAAGAGGTGATGTAACTTAGGATTTTTTCTTAACTTTTAAGTTTGCTGGATGTTTTTCTAAATGCATGTTTGTCAGAGCAAAGTGTTTGAAAGAAACCTGAATTTCTTGATTACATTTATTTGTATTTCACTGCTACTTGAGAGTTCCTATCTACATCTGTCTCTTTGCTTCCCATCCTGAAAAAAAATTGCTTTCTAACCAGACAACACAGACAGTGTAATCTCCATTTTACAGTTGGGAAAGAGGCAGAGATAGAGCCTGACTGTTCTCAGGTCACACAGAATGTCTTTGGGAGAGCCAGAAATTGAACCCAGATATGTTGCTTGAGTCCTACTGAGTCACAAGACAGTCTTTTCTCAAAACAGAAGAAAATGCATTTATTTGATATACTCATCTCAATGATTTTTCTGTGGGTGCTTTTTGGAACTTTTGGTTTTTTTTTCTATTTCAATTCATCTTTTTTCCTTGCCTTTAATGTCCTAGTTTGCACTAATATTTTATGTGTGATAGAAGGGGATTTACAGCTTCACTATGTAAAGGATTGAATGAGAATGAATTTAAATAATAGTTTGAACATAATTAAACCATTTTTTCAAAGAGATTGCAGTTCTAGATAATCTTTATTGCCATTGCTGTGTAAAAGATTTAAATCTGTTTCCATCTCTTTTTCATAAATAGATGCATATGCAGAAATAGATGATATTTCAGATGTGCTTGTAAGGGAAAAAAAAAACTTTCCCCCCCTCCTTACTGTATTAAAAGCAGATAATAGCTTAGATTGTAAGTTTTAATGATTTTCTTTTAAAAGTATTCAGAAGTTTGTAGTTTTTAATGTACCACGCATATATTGAATTAGTGTGTCTGATCCTGGTGATTTGTGGGAGATCTTGTGGGAGTTGTCTGTGTATTGAGGAATTTCTTCAGCAGTGTAGGTGCAAAACTTTTACTGATTTAAATTTCTCTTAAAATCTCTTATTACCAGAACACACGAAGAAACTAGCTGACTAAATCCCAACCAGCTAAAGTCATTTTACATATTTGAGAACCACAAAATCCTTTAGCTGGAAAAATGTTCTCTCTTTAGACTTATCATTCTATTTTTTGAAGCTCTCTGAAGGATCTACCTGGACTGTCTCCAGGTAGAACAAGTAGAACCACTTTGAAGAGATTCTGAATAAGCATCAAATGACAAGTTGGTGTCGCCACAAGTAGTACTGGCAGAAAGAACTTGCAGATTTATATCCTGTAGTGTTTTATCTTAAAGTGAAACCTTAGGAAACAATTGGACTGGCTGGCAAATGATCCATGTTTGTGAGTGTGACTCTTAAACAAGCCCAGTGTTTATACCATAATCAGTCTGCCTTTGGAAAATTAACTATGTTATGAAGGGCACCTTGGTATTCATCTGTCTTAGGATTCTATTGGAAAAATGCTCCAAAGATTACAACTGTCCAGGCACATGGAATAGTTACTGTGTGCAAACACATTTTATGCTTTTTAGCTTGGCTTTGTCAGCTGCAGTGGCTGGCTCTGCCTATTTAGTCAACAAACATATTATGGAAACATAGAGACTATAAAATGGAAAAACTGGGATCAGAACAAGAGACCTAAATACTAAATATACTTTCTTAATCATAATTATTGAAATTTTGCATCTAAAAACTCCCCAGATTTTTGTAAGTATTGATCATACTGGGTGAGTATTTAATCATGGGTTATATGGATATGTGTTACTTGCTTCCTCTTTTTCTCTATGCAACAGTCTCTTAAAATACTGTGAAGTTCACAAGGAATGGCTAAAAAAGGGCTCTTTTAGTTGTGTGCTTGCAATATGCTTATGTTTAACTCTTACGTATGAGACAAAGGATAGTTATTTCTTTTTTTTTTGTGAGCTTCAATAGTTTGTTGAAGGTTAAGCCTTGAAATTTTGCTGCCTTTTAACGCTGTATCAAGGTGTTTCTCAGATCCCTTGGCTAATCATTGCTGCCACCTTGGTGAGGACTAGAGGAACCATTGACACATAACAACCAACACAAATTAATCAATTATATTTGCTTATCTCTTTTTGTCTGGTAATTTAACAGAAAACTTATGCACGACGGACATTGATTTGTTTGATAGGTTTATTGAAAGAGAATAGCTTTAGAATTACTACCAAGAAAAGAGAATGACAAAATCCTGTGAAGTACTTCATAAAACTAAGTTCTGGGAAAGTCCATGGCTCAAGTTCTAAATCTACACACAACTTTTTTTTTATTCTTCATCTAAATGTAACACTTTTAGTTATATTCATTTCTACTCTATGTGGAATGTTAGGAGTGGTTCCTAAGGCACAAGGTGTTGTCATCAAGCACATCTGTTCCCAGTCAAACAAGCTCAAAACAGTTTACAGCAAATAGTATGTGTCACACAGCATTTTGTATTATTTTACTGGTAAAGTGGATGGATGCATTCACTAATGGGAAAAAGTGCCCTTTGTGACTGTTTGAAAATGTTATTTTTTCTTCTTGTTACTAGGTTTGCAAATAATAACCTTAACATTTTAGGTGTGACAAGAACAATTAAATTACTAACAAAAAGTGGGTTAATGTGAATTTGGATTCATTGTGAAAGCGTGAGTAAAGAGCTTATCCAACAATAGAATATCTGCATGTCTTTGAAACTCAGATCTAGTTCAAGAAATGAGAATATGAAAAAACTGTTACAACGGTTTTTGAACTGGGCTTTGTTCACATGTCAACACTTTTTATCTTCAATACTCTTCAAGGAAAAGGACATTTCTGTGAATCTCTCTGGTACTTGGCAGTGGAACAAGCTTAAAATGTAACTGACAAACCATAGAACAGAACTAGTTTTGTTCCTTCCTGGAAATTGTTCTTTTCTGTCACTTAAATATTGTTTTGTGGAGAAGAGATTTAGAAATTGTTCTTGGAGAACTTATATATTCTGTTGATTTGCAGGAGAAAGAGACTTTAAGGACATAAGCCCTTCTGATAATAAAAATCCATACTTCTTTGATACTTGATATATCAGCTATATATATAAAATTGCTATATAGTTGAGTTTTAAAGAGGGGAGAAGAGTCAGAGCTTGAACTCGATGTCTAATGTATCACCTGCTTTGTATGAGATGTGTCCTCATGCAAAGTAAATAACATTCTGAGCTGCAGCCAATCCCACCAGATAAATGAGTAGATCATACATGTTGGAGTGTCTTCCATTGCCCCTGACTCTTCTACATCAGTCAGTACAAAGTCTGACATTCATCATTAACTGACACCAAAATTAACTTTCATCATAATATTTCCTCTGTTTTCTGTCCAAAAATGTTACAGAGTCTGGGGTGTACACAAATTCCAGCCAAAGAAAGAATTCCAGCTGAGGTCAATAATAGCACTGTTTTATATAAGAAAGTGTAATATTAGGATTTAGTGACATGAGACCTTTGGACTGATGAAAAAATAAAATTCCTGTTGTAGACCAACCCAATACTTGTTTTTATGACATTAATGATATATAAAGTTTATGTAATTCCTGTGATAATTAAAACAAATGTTTAATAATAAATGAGGGTGGTTCTTTACTGAGAGATGTAACAAGAAGCATTGCTTATTCAGGGAAGGACTGGAATATTGTACAGGGAAGAACTGGGTAACCTTTAGAACTGGAGCTCTTGGGCAAAATTTGCATTTAAAGACTGAGGTAGTGTCTGATTCCAGTGATGGAATCCCTTTGGTGTGAAGACAAATCAAGGGAACTGCGTGTCTGTCATGGTCAAATGATGACACTGAGCCAGCAGAGTGATTTAATTCTCACTAAGGCAGACAATTTTGAACTATTATCAGGGAAGCTGTTTCCAGGACAAGCAAAAGTATTGGTGCATTTCCAAAAGCCAGTGCTAAACTCTGGAGTCCCAGGTGCAAAAATGAGGATGTGTCCGGAGGAAAAGGTTTGTCCTCCCTGAGGACACTGGGCAAGCATGGCTTATTTTCTAGGAGATGAAACCTGAGAAGAGTTTGTACATGTATTCTACAAATACATTATGGATGTAAAAATCAGCACAGAAGAGGGAAGACATTTAACATGAAAGTCAATGATGATGTAAGAAACTGAGTACAAACTAGCTGTAGGTAAATTTAAGCTAGAAATTAAAGGCATGCAAGGCTAGGACAGGATATTTCCTACATCACTCAGCTCAGTCTTTTCCTATGCTACTACAAATGCTGTTTTAAGAACAGGCACATTTTTGCCCCTACTTCCTAATTCCTGAAAGTTTTCAGCACCAAAATGAATTGTATTCTGAAACTGCTGTCCATAAAATGAGGTGTGGGTAAAAGGCCCGGCTCTTTTCCACTGGAAGCTGTGTCCATGAATAGGATTGTGTGATGTGGTTAACTCTGACCACAAAGAGCTGCTTCGTGACCTGGAGGTCTGTACGAGTTCTGTGTCCCAGTCCTATTTCCGTTACTCCCTTAAGTTTCAAGATGCCTCTTGTTTTCCCTGAATAGGTTACTCTTTTAAGAATGTTTTTGAAAATTCCTGATAATGAACAGTGGCCATGTTCTTTTTTCATGCTTATCTCTTTGCTTGAATGTGGCAACAGTGAATTAGCATAAATGGTCTGAGGAAATTAGTTAATATAGATTAATTTGTATTCTTCTTTAATCCTTTGAATTTGCCTCCTTGAAGATACATCAAAGATGAGCTCGGTTCATAAATATGTTTAGAAGATAAATACAGTAGGGCTAAAGAATCCCGCTTTATGGTATTTTTAAAACTCAGAAATAAATCCTTTATAATCAGTAACTGACCTATATGATATGCTTTTTCCAGTTTGTTTCAGATCCTTGTGCCAGCAACCCCTGTCACCATGGTAACTGCAGCACTAGCAGTGATGGCTACCTCTGTCTGTGCAGTGAAGGCTACGAGGGGACAAACTGTGAGCACTCATTTCACAGCCTTCCCGTGTCTGGAAGGACAGAGCCGACGTCCCCACGGCAGAGCAGCCCCACCTCACCCACCTTGGAACCCGACGTTGTTCTGCCTCGCTCAAGAGCGACTGTGGCATTACCTACGTGGCAGCCAAGAGCGGGACAGAAGGTGGTAGAACTGAAGTGGGATGAAACAGAGGTGAGAGTATTCTGTCTAAATGAAAATGCACAGAAAAAAACCCTTGAAAGTGTTATCATTTTTGGGTTGTCATTTGTGCATCATTTCGTGGGCTTCTACATGACAGGACTGAAGATATGATCTCTGCCCTGAGTTAATATGCCAGTAAAATTAAACACAAAAACCCATTTGATACATGTTACAAGTAATGGGCTTAAGCTGTCCAATGTGTTGTATTAGGTGGTTTTTTGAAATGGAATAATATTGTTTCTTGCAGGCATTTGTCTCTCCGAACATCAAATAAATTTAGGCAAAAATAAAGGCTAAAGCAATACCTTTAATATATTTTTTGCTATTTGCAGTTATAATCATGTGTTGCTTTGAAAAATACAGGTTCCTGCAGTGTTAAGAAAACATAGTTATTTAAGGATTAAATTGGTAGTTAGTATATTACACAGTGCAGAGCTCTGGAGATGCAGTGACAATGGTGGAAACTTTTAAATATTTAAACTTTTAAATGTTTGTTGTAACTCTTACAAACAATCTCAAACTTAACACTACCTGGCAAAACTACAACTGGGTAGCACACAACATATGATCCTTTGCTTTCTGCTGTGCTGTACACTGCTTTTTTAGTAATGCATGTCTTGCATGGACTGTAGTGTCTGCAAATGTTTAAAAAAGTATCAAACTTTACCTAGTTACTGTTAAAGTAATGACCAGCTTAGTACCAAGCACTAGGGGTATTGAAACTTGTTGATGAAGAAATATTTTAATTTCTGTAAGCAAAGAGTTGAATCTTTGTGAAATTTTTTCTTATTGAGAAAGGCCTTGTGAAGTCATTTCATTTCAGTTTATTGAGGTAAAACAAGGAAAATGTCCACTGTATCTCTTTTTAAAGTGTTTCAATGAGTTTGATTCTCCTGAGGTGTTTTCACACAGTACATAATGAGGAAGTGAACAGGCATGCATTTAATCCTGGAAGAAGTGTGTTTTTCATTGTTCTTTGCTAGTCCACAAAAATTTGTAGATGTTTTTACTGGAAAATTCATTTAAATCAATTTTTCAAAGTAGAATCAACATATGTAAAGTATATGTTTGATGTGTTATGACCCTCAGGTTATATCTGAGGTGGAAGTATTTATAGGGCTGTCTCCCATTTCAGTAGGAGTTCTGGTAGGCAATGTCTGGAGCACAAAGCTTTATTTCTTGGAATTCCATTTCCCCTCTCTGTTATTTTTCAGTAGAACATATGTCAGGCACCAAGGATGGAGTTTGGAGAGAGCACTGAAGCAGAACCAAACAATGATCTGCTCTTATTACTTAGTTTAAATGCAGTCTCATCTCTGCATGGTCGCTCCATGTGTCCTGATGAATTAAGGGCATACTCTTCCCTGTACCAGATTTCCCTGGTGTGTCTTCCTCAATCTGTGGTCTGGTATTGTATAAGTAACATTTTTGCCTAGTTTGCATTTTAGGCAGGTTCACTAAGAATTTCAGTCAAACAGATTGTTTGCAAGCATGTATTTTAATAGCTCAAGTTCCCCCTTCTGCATGTCTTCTGTATTCTTCCTGAGAAATTATTATTCTTCTGTATTATTCCTGAGAAGTTATGAATTGCAATTGCACTATGAACACTAAAATGGAAATTACTTGTTGCCCTATTAGGAAATTGCTGGTGTTGACATGTTTTTAATATATTATGATGGGTCTTGTATTTTTATGATGGGTCTTGTATTTTTATATATATATTATTATATATATGATGGGTCTTGTATTTTTCACAAGCTCTTTAGTGTGGCATAATGACCTTCTACCTTGTTCTTTGGAATTTGCAGTGAGAGAGATGATTATCTGAAACAAAGGGATTTCAGTTGCTGATTCAAGACATTGTCTCTGATCTATATTAAACTGAAGAGAGTTGATTTGCCTTGAAGAGAGTTGATTTGGTTTGGGTTCCAAAGCCTCTTTGGTGGAGGCTTCAAAATTAAAAAGTTAAGTGTTAATAAGAAAAATACTACCTTTCCTCACAGCTCTAAGAACTTTGCAAAGCTTGATCCTTTCTTGCTCTCTTAAAAGGAAAAAATTAAAGTAGCTGTAGATTTTGTATTTTAAAAATGTACTGTTTTGATCTTTGTTGATATTCAGAGGACAACAAAGGCTGATACTATTATGTTGTTTGTTCGTTTGCTTTTTTAAATCTTCCAAGACAGTCAGTTTTCCAAATTATTCTATGCTGATACTGCAAGTGAACTACAGTTCTTCAAGTTCTTTTGTCTCAGGGAGAAATTTTGCCAAAATCTTTCCAATTGAAAGCTCTCACTATCTTGCAAGGATGAAGTTTCCAGGAAGTTTTGGCAACTCAAAATATGAACACCGGAGAGAAGTAGACTGTCTAGGAGATGCACGATGTATGCTTATGGTTGGACATGTTTTCTGTATTCCTTGATCCCAGGGATATATTTAGCACTGTTTGCTTGGATGAACCATCTCAGTATTGTCTGAAGCAGTAGACAAATTAAAAATGTCTTTGGGTACAGTTTCATTTCTTAGAGTGGTCTTGATACAGGAAATTAATCTTTTCCTGATATGCAGATTAAGGAGTAAAAACACAGATCCTAGACAAGAATATTTTCTCTCAATTGATTTCTTCAGTATAACACGAATTTGTCTTTGTGCTCAGCTGTTAAAAGAGAACTCTTTTTCTTATTTGGGGTAGTTACCTTATTCCACTTGCAAGAGAGATCCAACTAACAATCCACATTCCTCCAGTTCAGTCATCTTTTTGTTACAGTGTAGAAAAGGTATATATTAGCCAATAGTAGAAGAAAAAAAAAAGCCATCTCATTAATCAGACTCAATTAATGGATTTAGTAAAGGTTTCTGTGTACAAAATCAACTGTAAGAATAGTAGTACCATACTCTTATATATGACTTTTCCATAATAGATCTCAAATTCTTTTCAAAGGAAATCAGCAGTATTCTTCACATTTTACAGATGGAGACACTGAAGCTCAGAACAGTAAAGTGATTTGCCAGGTGCACAGCCAGGAATTAGAATGCTGAGCACGTGAGTCCTAGCCTAACCTTCTATTTATACTGCAGTTTTGTGCTCAGATTCAAGGTTTTGGAACTAGTGATTAGAGACTACAATAAACTTCTAATTCCTCTTGCAGTGGGGACAGCATTTGTTTTACGTGTGTCCTTTAGTCAGTAAATTATAAGCCTTTAAAAGGAGTATGGCTGAGTTGAGTGGAAAATCCTGAAAGGGAGTGCTCCTCCTCTGCAACAATGGAATATGCTTAAGGAATAATTCTACTTGAAACAGGGACCTTTGAATCTTGACTACTTTATGTGTTGTTAAATGTTTGTGCACTTTTGACAAGGTTGGTATGGGGGTAGAAGGAGGAACAGAACAGAATCCGAATGGAATCATGGAGGAGAGATCCATTTGAGATTGCTAAATACAGAACAGAAACTCCATCCTTAGGAATGATATCTTAGGAAAATATTTGTCATGGAAATGGGTGAAGGCTGGAATATATATGCTTACCCTTTTCTTAACCTATTTTCTTGACATTCCCTCTTATGATTGCTGTTAAAGTACTGGAACATGTATAATTCTGGTTTAACTAAGGACAGATCTTCTACCTGTATATAAGATTTGTTTTAGAAATCTCTAATATCTTTCTTTTATTTTTAGAAGAAGATATCCTACAAACACATAAGGAGACAGAAGGAAACACAGATTTTGCTAGAATAATTTTACCTTTCTTCTAGGATAAATCTGTAACTTCACTCTCTTCTCTACAATATTTGTTTATGGAATTTTCTGTACAAACACCATTCTGATAGACAATTGATGCAAGCATCTCTGGATAAGTAATAGTCTTTATTATATTTGTTTTCAAAGCAAAACCCTAAATGTCTCCAAAAGCTCAATATGCTATAAAAACCTTCTGTGAAGTTCACACAAACCTTAGTTTATTAAGTTCTATTGCTAAATGATGTTTAATAGATGGTCACAAATACTAGCTTTCCTAAAATCAAGGTTCTTTAAGGACAAAAATACCCTTATAGGGAATTCTAGTGAGTGCAATTCCATTAAGATACTGAAGGCTTGCTCATCTGAAGCTATATTGGCAGGTGGGCTCAGGACTTTTGGTTATCCAGAGCTGTCTTTAAAAAGTTGCTGGATTCTTAACTCCTCCTTCAGGAATCATCCTGACTGGAAGTCTCAGAGAGTCTGAGGAACAAAAACAAAAAAAGCCTGATGTGTTTACTGCCTTTCAGTGTTTTGTGTAGAAATATCTCTAGCTGACTTGACAGTCTTTGGTTGAAATGTACGTCCCAATTTACTCTCCAGTGACCTGAGCTCACACTCTGCATATAAAGATTTGACTGTGTGAAATTTTTGCTTGATGAGCTTGTTCATACAATGTTTACCTTTATTATCTCCTTACACTTTGGAATAATAAATGACTATTAATTATTTAGGGAAGTAATATTTATTGAATGACTGTGCTGTGATGTCAGCAGAGGATAGGCAGCTAAACCCCACACAGCCACTTGCTCACTCCCTCATCCAATGAGAATTGGAAGGGCAAAAGTGTGAGAACTCATGGGGAGATAATTAAAAAAAAAAAGGAAGAAAAAGAAAGCAATAAAGAAAAATAAATTAAAAACCTAAACAAAACAAATGATTTGAAAAGCCCCAGTTACTCACCGCTAAGTAACCAATGCCCAACCACTCTCTGAGCAACAACAGCCCTGGCCAACTTCCACCTCCCACCCCGAGTTTTATTACTGAGCATGACATCGTATGGTGTGGGATGTCCTTTTGGTCAGTTGGGGTCAGCTGTTCCACTGTGGTCCCCCAAACCTGTGCACCCCCCAGCCTACTTGCTGGCAGGGCAGTCTGAGAAAGAGAAAAGGCCTTAATGCTGTGTAAGCACCGTCCAGTGATAACTAAAATCAACCTTGTTATCAACCCTGTTATCAACCCTGTTATCAACCCTGTGCTCATCACAAATCCAAAACACAGCACCATGAAAGCTACTGCGAAGGAAATCAAATCCATCCCAGCCAAAACCTGTACAGGATGAACAGCAGATTTTATGAAGTTGACATTGATTTTGGTGGCCAGCTTGAGACCAGAAGGCAGATGGTTAATGTGATAACCCAGGTAATCTATCTGAGAAAGTGTCATTGGGTAAGATAACCTCCTGTGCCTGCTGATGCATCTGCCTCTACTATTGACATTGGTAGTCCGTGACAGAAATACAAAGTTTTAACAGTGTTATCTGGAGGATTATCATGCATCAAAATGCACTGGATCCCCTTGGTGGTTTGATAGCTGATTCTACAAAGGGCCTTTTGCTCAGATGAGCAAAGAAACAAACTGCCAGCAACAGAATTCCCCGGGTGGATGTGCAGCCTTCTTTACCTCCCATTTCAATGCTGCAATAACTGGGAAGCCTTCTTCATTTGGTACTGGTTTTGGATGCAGTCTGTCAGCCTCCCCTTGGTGTTCTTCAGAGGGGCACTACTCCTACTCTGAACACTTTTGCTTTTCTCTCCCACTGGTGAGATATGTTAGAAATAAACCTCAATTTTCTTTTTATTCTGGTTTTCTTTCAAGCATTGTCCCGTATGAAACTCTAGAGGGTAGAAACAAGTACACTTGTGTGGAGGTTAAGCTACATGACACTAGATTTTCAAAAACAGTAGTTTTTCATGCTACAGGGAAGGGTACTGGAACTGATTTTTTTTTTGCTCTTTTTTTCTTTTATTATCTTGTTCTGAATTGGATTTCTGTGCCAGAAGTGATCCTGCTTCATTGCTTGGCATCTTGATTACAAGTAGATAGTAATAGATCCCCCTCTTATAGTTCTATTATACTGCCTTTTATTTTCTTACTTTTCTTTTAACTTTTTAATTATTTGCAAACAGCTGTTTAAGGTCTATAGTCAGTATGTAACCTGTTTTCTCTCTTTCACACATTATTTTTCCCTTGCATAAGGAAGACTGCCAAACGTTATATTTCTTAAAAAATAACAGATACTTCTTGCCACCCTTAGAGGGTTGGAAGAGTATAAATCCTGCAGGCCCTGTCCTGATAGAAAAGTGGTTATATGTTCAGAAAAGCCAAATTTCATGTTACAAAACTTGCTTTATTGAATTGAAAATTAGTATGAAATCCCTTGGAAGAGGATTTGAAAGAAGCAGCATTTATAAGACCATTCCTGATATTGCATTTATCGTGACAGTTTCTGTGCCACTGAAGAACTGAAAGGTTACCATTCCTAATGAACAAGTAATTCAGTTTTCATGGGACACCACCCCAGAACACAGCCTTGTTTTTCTCAAAGAGCTCATTTTCCTGCTCTTTGCATTAACATAAAGTCTTTTCAAATATGTTTAAAGTTTTAAGCATAGGCTTTTTTTTCATTGCTGTAAGATGAGTTTGTATCCATCTCTTTTATTTAGTTCAAGAATGATGTGTGCATCCATGTATTCTGTTTAATTCCAGACTAATTTGCCCCACTTTGCTCTGGCTCTAAGACCATGCAGATTTCTTTGTTGCCTCATCAGGAGTCAAAACAGGAGAACAGCTTTTTGAGTTTGAAAGACAAGAGGTAAATCAAAGAGAACATTCTCAGCTAGCACAGGAGGAAGGTTTCAATTAAAAATACGCAGGTATCTGTGTGTGCCTGAGTGTGCACACACGTTCACACAGACTTATTTGTGTAAGCCTTGGGGACATCTGAATGAAACAAAACACTCTTCTTGTATGCTGGGGTGGGGTTTTGTGGAAGCTGTGGTGTCACTGAAGTTACAATGGCAATTTACAGCAAAGACTTAGTGGGCAATTGGCTCATTGGGTGAATTTTCACTCACAGCATCAGTGTAGGTGAGGTTGGAAAGGATCTCTGGACATTGAGCAAACTCCTTGCTCAAAGCAGGGTCAGCTGGAGCAGGTTGCTCAGAATTGTGTTCAGCTGAGTCTTAACTCAAAGGATGAAGAGTGCACAAGATACCTGGGCAGCCTTTTCCAGTATTTGGAAGTATCTGCTAGATTTCAGAAATAATCTTTATTATCTCCTTAATAGGGTAGTGAGGAATTTCTAAAGCTCATATAAATTTGACCATTCCACTTACAGACCACTTTCAAGTTTGAGGAAAGTGTGGCATGTTTTGCAAGAAGTAAAAGCCTTCTGCAATTTTGTGAACTCAGGGGGTGGAGATACAAAAGAAATGCAAATGTATTGGGGTGGCAGAATTGCTGTATTTTGTGCCGTTCAGGATTAGTCTGCCCACGTTGATAAGTTCTTGCAGACTTACAAATGTCTGCTCAGCTTTTCAAGAAACATACTATGAAATTTCTTATACCTATCTTCAAAGAACTAATTTCAGTACTGAGAGGCTGTATAAATGCAGACAGTGTCTGTATGTTACTCTTCTTAGCCTCATTGAATTAAACTCTAGTACACTTATCAATGTAATAAAGGCACTCATTCATGTAAAAATGTTGCCTTGGGATTTATGTATGTATTTCAGCACTTGTTGCATTAAGTGTATATCTCATTATTCTGGTTTGTATAAGGCAGGGGAGTAGCTGTACCATTCACACTATTTAATTTCTTCAGAAAAGTTGTAATATGGAAGAATAGTCTGTTGCTTTCTTTTTAGGTACCACACCTGATTTTCTTTGCAATCTCATCTATACTACTGCTATGGCCTGGTAAGGAAATGTAGCCAGTCAGTGCTGCCTTGTAAAGGTCCAGGTAGAGATTGTAGGAGTAAGTACTCTTCTCAAGATTTCACTCTTGCTTTCTCAAATGATGCTCTTTTACCTGTGTAAAATTTTAAAGTATTCAAAGCATAAATTTAATTTTTATATATTATATTATCTTTTAAAAAACATAAAATTATTTAGATGCAAAGTCATGGAAGATGTATGTAAGGAGGAATTCTGTGTTTACTGTCAACAATTTGATAATAATTTTAAACTCTAAGCTTGTCAAGAACAGCTCTTGAATGTATTCTCTATTGACACAGGAGCTTATCCTTGCAATCAGTTCCTAAACATTCTTCAGGCTCTGGCAGTTGCATGAAGATTTTTTTTTTCTTTGGTGACTATTTTTTAAGTAGCTGCATCATCTATGTTATAGATATAAGTCTGTTCCCCAAGGAACTTCCTTGCTGTCTTAGAGGTTCTGTACTATTGAATACTTCGGGGGAATTTTAGAAGAGTTTGATGTCATTGTAGTTAGATGTAATTGTTTTTTAATATTTATTTTTTTTGGGGGGGAATGAAAATTACAGATTGGTTTCATCTTCTGAGTGTCCTTTATTATTGTGATGTATTGGTTGTCTTTGCCTCCATTCTTCAGTTGCTTAGTTTTGCAGAGAGCTCTGTTAAAACATGAAAGAGACATACTTAAAAATCTTTATACATATTTCTCACAGCTGTGGAAAAACTGCAATTTTTTTCTTAATTCAGGTGTCAAAACTGTCATTTTTGTCTCTATAGTATTTGCCTGAAATAGGACACTGCTAGGACCATTTCTTGTTCCTTATGAGAGCTGCTGATTCTGCCTGTGTTTTTTTGTCTGATCCAAGTATCAGGGGTTTTAATATATAAAAGAAATTAGAATTTTGGCTTTGTGAAATCCTGGTTTTAGTGTCCTACTGGTTTATATGATTATTTTATCAGATTCTTAGAGGTTGAAGTCAGGGCCAATTACAAATGGACTTCCTAGATAAAGACATCAAACATTACAAATCTCTTAATAGAAGAGTCAAAATCATTCATTTTGCCTTTCACTCTTCTGATTATCATTGCAGTGTTTCCTATGTGTGCTTTTCCTGCTGATTAATCCTAAATTCTGATGTGTTTGCAAGTTAAAGTTTTTTGCTCAGTGTTTTTTTTGTTTGTTTTTTTTTTCTGTTTTCTCAAGGTCAAATCTCAACTCTTGTTATGCAACCATTTTGTTCAGCTCTTGCTTCTATATTTTTATGTGTTTTTTTTTTTAATTTGAGTTTCAAAGAGATCAATACCCTTTACAAACTTCTGATATTAAACAGTGAGTTAAATGAAATGCATAAATTACAGTTTTCCCACTTGTGTTCCAAGGTAATAGGAGCATGAAATTGTAAAACTATAGAAATACTATAAAAGGGGTGTCTTTTTAGATGTAGCATAAGACTGCGTGAGAACAGAGATGCTGATTTCTTTTTTCCCTTTTTTCTAGTAGGAATATGGATTCTCAAAGAAAATGGAAGTTTAAATGGGGACATTTTTCCTGTTGGCACAGGAAGAGTGTTAGCCATATTAACTTTGGATGCATCATGCCTTTAATGTTAGCTCCATAATTTTGACTCCTGAGATTTAAAAATTGTAATGGATATATAATTTTTTTTTAAAATTCACTTGAACAAATACAATAAAATTGCATCTCACTTTATTTTCATGAACTACCTGTGTTCATATTATATGTTCCAGGGAGTTCAACAATGAATCATGTAATCTAGACACTGGGAAATCATTCACATCGGGAAATGTCAATACTGTGTGTTTGTCTTGCCTGAGTTGAAATAAGCTCTGAGTCTCCTAAAAAATTATTACTTGCATTGTATTCTGGACTTCTGTTGTTCCTGTTTTTACACGTGTTTCATAATCATGTTTAGAATGTGAATTTGAATTTTATTTAAGGTTATAAATTGGATTCTGGCTTTTTCTTGGATGTAAAATTAGTTCACGGAAGGGTGTCAGGTTGCATTTTTGCCTTTTCAGCAAAGCTGATGTAAAAAGCTTGCACACGTGTTCTCCATGACTGAAAATATAACATGGCAAAATCTTCCTAGAAATTTGAAGATTAAACTGGTTTATTGAGTTTCTTTTTACAGTGTGATATTTCATAGCAAGGTGATGAAAATACTTGAAAACTAATCCTTTAAAACTACTGATGATGTTAATTTAAGTAATAGACTCAATCATGCCACATAAAATATTACTTATTTGAAATATATTTATCCTTGGAACCGTTAATGATTTTCAGAATGTCTTTAGGAAATTACTACTTTTGAAGATCTGAATAATTGAGGAGTCTGTCTGTGATTGCTTTGTGATGTGTGACATCTTTCATGGTGTCTTGATTTAGTTAATGAAGTAACTGATTTCTATGCCTGGTAGGCATCACTAGATTTGGCAAACACATCCTTTCACTCTCAACTGTGATCATCATTTTTTTCCATCTGAAAGCACTGTTTGTCTGAGCAACTTTTACTTGCAAAGAATAGCAATGGGCAAGTGGGAGAGTGTTTTTTAAAGGAAACATGTTTGGAAAAAAACATAGTATAATAGAAAGACAATATATTTGCTATTATAAATCCTCCAAGAACGCATAAATTACTGATGCAATATTTCTTGGATGTTGGCAAATGTTAGAGCTTTATTTATTATTTTAAAAGACCAGAAGCCTATTCATCTTTTTCTAAACATGTTCACTTTTAAAAGAAGATGCCTTTAGAAGTTCACACTTACATGCAGGAATTTTTTGTTAAAATAAAAACCTAAAAGGATGGTTATGTAAATTTTCAGAACGTTTGTTGGCAGCATAAAGACTTCGGTGAATGTTTTGGTCCTTCCTGAGGATTTTTAAAAGATGACTGCTGGACTATTCATGTCATTTGTAAAAAAATTCTTTCATGTTTTCATTGGTCAGATTTTCTCATTTAGTGTTAAATAAAGCTATTTTTATTTTCAGATAACCCCAGATGTGGCTTGTGGAAATGCCAGTTCCAATAGCTCTGCTGGAGGCCGGCTTGTCTCCTTTGAAGTTCCACAGAATACGTCAATAAAGTAAGAATATTCATTCTATGTGCTAAAATACAAAAATGCATTTATTCTCCTTTGACTGGATATTTTAGACAACAGTTTTTCAGGCAGGCAGATCTGTCAGATGGCTAAAGGTCTATGAGAGAACTGCAGACAGACTTCAGGCATTGAGTGGTGCCATCGCAGCGCTTTGCTTGGCATAATTTTCCCCAAGTATTTAATGTTTTAGAAGATGTGAGCATGTAAGCTGTCTCTGGGCTATCATAATGCAGTAGAAATTAGGGCAGATGTGTTGAAGATGTCAGTTTGAAGAAGATATGACATTTCCTTTCTACTTCATGCAGTGAACACTTTTTTACCCCCTTTAATCTCCAGATGAACTTGCTGGTAGAAAATGTAATCGTTGACTATATAAATGCATGTATTTTGTGCATTTGAACTTGATTGCTGGGTTATTGCTTTGGGTGTCATCATCAGCTGTGAAATCTTTGTGTATGTCCTACAAACCACGTTTCTCAAAAATTTGAATTTATTCTGTTATTTGCTTTTCAAACTCTTGCTTTTTCCATCACATGCTTGCTTTGTTACATTTAATTAACAGAAACTTACTTCCTAGAAAGATCTGATTCTGTCAGCTGGGATGAGGCATTTTCGTATTGGAAATTTTATTTTAAATAAAAATCTGCCAACGTAGCTCTCTGGCTCACAGCTTTACTGCAATTTTAGACTTAGATTTTCCCAAAATAGCCTCCTTTTCTCATACTGTCATCTTATCTTTCAGGATCCCAGGTTTCTGTTAAAAAAGGCCATGCTCACAGGAAAAAACAAACCGATGCAAGCAGACAAGCTGCAGACAGTTTGGAGCAGTAACTGTTAAACGTGGGGGTGTCCTACCCTTCCCACAGCACTTTGAATTGTGCTCATTCATGAGCCTTAAGCCTAAGCCAGGAAGAGATCTGTGAGTGTGGATGCTCTGGCTGGCTGGAATCTGAAAGCAAACAAGTGTCTTTTCTTGGAATCAGGAAAAAGCTGGCATTTGTGGATTCTAAAGCTCTATTTAAAATGGAGGGACCTCATTTTAAAGGAGGCTGCAGAGTACATAGTAATTTTTGATGATTTTTACACTATATATATTTAGTTGTGTTTTATATCTGCGTAGATTAGGACAGGTCAGGGAAACTATCTTTATTTCATCTTATTTCCTATGGTAAAGGCCCAAGTAACATATCTGGTTCGATGGCTACCTATGAAAGGTAAATAATTTGAGTTTAATAAGTTTGTTTTGTTTTGATTGTCAGGTGTGACCCAAACTGTGAAACTAGTTTCTATCCTGTTCTAAAATGAGATGGTCAGCAAAGAACTTTTCTTAAAGAGGACCCAAAATACTGTAAAATTTTTTCTTATGATGTCTAGTTGCAACATTTTTTCAACTTGGGTCATGCATGATTACAAAACTTCGTTGTTTTGAAGTCAAATGAAAAATGACAATTTCCTTGGGTTTTGAGCAGGATTGAAATAATTTTATTACAGAAAATTATGGAACAGAACATCTCTATGTATTTGGAAGTCTGTTTTCAGCAAGAGAAAATTATCAGTTTTTAGCAGTTGGATGTAGTTGTGTTTGAATTTTTGGAGGACTGTTTAAACTCCTTTGGTATTCCTTCTGAGGAAATTAATGCCCAAATATTTGGGAACTTGCCAGAAACATGACAGTTTTTTATTGTTTCTTTGTGGAGGGGAGTAGGAAAAAATATATCCTGAGGGGACAGAAAGAGTGGCCTAGAGTACAGCGCTTCCTAACGGAGCCGACAGTGTATATGCACTAGTAATATATCCAATATCCTATATCCAATCTGTCAGTATTCAGGAAGACACCATGGCCTCAGTGACCTTGGGAGCATTGCATGACTCATTTGATTTAAAAGAATAAACTGTCCCGAATCTTCGATCTGGTGTGTCAGACAAATGGGGATTTCTACAAGGATCTGTCTCCCTGTATTGAGTGAACATTGAATGTTCTTCAGTAAACAAGAGCCCTGGATGTACTTCAGCTGCAGAAAATTATGGCATTGTAGATGTAGAATGGAAGTACTACTCAAAAAGGCATAAATACAGAGACTGAATAAGGATCCTTAACTATTACGTGATATTTATGTAAAACTCTTCTTGGGCAGTAAGATGGTGACCTTCAAGTATTGGAAATTGGAACTCTGTATGATTTAATCTGCTGATACATATACTATTATGCAAATCTTACAGTTGAAGCATTTTTTAATTTTGTGGACATGCTAAAAATCATCAGGACTTTTCCTGATTCCATGCTTGCTAAATTTAAGATTTTCTTCTTTATTGATAAGCTTTTGTTCTGCAGTGATGTATTTCCTAATAACACAAATTTCCCTCAGTGTAAATATTCTCGTTATTTCTTTTCTTAGAATAAGGCAAGATGCTACTGCTTCTCTCATTCTGCTATGGAAAGTCACAAGCACTGGATTTAAACAGTGTTCACTCATTGATGGCAGAAGTGTCACTCTTCTCCAGGCACTGGGTGGACTTGTTCTTTCTGAAGAAATGCTTGCACTGGGAAACAACTACTTTATTGGTGAGTAACATGCTTTCTGTTCATCACCTCTCGGTGACAGCCAATGGTTTACGCAGCATTTAGAGGAACAAGAGTAATTCCTTTCAGTTAAGTGCTGCTGAAAGATCCAGATGGGATATTGGGACCATGTTCTAGACATGGATTCATTCAAACCAGACAAGAGGTACACTGAATTTGTACACAGGTGGCACCATTCAGTTTAAAATGTAGATGGTCATTTTGGCCTGATACCTTTAGATGATGCAAGATATTTTATGTGTTCTATTTTAATAACAGTAAAGCTTTTGGTAAATGCTACAGTATATAACTGTCTGCATGAGGTGTTCCTTTGTCAGGTACTGGGTCAGGAGGTACTTTGTGAAGAAGCTTAAGCCTGTACACAGTAAAATTGAAAAAATATATTAGAAGGTCAGATTTCCTATTATATTTTCACAATGTTTAATTGCACTACTTTTTTATTTTCTAGTTTTGTCTCTGTGAATGTGAAACCTTAGAAATATACTATTTGTTTCATTGGACAATTAAATGTTAAGCATCTTTGTGGAAGGAGTGTAATGAAAATAGGCTGATATGTTATTTTTAAGTGTATGGGAAATAATACTGGTTTAATGCAATATTTATGCATAGATGCAATAGACTTAATTAAATTGAGATTTCTGGGCAGATGTTTTATTATACCAATGACATGAAACCAAAGTCATTGTAATAACAGCATTTATTATTATCTGCTTGAAATGCTGTATATCTTATAATGAACTATAAGCTGCCACAATTGTTATTCAATAACTTATCATGCTAATAATGTAAAATTAAAAACATTCTGCTGCAGAAATATTGGGACAAAATCCAAGTGTGTAGCTAATATAGAAAATTCCAAATGCAGCTGTAGTGCCTTGTTCTCTCCTTTTTGAGCTATCACTTAGCAAAGATACTGCTGAAACGTTGTTAGTGTAATAATTTGATTACTGTCAGCAGCAGTTTCTTTCAGTGATGTTTATTTTCTTCAAATTATTTTTTCAGTTTTGAGGCTTTTCTATTATTCCACGATTCTTAGTTTTAAGCTTTTTTTTTTTTCTTTTAGTCTAGTTTTGCATTTAATTTGTCAGGGAAAAAGTTATCCTCATGTATCTTCCTCAGGAATAAATTTTTGCATTTGCCTTGTGGTAGCTAATGTATGATAAAAGCATCCTGAAGACAGGGTAATTTGTAGCTTTTATACACTCGTGAAAGTGCCCAAAGGCACATCTTGGATTATAAGCTCCCAAATAGAGGGCCTAAGTTGCTCTGTGAAGGTTCCACTTGACTGTATACATAGTACAGCACAGGCTATTAATTCAGTTGACTAAAACGTATGTTCTGTTGCTCTTTCCTAGTTTGTCTTGTCCTATTTGTCTCTGTGGCTGCCTTTCTGTCACCGGGATTCTTGCTTTAAATTTTTTATTCTGTGTTGGGTAACACGAGGTGAAAAATGTACCTTTTCCTTGATGAATACAAAATGGGGCTTAGTTCATAAAAATAGATTCTTTAATGCAGTACAAGTTTTCTGAGACCTCTTATTTTACTTCTATGTGGCTTTTGATATTTTCTTTGGTCTTTCTTTTTAATTTTCTGATAGTGAAATTCTTTGTAGAATTTTCCAGTTGCTGTGGTGTAATTTGATTTATGTAAAGAACATGAATCATAAATGCATTTGCATGAAGCAGCAGGGAGGCTCCAGTAGTACAGTGAGATGTTCATGAATAGGAGTGTCTGAGTGCTTAGTCAAGATGAGTGAGGTTATAGTGCATTTGAATTTTTATAAATCCTATTTATTTTAGCAAATAGTTGGATTAGCTGTAGTGCTTTTGATAGAAAAGGAATATGAAACATTCCTTCTGCATATCTTTCAGTCCTGAGGGGTTGCAACTCTGCACTATCAAATAATCAAGTAATGAGGTAACTCAACTGTTTTCCAGAGTAAATTATTTTATGTGGTCTTAACTTACTTATAGCTTTTCCCAGAATTATTTCTTTTATTAAAACAGTTGAGCAAAAAAAGGGTGAAATATTAAAGCAATAAAGACACTGAAACATGAATTTGTTAGTTTAAGAAAGAGAAAACAAAACAGCCTCTGAGTTTCCTTCTCAATTATGTGGAAATATTCTGCTTACTTTCCATCATCAGTTTTTGTACAATGAAGTGTCTTGAGTGTAAAACTTAAAAGTAACTCAGTTATTTGTTGTGAAAAATGCTGAATATTATCTTAACTGAAATCTGCAATTCTGCCAAGGCTTATAGAAAAATAATTTAATTTTTACTTCAGATATGATCCAGATGTATGGAAGTGGTCTGTGAAGTTGACATGACTCACAACTCTTTAGATTTCAGTCATTTAGTTTTCAATAAGATCACATGAATATATTTTTTTCTGATAGACAACTTTCCATATTTTCTTGATATGCACGACAAGCTTATACAAAGGTACAATAAATTAAACTGGGTTATTATATATTAAAAACCAATAATATTGCATGTGCTTTTATTGATGCTTTTATATTGATGCTAAGATAGAACAATAGGAGGCCACAAGATACTGTAGGATGCTGTAAACATACAGTCACACAGTAAGACTGTGGACCATGACCATCAATATATTTACTTTCTATTGTTTCTCCCTCCTTCCCCCAGTTTTTCTGTTTATTCAAATGAGTTTTTAAAGGTTTCTTGTCTTAATTTGTGAGTTCTGTACAATGGCATTTTTTGTTTTCTTTTAAAAAATTTCTAATGAGAACTGTAAAAGAAAAATGGGGGAGGTCTGAGTGATGTTTTTTCCATTTGATTTTTTTTTTAATGTGTCTTTTTGATCTACATCTTGAGTCACTTTTGAGTCACTTCTCACTGTATTGCCTCCAAGGTTTTTTTACTCAGCAAGGTACTTTAATTACCTCTTGCAAATCTTTCTGAATAAGTTATTTACATCAAAGAGAAAACATTTAGGGAAATATTATTTGTTTTGTGTTACCTTGTGGTGACACAAGTTTAAAGTTGTTTAGACAAGATTGAAAAGACACAGAAGTCAGCAGTAATGTGCTGATTTGCTGATCATGTGGTTCGGGGAACAATGTCTAGAGGTTGAGAAGAATGCTGTTCTGACATCTAAAAATAGACACCTCCAGCACAGTTCTGCTCCCCCCAGAGACAGGACCTGCACTGTATGAGAATGAGGGGGGAGAGTGGAGCACAACTAAAGGAAAAGGAGCAGCCTGTATTCTGTAATGGGATTTATAAAATGGCTGCTGCATCTGCAAACAGTCTTTTGAAGTGCAAGAAAAGAATTATAGTGCTGCGATTATGCAGCATGATTATGTTGTTAAATTGCAGCATTTACCCTGTTCAAATAAGCCCCAGTAGATGGCAAAGAGTACTAACTTGAAGACTGGCTTTTACCTTCTGCAACACATTCTTTCCATGCTTTGCTCAGAGTATTTTTAAAGATTTTTTGTAAGGTTTGATACTGTGTGTCAGTCTTCTAAAAAATAATTAATAATGTTTTATTAGGAAGTGTACTTATTAGCCAATGGGAAAAAAAGACCAATATGGCTCATGCTCTGAAGTGAGAATACCCCTGAAAGTATTGACTCACTCAGTAGTTAAGGTGGATTAGGAGCACAATGAAGCACACTCCATAACCCAAGGTGGATTTTAATGACAGGTTACTGCCAGACAAAAGTAATCACTAGTTGGTTGGTCCATGGTACAAGCCAGGTGAACTGTTCATCCCTGCTCATGGTTTGCAACAGAAAAGCTTCATATGATGCCAAGAGAATTCCAAAGTTTTGTGCCCCTATGCAGGATTTAAAAAAAGAAAAGGAGCATTTAACTGAGGGTTTTTCTGAATAGGAAATGTTTTTGATATCTAAACAGAAAAATATCTCTTCTGTGGAGCACTATGGATGAGTATCAAGATTTGCCTAAGAGATATAGAAACTGAAGCAGGAGGGAATCAATGATATTTTTAAATAAGGGACCACAATTAAGGGTTCAACATCTAAAACATTAATTTATGGAAAGTTTTTTACATCAGTAGAGCTATAGATTCATACTATTTGTCCCAACGTTCTTTGAAGTTAATGAGTGATTCCCGCATTAACTATTTATCATATTTATAAAACGTCTCATTGGTATTTGTTTTAATTCAGGATCTTCATATATTGGTGCTAGCAATAATGGTACTGGAACATTTGAAAATGAGATAACTGCAAAACTTTACCCTGTTAGAGTCACACCTATTCTTCATTGCAATATATTTTGAGAAATTGAAATCAGATGAAATACGTTTTACGAGTCTGAAAAAATGAGATAAGAGTTCCCCGATGCAGCGTCAGTTTGGGCAGAAGTCTTTCAGACTGAAGTTCTCATGAACACTAATAGGTTACAGCTCAGCATCTCTGTGGTGAGTTGAAAGTGCTGCTTGTTATATGTTTTGGGGAGAATCTTATTCCATTCAGCACTGTGCACTTCTCGCTTTCATGGAATAATATACTGAATTTTGGAACATGGATATATTTTTCTAAACAAACTTGTTGTGACCACATAAGATTTATTAAATTGATTAAATAGTAGCTCTCTTGAAAAAATAGTGCACTAACGTTTTTCTTTAAAAAATAAAAAAGGCCTTGCTGAAGGACTTTGAAGGGCATTTTCAGGCTGTATGGCTACTTCCTCATAAATCCTCTATGACTTTTTGCATTCGTCTCTTTTATCTGGGCATGCAATCACATTCTGATTGAAAACTGGAACATTAGCTTTGAGAACACAAATACTGAAAAAACCAAATCCAACATAAAAAAAAAGTGTTTTAATGCTTTTATTGTAACACTTGCATTTTAGTTGTTTTGCAGTGATTGTAGACCTTCTGTTTCTTTTACGAGTCAGTTATTTTATCCTGGAATTAAATTAATATACCTGTTCTCTCAGGCAACAGTTCTGTGCTTCAGGTGTATCTAAAGATACACCTGTGGCTGAGAGACTTCCAGTCAGTCTGTTCTAATTTCACACACTTTCCAGTCTACTTGGAAAACTGGTATAGATACACCTGTGTGGCTGCACAGATAGCAGGTTATATTTAACAGTCCAGTTAACAGCTCATAAACCACCATAGCTTCTTTTTTCCCCCAATGAATTTGGAGATTGAGGAATAATTCATAGAATCATAGAATATCCTGAGTTGGAAGGGACCCACCAGGATCAATGATCAAAGTCCAATTCCTGGCCCTGCACAGGACCAAGAGTCACACCTTGAGCCAGAGAGCATCATCCAAACACTTCTTGAACTCTGTCAGGCTCTGTGCTGTGACCACTTCCCTGGGGAACCTGTTCCAGTGCCCAACCACCCTCTGGGAGAAGAACCTATTCCTAATTTCCAACCCAAACCTCCCCTGACACAACTTCAGGGCATTTTCCTTTTCATACTAATACAAAATTACATACTATATGATTATTACTTAGTTTTAAGAAGTGTTTATTTGGGGGGTTTGGGCACAGTGTGGAGTGTGAAGCTGGCAGTGCCGACTGTATGCATGCAACCTGTTTCCTTTCTTTCTCCTAACAAGATTAAAAAATGAAATTCTGTTTTCAGGTCTTTATCATGTCTGTTAAGGTATTATTTCTGTTGAATAAAACCTGCTTCTCATCAGCTTTCATGATAAAATGTTGGAAAAATTGCTTTTCTGCCTTGGTCTGCCCACTGCTGAAGCTGCAAGGATGGGAGCTCTTTCAGAAAAACAGTAAAACAAACACTTAGGTGTTATAATTTTGCCTTCATTTCCCATAGGTAACATGTTAAAAAGTTTATATATCTATAAATGTAAAAAAAATGCTTGTACATAGCTTGAAACTCCTTGCTTTCTGACTTTGTGCTATATTTAGCTCTTCCGTGATGCTGCTTAAAAAGCGACTTCCATGAGATATTGCTTCATTAGCTTTTCAGCTTATTGTCTGCTTATAAAATGAGATGAAGACATTTATAAGCAAGATTTCTATTTCTCAGATAAGACCTTGCAGATAATAAGGCAGAAAGTTTAACATTTATATGAAATAATATTTTTATCCGAATAGAAAATAAATCCACCAGCACAGTCTTTAAATTATAGCGGTTATTTTCGTCACAGCAAACAAAACATGATGTAGACCAGGTATGTAATCTGTTTTTATCCAATATGCCCAGAATTTTAGATCAATACAACATAACTACCTGTTTTAAACTATACTTATCAAGTATTTCAGAAGTATTTCCTTAAATGAAATTGGTAGCTGTACAAATTCATTTGAAAATGGATGCTCTAGCATCTTTCTGGTGAAATGAATGCTGATGCCATTCAAATGCCAGCACCTAAACGGCAGCTTGCTTGAATTCCACAAAACTTTTTAAAGCTTTGCTTAAAAAGGAAAACTAATGCTTGGCTTCTCAAACACAAGAGATCTGTTACTTTTTAATAAGTGTGTGAACAATATGGTTCTATGTCAGAAAGTATAATATTTTCCTGTCCAAAATGCTGTTCTGCCTTTCTAGTGCAATGAAGTATTTTCTTTCCTATCTCTGCCCTGAGAATTTATTTACTTTTTTGATCCTCTTTGGTTATTTAATGAATCTCCTTGCAAGGCCTCATCATGCATTAACAAGAGGTCACCACTAGTATGACTGCAGCGATATCGAATAGGCAAAATGAAACAGTGCAAAAATATTATGTGAAAAATAAATAATCTAGAGCTATGTTTTGAAACAAGTCAGTCTTTTCTATCTCTTTTTATCTGGATGTAGAATTTCAGATTAGGAGGCAAGTTGTAACTGGGGCTTTGGGTTGTTGTGTTTTGTGTTGTTACCTACCTTTAAAACACACATGCATTTCCATCAAAAGAAAGCAGTTTACTGTGTCTTGAAATTGTTTTCACTTAAACAAAAAATTAAATAGGACAATTTTATTTCATAATAGGAGATGTGCAAACTGAATTCAGTGAGAGCCACGTAATCAAGTTACTCCAGCTTTAACAAGTGGCTCTGTGTCAGCAGAGCATCTGTGTGAGCTCCCAGCCCATGGCATATGTGCAGTCATTTGACTTAACCCTCTTTCACTGTGGACTAAATTAAATCTCCCTGCCCTGCACCTGCTGTGGTTGGAGTGTTCCGGCAGCTCTGCTGCTCGGCCCATGTGCAGGAACGTCCGTGTGCGTGACCCTTTTGTGCAAGTCAGCCTCGCTGGTGGGGGCCTTTGGTGACAACTCCTCCAGCTCGTGGGGTTCTCATTTTTAAGTGTGTAGTTTGCCTGGAAGGGCCCTATTGTCTGCAGTATTCAGCACTGTGCTCAGCTGAACATTTCCCTGGGGTTCTGGGCATAAGAGCTAACCTTGCAGAAAATGGCCTTTTGGTAAACAATAGCAGCACCAGCAGAACAGTGAACAGCAAAAAGAGTGCAATGAAGTGTTAATTTCAATGATTTTTTAAAAAAGATGGCCTTATAAAGCAAAAAATGAAGTGTTCAGTTGAAATCCAAACCATTCTGGTCTGGTCTCTATAGGCCTCTATAAGAAAGGGTATCAAGAAGTGGTATCTATAAATACGATGAAATAAATACCCTGTCCTTCATGATCAATTTGCAGGTACCTCATCCCATATATAAGTAGATGTAAACATTAGACTATTTACATTATATTATCTTTTAAGCTAGCATTTAAATAATTTTTACTCTTTAGAGTAATCTTTAATTGGGAAAGTATCAAAATTAATTTTTATTCACTGCTACTTCTAGCAAGTAACAGTGGGAAATTATTTTTCTAGTCCATCTTTGAAGGTTCATCTGCTCACATTTGTAAAGCTTGGTGAAAGGTATTTACCTTTTGTTTGTTTATTTAATTTTAAGATTTCTCATTCTTCGAGTACGACTTTTGTGGCCAGTCATGATATTTATGTTCAGTTGATCCCATGGTTTTTTGCACTGTGGGATCTTGGATAGACTGCTTAACCTGACCTGTGAAATAAGGACACCAATGCACAACTGGTGCATTATGCAATGTACCAATGTGAGGACAATGAGGGGTGCATTTTAATAATGCTTGTAAACTGCTTTGAGATCTTCAACTAGTAGTGTAACACACTGTAAAGTGTATTTAAAAGTAGGGCGGCCACTCATAAAGCCTCTAAGTTGAGGTCACTATAGATATATCTAAGTGATACCTCTAAGTCACTATAGATATGCCCCTGCCAACCTTGCCATCCCACCTTCCACAGCTCCCCTTATTGCAGCCCCAGCTACGTCATTTGTATTCCACCACATTCAACTGCTTTTATGAGGTGTGATATCAGAGATTCTGGTGGTCTACATTTATGCCCAAAATAGTTCACTGCCAGCTTGACAATATTGTTGAAATGCTGACAAATTAGCATACAATGGGAAATTGTGATACAGGAAATCTTTTAGAAGACTGGTCTTGTCACCCTTTTTTGGGCTTTCACCAGCATTTTGGACCGTAAGCAGAGTCCTTGAGGCTGTGGCAGAAGGTCACACTCTAAGCTGTCACATCTCCTTCATAGGCAGTATGAAAGTGGTTTTGTAAATGTAAGTGTGCTCTTGCTGGCTAACTATTTCATAGTTCCATTGTGGGTTTTGGTCCAGTAAAGCTATTAAGTTGGGTAATTGTTTAAGTAACAATGAAATTCAGAAATTGCTATTTGTTATAGAGGAAATGTAATGGGACGTGTGCTTGTTTATTTTTCTATGCTGAGTGAATTCAATTGGTTTGCTCAGTTCATAAATATATTTAAACTACCAGTCCTGCAAAACTGAGATCCAGCTTGAAAGTCCAGCTGTGTGCTGTTTCTTCCCAACGTTTTGGTAATAATTTTCTGACACCCAAATTTTGTTTTCAGTTACACCACTGTAACACTATCATTGTCAATCTGCCTCTGGTAGAATTGCAGTAATGTTACTGAGAATGTAACTTCACCAGCAACTCGCTTACCTTCAAGTGATTATGCCCGAAAAGAAAGTATATGTTTGATTTTAGGAGCCCAGGCTGAGTTTTCAATGTTGATAACAATATCTCCAATAAAGCACAGTAAGCATGCTGATCTATGTAGAATTTGGGAGAGTTGTACCACCTATAAATAGTGCTATTTGTGGACAAAATAGCAATCTTGTTATTGCAGCTGTATTTTTGTATCCCCAGATGCTGTGTTGCCTAGCAGCATCATTAGAGAATGATCTCAGATGTTCGGTATGGTGCTGATGGCACTGAAGTACTGCATCAAAAATTGAGAATGGCACTGATTACCTGTTTCTCATTTCTTGTTTTCTGCTTATGTATGATAATCATCCTGAGCAGACAAGGAAGGGATTCCTGACCCGTTTTCCAAATTCTGTAGAACAGTATTGGTGTCAGAGCTCTGTGGGTATTGATAGGCCTTAACCCTGAGTTTTAGGGTCATGGAAAAGGTGATAACAGTTTGTCCATTTGTAACTCAAAAGCAGGTCTCTACTACTTCAACTTGTAAAGGTAAATTTTCAGAATCAAGTGTGTCATGAGCACATCTTGTTATGCTTTTTCATTTGTTAGGTTTCTAAAAGGAGTTGAATGTGACTTCCATGAACAAGTGAAGGATTGAGCTTGCTTAGATTTGCTCAATGAATAACTATTTGACATTGTGATATGCAGTGCCATAAGAGAGGAAAATTGGTTTATATAGTTAAAATCAATTTACTACTTGATCCCTAGAATCAAAAAGGCACTGAAGCTTGGTGAGGATTAGTATAGACTCCTGTTTTCATAGTAATTTTCATAGTTTTGAATGGTAGCCATATGATGCATGGACAGTGTGAGTGTTATGGACATGAAATAATCTTTGGATGAAACTTGAACATAAAACATTTTAGGAGAAAGAACTAGAATTCAGGTATCCTTTTTTTCCCTTTTTTTTCCCTGGTGATTGCTGCAATTAAAATACAGTTCTCTTTCTTTTCTAGCTTCCTTTCTTTAAAGTATTATGTCTGCAAAGTTCAATGGCCACAAAAGGTTGAGCATATTGACCACTCTTGTTTAGCTTGCTGGATAACATCTTCTCCTTTGATGTGAGAGATATGGTCAAACAGAAAATTCTTTAGGTTAATTCTGTGGCTTTACATCATCTGTGGATGAACTGTCCTGTAGCTTCTATCCTGGACCACTAAAGCTTATAAACTATGGTTCAATATGCTCTGATGACAGCAGTGTTGTTTGTAGAAGCTGAAATCTGATCTGCAAGTATTATAGCTTCATTATGTCACTACATAACCTGAACTGAAGATGTGGTGCAGGCACACCAAATACTGCTTCTTTGCTCCTGAAAGACTGATAGTGTCTGGTTTTTTTCCATTTGAATATATCCCAGTTTCCCATTTTCCAAACAATGAATAGCTGACTGTACTGTACACCTTATTCTGGGGCCCTTTTTTGTTTTCCTACCCATTTAGGCTTATCAATGCCCTTGGTGCCAGGACTGTATCCTGTATAGGGAAGCTGCAGGCACCTGGTGTCTTTGAGAACTTCACTGCTTTGCAAAATGTTGAAGTTGGCTACTGACCCCAAAAGCTTTTGGTGTGGGAAGGTGTTGAGAGAGAAAAAGAGAACAGATGGAAACTGATAGACATCCCACTGCTGTCTCATTTCCTTAGGAAACCAGGCTAAAAATAAGTTGAAAACTTCAGGACTGATACTTCATTGTGAGTGAGTGCCCAATCCCCTTGGCAGTCATTCTCACTCATGCAAGAAACCTCTAGGTGGACTGAAAGACCTATATTTTTGCAAACTGGAACTTTAATGTAGGGAACTAAAATGATAATCTATTATTTCAGCCACAGGTGAGTATCTGTTGGAATACATGTATTCACTGTGTGGAATACAGAGAAATACATTTGAGCCAATAGCAAAAGGCAAGTGTTTGTGTGTGTCCGAGTGTCGGGTACACACTAAGAGTTAGTTAACCATTTGTAGTGAAGTGTTATGCCTTTCATTACTATTATGTGCAATAAGATAATGATCTTAGTTGGTGGTCTGTTAGCTTCAGTCTTCCTTTGGCTGTCCAATATGGACCAGCTTGCTGACCTCAGTCTGCTGTGCTTAGAAGGAAGACATTGTTCAGAAATGCGAAGAAGCAAATCAGTTTGTGTAGTCTAGAAAGTGCAAGCAGTGGCAATCTGAACAGCATGATATGACCTTGCTGAAAGCACCTGGACATAATGATGACACCTGTCATCTTTGGTTTTGACTTTATTCCTTCTTTTTCATTCTTAACTTTCTTGATGTGAGTGAAACAGAGCATATGTATTCGGTGCTCCTAGACATAAGTAGGTGAAACTACCAGGGAGGGATGAGCTGTAGTGTATTTTACCACACATACTGCCAGGGAAATCGTGCAGGCATTTCTCAGACTATCAAATGTGTGTGCACAAACCCTGCAAACGCCTCCTCTGCAATCTAAATGACTATTCATGTCACATTATGATTTATTAGACTTTAGAATTGTTTCCCTAACATTACTGTAAATAGCTCAACCCTGAATTCTGCAACTGAAAATGCTTCGATGTCATTATGTTTTAACTGGCTTTAGAAAACCAGCAAGGTTGAACTGAACAAAATTACCTTTTGATATAAACTGCTGTAATGTTTTTCTCCAGACCTTAGATGAAGGTAGCTGTAAATATGCCTCTGAAATTATTCTCCTACCTAGAAGTTAAAAATAGAACTTAAAACTCACTCTAGTTCAGTTGCTGTTATGGGAATTGGGGAAGGAATTAATTGAAGTGCTATGACCTGAGTTAAGCAGGGAATTATATTTAGGTAGTCAGACAAGCTTCTCTTAGCCTTAAAATCTAGAGATCTCCAAAAGTTGTATGCAACTTCTGTAGAGTGAAAATAAATATCCGTGTTTGTATTTTTCTAGTATTTGGAAATCAGGTGAGATAATTGGAAATTACAGGAAAATATGTGGCGTTCCAGTGAGAATAATGATTTTTTCAGTGATTTGCCGAAGGGCTTTTGATACCAAAATAGTAACAGGATTCAAAGTACAAAGAAGATTGATTTAATATTTCTTTAGGGAACTGTCCTGAAGAATATGTAACAATCTGCTTCAGACAAGCAAATGTGAACCCAAAGACATTTCCTAAATACCACATTCTTCCAAGCATTCACGTATAATTGCAGGACTGCCAGTGACAATCGCATTCAGTTGTTAAAGAAAATAATTCTGGCTGCATCTTTGAACAGATGGGTAAAAATAGGGTATATATTCAGGCCAGAATAAATTGGCTAGCTCTGGAGAGGTCATCAGATTACAATAATCTTCACTAGCAAAAACAGACCATTAGACATTTGGAACCATACCCAAAACATCTTCTTTTTTTTTTTTTTTTTTTTTTTATCTGATCCCTTAAAATATTTAGCTAACTTGTAAAGGCTACACTCAAGCTGATGGTGTCTATGTTGGACATGAGATTTTCCTGTTTGAAGACAGGGTGTAGGGATTGTAGACAACTAATTGTTGAAAGAAGGCAGCATTTCAAAAAGTGAAATCTAAAAATGAAGGACAAAGAATGGAAGTCTTCCATATGATTTTCTATGGAATTTGTAGAATTAGTCATGCCTGACACTTCTGTATGCAGAATGTAAGTAATGCTTAGCAGCTGTTCTGAAGGAAAATTCACTTGATGTTCTAAGTGTTCCACAAAACTTTTGTTTATTCCTGTTCATAATAAATGTTTTGTTGTACTATTTTTTTTTTGCTTGACTAAATGTTGTGCTATTTCCAGTCTATAATGCAAGAAGCTAGACTGCATCATTGAAGCTCCTTAGAGGTTTAGGCTGTAAGTGGATTTTAGAATTTAAAGTAGAAAATGTTAGAAAAAAAAATTCTATGTCATACACTTCTTGCATCTATTTACTGTGATTCTTTTTAAAAATAAGAATATTTAAAAAAAAACCCATCAATTTTTTAGCTTAAATTCTCCCTGTATTAATTTCTAAAGAAAAGAATAATGCTGCAATGGTTCTGTATCTGTAGTGTTCCATACTGGTACTACACTCAAATAGCCTTTGGAGTCTATCTACACTAAGGATAGTGGAGCCAAATTTGACAATTTATGGAAGGATCTTTGGTGGATTTTTTTATGCATGTATTCTGCATACAGTATATACACTGTACCAAACTTACACATTTTATATCAGTGCACATTTATTCTGCCACAAGCTCCCCAAACAAAACAGCCACAGGTGGAAGGGCTGTAACCCAGGAGTTTAATCCCTGTGCTGGAACAATGTAGTTCGAGCACAAGGGAAGTACAGGAGCAGAGTCTATGTTTTGAAAAGAACTCTGACTTAATTGTGTATGTCATGGGCTGTGTATGTGCCATATTTTATTTTTCCTGCTGTCCTTTATTTTATTTTCCAGATATCTCTGTTAGAAATGTGGGTGATAGTGATGTCGTTAAGCTCCAGTGTGTTTTAATAGCTTCCAACCAACAAGGTTTACAATTCCATGCAATTACAAGTGCTAGCCAGAGATTTATGAATTTCCCTCTTCTTTGTCAAATGTTCCCATTTCCATGTACTGTTCATCTCTACCTGCTATATCACCTTATAGAGAAATCAGATCAGACATTCAATAATACTTGCATTCAATAATACACAAAGAAATGCTGTCAAGTTGTGTATGTATATTTTTGCAAACTTAATAAAAAATAGAGACAAAGGGATTCTGCATCTTTAGCCAATGTAATGAATCTGTGTGCTTTTGAGCTCTGAAGGAACTTTTGTGAATTCATTTAAACACATTCCTCCGCAAAATTTGATTTTGATGTTCCTTGTCATTAGAAAACTTAAAAATATATTTTTTTACATATCAAAAAGATAGCAGGCATAAGCATTTGATTATTTGAGACCTAAAAAATGATTGCAGATCAGAGCTCTGGAAGTAGATGCGTTTCACCATCCTGCCTTTCTTTTATTAATCAATATAATGAGCGTTTGTCTCCAAACTGTGTTCTTGTTTATATTTACACGCATTGAATTCAGATAGAATGTGTGTTAAGTGGGAGCAATGCTGTTCTTGGTTGACAGTTTATTTCAAATCAGTTTTATCTACTTGTCTAGCTGTAGAGCACTAATATGTATCAGTGTTTTTGTCACGTAGTAAGAATAGTTTCTTTTTTTTTTTTAAAGGTTTTTTGAACGATTCAGTTACCAAGTGCATTGTGGCTCTACGCTTGACCGTGGTAGTGAAAGTCAGTACCTGCCTGCCTGTGGGAAGCCATTCAGAGAACTTGCAGTGCTCGGGGAAAGGAAAATGTATCACCAAACCAGATGAGGTAAGGGGAACTTATCGAGACCTTCCTGAAGTGTGGCAACTCCACGAAACTATAAACTCAGACTCTGAGTGTGTGCATGCCTTGCTGCTGTGTCACAGCCTTCTAAAGCTCACAGGTGTTACTGGATAACAACCATATATTTATTGCCTATACCTAGAAATGAAGCACTTGAAGTAAGAAAATAACAGATATGAGGTGCAAAGTTTCTTACCCTTCCTGGCAGCAAACCCAATTATTCTGATCAGGTAGAAGGTAATTTGTACTGCATCCTGCCACTACCTAAGAATGTTTCTTTATGAGAAAAGGCCCATGTGGTGGACACTTGGGATCTCCAATCTCCAGACCAATGTGTTCCAGTTTAAGTCTTCAACCTTGTTTTGGTCTTAGGTCTGATTTAATTTAGTGCTTATCTCTACACATCTTAATAACTGGTCACTCAGAATACACTGGTCAGTGCAATGGAATTATCTGAGCATAATTATGAGAAGAAGCAGAACTGAGTAATTTGGTATTGCTTGAGAGTTTTCCTGTACATCTTTCTCTTTTACGTAATACTACACTGAGAGATTACAATGCCAATTCCACTGCCCACTGTGGATTTTTTATGTGGTCAAGTAATATGAGAAAATAAGAACCAAATCTGTTAAATTTGCATTCTGTGTTTTGCTTTTACAAAACCAGACTGGCCTTCTGTGACTTAGATCCTGTATACTCTGTTACCTTCTATACATGTTATTTTTTATTTCATGGATTAAAAGTCATTTACAGCACAAATATGCGCAGTTAATCTTTGGTTTTATTAATATTCATTTGGGAGATAAAAGCAATAGTAACTGTTGAGTAAATATTAACAGCTGTGAGCCTGCTCTGAGCACAGAAAATTTGGCATATTTAGTGAATTCACTTTTAGTTCATCTGCTACCATTTTCTGGTTTAAATTCTCAATAAGCATGTTTGATAGAAAAAGGGTGTTTTGAATTGTAACAACAATAATTAAATTGCTACAGTAATCTATATATACAAGGCAGTGCTAGCATCTGGAATAATTGTCTGTTTTATTTCTCAAAAATGAATTTTATAAAATGCTGGAGGTAATGTGTGAACATAATTATTGCAAGATGCATTTAGAAATAAGTGCTACTCTGCTATACCAGCTGGCTGGTATCCAAGTAAATTATTCATTCAGATACAGGGTTTCATAGTCCAGTTTAGTTTTTCTGCTTTACTATATTTATAATTTTTATTTTATAAATTTGGCATCTTGAACTTCACTTATGTAAATAATATGTTCAAATTTACTGTGTATAACATCATATCAAAATTTAGTCTTTTTCCATTTTTTTGTCAATTTGAGAGTTAAAGCCTTTACTAAATAGCCTTATTTTGTATATTTTCATGTTGTTTGTCCATTTTTATGACTAATTTTTTTCTCTTGTTGCGTGTCATATGTCACAAAATAAAAATAAATTATTTCCTGTATCTATGCAGAAGAATTAACGCTTTTCTGCGTTAAGGAAAATGCATATATGGCCTTTAATAATTATCCATGTGTTATAAATATTTAAGACATGGCAAGTAAAGTAAAATTTTCTTTAAAAGGAAAGACAGATCGACTTCACGACAAGAAAGAGAAGCAATTATTTCACTCAAAAAAAGATAAATCAGTATTTATATGTCCCTACTTGTAATCTTGGCACTGAAAAATTTATGTGTTAAAATTGGAATAGTTAGTGATAAATGAGCCCTGCCTTGTGCACATGTGGTATGTTGTTTTCCCTGGCAAATGAATAGAAAAATTTAGGACTGTTCTTATATTTCCACTTTTCTTTCTCTGAATCTATTAACAGGAAAGTTTATTGAGGCAGTGTTTTGGATGTAACATGCACTAGGCTGTAGTTGACCGACTCTGTCCCTGTGGGACACAGAAACCATGTTGAAGTCCATTTCTGGAGAGGTGTCTATCAATTAATGGCAGTCAGAGATCTGCAATTAGCAGGAATCTCAATATCTCTAAGGACAAAATAATATATAAAAATTAATGTAAATATATTTGTATGAATAAATTTTTTTTTTTAGAAATGCAATTTCTTCTATTTTCACATGTTACAAACTGCTCCTGAATTTTCTAGAACTTGAACAAATGAGGAATGTCCCCAGTGATCCTCTCGAGTGCCATCAAACCTGTGCCAGGTAGCCTGCTGGGCTCACTAAAACCTCAGATACAGTGACCAAAATGCACATAATTTATGTCCAGCCTCCTACTTCAGGGAGAATAAAACTGCTGTGTTGTCTCTTTGTCCATGGTGTTTGTTTAGATCTGTGAGATTTCTTTGCTCCTCAGCCTATTAACTTGCATAAGAGAATTTATTCTCAGCTGAGAAACTGATTCATGCCCAGCATAAGGTAAAAATAGAAGGTGCGTATTTCATCAAGCAGAATGTTTTTGCCTTTGTTTAACTCAAACTATGTGAAATATACCCTAAAATATCTCCATGATTTCCCTAACGACGGAGCAAGCAACTGCCAAAATTACACGCTTGACATGTACGACCATTGCGTTGGTTTCCCAGGACACAGTTCTTTTTGCAGAACTTAAACTTTAATTTTCTTTAAGTTTACAGCAAGTCCTTTGTGATTTGCTGTTTGTTTTTATCTATAATTCATTCTGTTTTGCACAATCTAGTCTTGCAGGATGCAAAGCAACTTCTTAGAAGAATAGATAAAAGACCTAATACCATGAACAAGCTCAGAGCTCTGCTGGCTGTAGTCATTGCTCCCAGTGCCAAGAAGATTTATGGTTGTCTTTGGGGCTTTATGGACTTCATAGTTTTATTTCAAATCTAGTTTAATGTAGAAGAATGTAGGAACACATCTGCTTAATGGGAAATTTGAATGTAATTAACAATCTGCAGTGGTATGAGCACAGTGGCAAACTGTTATCTATGGAGTGCATACAACTGTAAACAAATGAATTCTGGTCTAACCTGGGAGTCTTGGACAGTTTTTACTCATTCCTTACTGATACATAACTTGACTTCTACTCTACTTTTTATAGACTGTGGATATGAAAAGCAAACTTTTAATGCAGAGTTTCTTTTTCAATTACTGTTGCTTTTGAAAGTAACATAAAATCCACCACTTTGAACAAAGTTCTGTGAGGTTTTGCTGAGTCCAAGTGATGCCTTTTCCTTGCTTTGTATGAACTTTGTACCTCTGCCTTCCTGCCATGCTTGCCATTTGTCCACAAGAGGGAAGCAGGAATGTGTCAAAAGTACAACACTGGTCTTGGCATCATCACAATACAACTTTCAGATTCGTATACTCAGCCTTACACCAGAGTAAGTTGTCCTCAAACCAGTTAGGTGTTAATGGAAGAGAAAAGTATTTGTATTAACACAAAGAAGAGAGATTTGTCTGGTGTGAATTTCTGACTTCATGTAGGATTTTGAAGTGAACTTCGCCCATCTATTCATTTTGAATGCCACAACTTTATTTATATATGGGGATAAAGTTGTTTCTTTCACAGATTGTTCTGTTCCATAACTTCAGTTCTCCCATGTAAAATATGGAAGAGCTGGCTGTGTAAAAATGAGATTTTATTGCTAGATTTAGAACCCATGAGATTTACACAAAAATAACTGGCCTCTGCTGGCACAGAGAAATAACATATTGAAATGAATAGCAATGGATTCCATCTCTTCTCTGTGGACTAGAAGCTTTGGGGTAGATATATTTAATTATAATTTGTAAAAAGGCAAATTATAAGAAACCCTAATGTATACCTGAAGGCAAGCTGCCCTACATATGGGCTTATTTTCCTAAGTCCAATATATTCCTAAATACAAAGTATGTAATTATCGTACAGCAATGTTTTGCTCAAATATTATAGCAACTCACTGGGAGTTGTAATAAATACTGAAAGTCTTTCTCAGCAAGAGAAAGCATAGACATAAATTTTATTCTTGTCCTCTTAACAGTTTCTTTACTATTGTAAAAAAAAGTACTTATTACTCTGCTTACTTAAAATAGGGAAAACATTACTATATTCCAACTATATTTATAATATGATACAGCTTGCATAATATCAGATTATTTAAGAAATTTATTTTATTGCCATCCAAAATGATATATTATAGCTTTGCACTCGCTTAATCAAGTAAAATACACAGGTGAACTGTTTATAGATAGTAGATGGTTTGGGAGTTCTTTGATAGTGACATTAATACTGCTGGTGTGGCAATGTGGTGCTGCTTCTTGACTTAGTTTTCCTCAAATATGCTAGTACATGTTAGCTATTCAGGGAAACAGTAATAGTATCAGTTGGGGGAAGTGACAATAACACCTAATCTTCTCTATAGAATAACTTGTCAGCACCTCAGAACTGTTACCTGTCATTAGATATTTCAGTTTGAAGTGTTACAATGCTTTTCTTTTGCAGCTTTCAAAACCCATTTTGTTAACTACTCTTTATGGTAAATTGATGCCTATGTTAAACTCTTCGAGTGATATCAATATTATCTGAGCTTTTCTTAACTTCTTATTTAATCAATATTGTTGAAGCAGTGGCTGATTGTTGCGCTGTTTAAATGTATTAATACTTATATTGCTGTAGCAGGATGTTAGTGCAGGCAGAGCCGGGCTGCTTGTGTGTCTGTAGGCAGCTCACATGAATTATCTTTAAAGTAAGTTACTGTACTATGGGAGTACAATAATTTTGACTCTGTTTTGCTTGCCTGACTTTCTGTTGAACTGCAGCCTTGTTTGGAAACCTGTCGTTTCTAATATGTGAGATATTCAGAGCTATTTTGTGAAGAGGCTTGGGTAAATTCCAGAACATTTATAGACTGTACTCTTAGTACACTTAGCAAGGACTTCTTGCACTCCTGATAAATAACATGCCCATCATTTTAAGTTTTAGAGATGTATCATATTGATCCTTGAATAACTCTACCAGTGAGGTATTTGTAAGGAAGATTGAAATCTGGGGTTTACTGAGTAAAGTTTTTTATTTATGTGAAGATGATTATTTTCTACTTAAGCCACAGATGTTTATTCATATGAAGCAAACACGAGTAAAAAATAGCAGACCCCCCTCTTTTTGTTTCTACTTCCATGCACATTTGCATTACAATGTCTGTGCATGGGACAGCTGCGTTCCAGCCCTAATGATCTGGCTTTGAAACCTGTGAGTGATGTTGCCATCTAGTGTTTATTGAGCAAATTCAGATAGATATTTAACCTAAATCTATACTGCAGATGAGATAACTTACCTTGCTTCCTTTCTTTGAACCTTCCTTGGCAATGTTAGTGAGGTAAAGTTTTTTTAAATCTAATTTTAATTATATTATTACTAAAAATGTCATATCATGCCCCTTTAGCAGGGGTAGTGGTCTTGTTTTTTTATTAAGCAGCAGGGTTTGGAAAAAGTAATGAATACATTGGGAAGAAGACATATTTTAACAAAATTGAAGGGGTTGTTACTGCTGTAGCACCACTGAAGTGACCCCCTGGGAGCCAGTCCTGCCCTTCCCTTGAAGGGTGCATGTTTGTAGTAGGATTTTTTTGCAGTAAATCTGCACATTACTTATCCTGACAGTTATTTCAGCCTATAAATCTAGTTTCTGGAATGGAAGAAAAAATTTATAGTGATTTAGGTATTATGGATCTGATCCCAGCCTCCTTGTCTGGATGAAATGACCCGACATCATTAAAAATTTTAGCTGAAGAATTAGTGCAGGTTTAGTATTTGATGTATCTATGGCAGCTGTTGTTGTTATAAACAGGAAACCCGAACATCTATGTTCAGTAGGGTATTAAATGAAAACATAATCTTTGAAAATATATTGGGAAGGACATATCCTGTTTGTTTTTTAGGCAACATTTTTCTGTGAGTGTGAAGATGCTTATAAGGGTTCCCTGTGTGAAGAATTTGATGCTTGTCAGAGCCAGCCCTGTCAGAACAACGCGACCTGCACCGATGTGGCCCAGAAGCACGACAGGAACAATTTCACCTGCAGCTGCCTGCCTGGTAGGTTTTGTGTTACACTTTGAATAATGCATTTCTGCTTGGACAGCCAGGGCACATGTTTTGCTGAGCAGTGAACTGTGCAACCTCAGATACCGGGAAAGATGGAAAATACAACAACACGAGGGCAGTTTTCAAAAGGCTGTGAAAGATTCTTCATCTAAAAAACACCATTGAAAGCACATGTCTAAATCATAACCTAATGACTGAATTGTTCATAACCACTAGAACTTTAACTATTAAGAAAACATAAGCAAAATTTTGTTTACATCAGCTTTTTCCTAATCAGATTTTTTTCAGTTTTCAGATTTTAACTATATATTAAAACTAGCTGTTGAATAAACATGCTTTCATTGTAACCAGTAAACTCTTTCAAATGGGAGAAAATTCTCTCTATGTGATGCAGTTCTTGGACCATTCCTCAGGATTAACTTAGATTTTGAAAGCTTTAAAAAAATTAATAAAATAAACTGAGTAGTTCGTGGGTTTGCTTAATGAACAAGTGTCTGATTTATCTGAAGTTATTTTAAGAGTTTGCTTTAAAAATTGGATCAAATTATTATTGACATCGTCACTGAAATTAAAATTAAACTAAAAGTCATGGTCATATGCTGGAGGGTAAATACATGTTATTGGAAAAAAACCTTACTAAATGGCTGTTATAGAAAAGTCTTCTATCTGAACTTCATATTTCAAAGCCATTTGTTTGCTTTTATTGAAATAATTGCCCTGGAAATTGTTTTGCATCAAGTACTGTTAGGTTAAATATCTATTTTCAAATTCCCTACCTCAGAAGACATGCAACAGTGATTCTAAAAAACCCTGCCTGAATTCCATGAAGTCAAAATTTTCACTGGAATATAATTTTAATATAAAATATTTTTCAAATACTTCAAAATTATTGGTTGTGGGTGTGTAAGAAAAAAAAGTGGAATATTTATGATAATTCTGATGTTTTTGTTCTAAAGCCTAAGGTGTTTCCACTTGGATATCTTCATATTTTCAGGTTGTACAATTAAGTTTTGCAGAGTAACATAAATATACTTCGTAGTGTGGTTTAGTGTGTGTTGTTGAAGGTTGGAATTGATGATCTCAGTGTTCTGTGACCTTCACACATTATGATTATGTTTATATTTTAAGTTTTGTAAAATAAATCTTCCTATTTTTTTAATAGCAAGTGTCTGATGTTATTCAGATGGCTCAATCACTGTTGACGTCAGTGGTTTGTGTTTCTATGCATAATTATTTTTTGCACCAAACTTTGCATCCACACATCAAAAAATAGTCAGGAAAACTAACTGTTTTCATTTAACATGGAATTTCTAAAAAAGAAAAATCATTTCATACAGAAAAATATTAAAGAAAATGGTAGATAAGTGTTTAATGATCATATATATCTCCATATGCAAGTTTCACAAACATTTGTATGTGAATATGATTGTTTCCCAAATTCTAATGGAAGGAAATGTTATGAAGTTAAATATCAGCAGAAAATGCAGAGGTGTAAGGATTCTTTATTTGTATCTCACCAGAAAACTGCCTTCCCCCTGTCCCCCCCTGGTGATTGCTCAGCACCTCTGCATTTCTAGCCCTTGTGACATATTTGCTATGATATTCCTGAATCATATTGTCTTTCAGATGGACAAAACATGCCCCATAGATAATGATAAGATAGGACGTCTTTCTTTTTGCAAATCTGTCATAAAATATTATCTCTGATGAGTTTTCCTGCCAGCTGTAGTGGCAATCACAGGAAGACAGATTCTTGTAGGAAGCTTCAGAGCAGCACAGTCTGTGCTGCCTTTCTGTGCCGTGTTCTTTTGGATACCTGTATTCCAGGGTAATTTTTAACCTTCACAAGCTTGGTAACATTCAAAGATGGAAAAAAATTTATATGAGTTAAGCATATTCAATACTGTGTTATGATTGACAAAAATAATTAGCTGAATGTGAGAACCTGGAAAACTATGAAGCCTACAGATGAAAGAAATTCGTGGATGTAGTCTTCTGTAGTACTTCAGTGTTGGAGATCAATTGAAATTGCAGAAAATCACTAGTTTTCCAGAGTGAAACTGGAAAGTGCCCTCCAAATGCCTCAACCTGGTCCAGAGGACCTGCCTTGTGAGACCAGAGTTCTGGCTTTCAGCCTCATTATTTTTCTCCAGTTTAGGTGATTTCATTGAATCATACGACAACACACAACGGAGCTTCTTTCTTCAGGTTTTGCATTGCAGAGAATGGGTTTGTAATTCAGCTCTCTATAGCATATAAAAGTGGAAGAGTTCTGTAGCAGTGCTCCAGCAACTCCAAATACAACAATGTGTTGGAAGCTATTTTATGGTGATAGCAATAGGTTTGAACAGGTATGGGTATTAACCTGCCCAAAAGACACATAAAATTAAATTTTGATTGTATTAAAAATAATTATTAAAAAAAAAAAGATTCCCCCCCTGTTGTTTGGTTTAGTTTCTCTTCTTTTTCCTTTTTCCCCCTGCATCAGCAATATCCTAGTCCAAGCATGTCCTCTTTCTCACCTTGGGGTCTTTGTCTTCTATACCTGTTTCTAGCAGTGTACTAACAGTGTCACCTGGTCATAGCTTACTAGTCTTTAACAACAGATCTTGAGTTAAACGTGCTTGTTATGGAAGATATTTACAATTTTATGTAGGATTACTTTAAAAAAAATAATGTCTGTGTGTAGCATTTAGTTTCTTCTTCGGTCATGCATTCATGAGAGTTTCTTGGAAGTAAATAAAAGTTAGAAAAGGGGAATGTGTGGTATTTGTTAAGGAATTAAAGTATGGAGTGTATAATAATTTAGACTGTATTTTTAAGTTTGTTCATTTTCTGGGGATGTGTTACAGACATCAGACATATGGAACAAAGCAGACTTATGGTCAAATAGTACAGTACACACAATCTGTAGCTTGTGAACTTATAGGAGCTTATTTGGAGGAGTTTGCAACTGTGCTGAGCAACTCTTCACAGCTCCCACTTAAAATAAACACTCTTTTTGAAGCCCAGAAGCAGAAGCAAATGACAGTCATTCAGCATATGCACAAATAATTCATAGTGTCAAGTTCTTTTAAAGTCTTGATAAAGATTATTGACTTGAGATTCAAGATGCATTTGAAAATCTTTCCAAAATTACTTATTTTTTTGGTTATGTGGGTGCTGATGAGGATTGAGCACCTACCTCCATTGTATTAGTGCTGTCAGAATATTGCTGTAATTAAAATACAGTTGATATAACCTCCAGCTTTGTGCTACTTATTTATGTTTCTCCAGTGAAGAATACATTTTAATTAGAAATCTCATTTTTATAAAGAATTAGAAGACTGTCCTGTATTCTATTGCTTATTTGGTTAATTTTAGTGAAGAAAAGTATTGTTACCGTTTGGATGACTAGTAATACATTTTGTGGTAAACCCTCACTTTTGCTCTGTTTTCTGAATATTGTGTGTATTTTGTAGGTTACACTGGAGAGCTGTGCCAGTCAGAGATTGATCATTGCATCCAGCAGCCATGCCAAAATGGAGGTACCTGCTCATCCAACATCCATGGATTCACTTGTCAATGCCCAGAAGGTAAACAGCAAGCACCTGTTTAGTACCTCATACAAACTGGTGTTTTGTGGTGTGTGCTCAGTCTAAATTTTCAGTTATATTGATACACGTATTAAAATATTTTTTAAATTGTGCCTTAGCCCATAATTGTAAGCAGAAAAAAATATCCAGATGAGAAATGATTGTACAGTCAGCAATAGGATAGGAAGTGTGGCAGGGGCTGTTTCAACGTATATGTTCTTTCATTCTTCGATAGAAATCAGGCTCCAGCACTGTGAGAAAGGTGAATTTGAGGAGACTTAGGATGTGATCTTATTTTTATATTGTCCACTAAATGTGTGAGAAAAAGATGCCTCCCTTGTAGCCTTTGCACATTTCTGCATATGGGCCAGCTGGCTAAAATATGTGTAAGAGTAATAACTCAAAACTAAAGGAATTATTTCAATCCCCCAATATTTTAATTCCTTCTCCTTCCAGTTTGGACATATTCCTTTCTTTGAGTGTCACTGGTAAACTCTGTAAATATAACTGTGTGAAATGAGGACACCCCAATGCCGGTGTGTGCTTTTGTAACCTGAGCTGACTGCAATGACAGATGTCTAAACTGCGTATTAAAAAATTATCATGAGTGGAAGCTTTCAATTATGAAGCCTTCTATTAGTTATTTGTAATTAAGATTAGAGCTTTGAATTAATTATATTTCTGTCCTTACTTGATCTGTGGATGTTGTTTTTGTTCTACCAGCACCTTATCCTCGCTCTAGGGGTGCGAGTCTTTGATAACTTCTCCAGTAACATCTGCTTGCTTAATAATGAAGATTATTTGTGATTTTTTTAGACTAATTCCTTGCTTTTCTCAAGTACCATGCTTTAGCACTTAACAGCTGTATTGAAACACACTGACATCTTGACAGCAGTGCAGATCTTTTATTTGGTAGAATTTCGAAAATTGTTTCTGTTATAACTAGTAGCAGAATTCAGCAAGAAAAATATTAGGTGTTAGGCTTGGTGAATAATTTGCTTGCATTTTCCATAGGAGATCTGTTCAAGAGCCTTTAAGGATGCTGTGCAGGAAATGATCTTTCCAATGATAAATGTCAGGAAGAAAAGCTATTGGGATTTTTGGTTGCTTTAAATCAGCCCTATTTGTTTCTGTGTGTGGCATACTTCAGTTGCTTGCTGCTGCTGAGCTATGAGTGAATGTGCTGACCATGTCTTGACTTCTCTCCTATCACCATTTGTAACGCTGGCCATGGGTTGGGGTTACTGGGGGGCTGAGATCCCTGGATGGCCACGTTCCCCATCCTGGGCCATGGCTGAGCTGTGGGTCTGTGGCTGGGATGCGCTGCCCTGCTCCCAGCGCCTGCTAAATGGCATTTGTGCCTCAGTCACTGTGGGGGGCTGTGGCTGCTCTCCGGCTCAGGGAGCTCGTGCCAGGGGCAATTAGTCTGTCAGGGGAGTGGGGAGGCTGCCAGCTCCGCTTGGCCCGCCAGCTCTGGCACTGCTGGTGGCAATGCTGCTCCTGTAAATGCACCTGCTGGCTGTGCCAAGGGCCCCGTGCTGGGCCTCTGTGCTGTGGGGGAGACCTGGAGCACAGGGGAGGAAAACCTCCCGCCCCCAGGACACTGATGGAGAGGTTACTTGATGTGCCAGTGCTTGATGTGCAGCATTCCCACTGGTAGCAGCTTTTTTGCTGCAGAAGAACCAAGTCACTTGCATTCCTTTTCTCTATTTGCTCGTGTTTGGCTCTCTCTGTGTTAAGCTATTTGATTCCTCAACCTTGTCACCTGTTTTGCTCTTTGAATATCTATATTCTGCTCCTTTCTTTTCCACTGATCCATATTTGTGATTGATGAGTTTCCAATTGTTTCTCTTGAGTGCTCTGCTTTAAGTAGGCTTATTTTGGCAGTTATTGTACTATCTTAATGTTCAGGTTGCATGCTTTGCTCTTTTTCCTTTGGGGCACAGTGGTATCATTTTTTCAGTAGTCTGGTCTTTTTGTTTGTTGGTACTTCTGTTCTTATTATGTGTTACAAGCCTGTGCCCCTGTTCTGCCAGGAACCTTGAGGTTTTCAATGGTTTCTGGACTTTCCTTAAAGACACAGTGTGATTTTTGACCCTTCCAGAGGAAAGAAAGAGCTGAAACAATTCCTTAACATCTTCAAAAAGTACTTCTCTGCTCCTAGGCTTTGTTGATAGGCAAATGTTTTTTCAACCATCTTCCTGAAACTTCCTGTGTAGAGTCACCAGTTCTAGTCTCCCAGTATAATTTCCAAAACTTTTACCGAAATACACTCATAACTCCTGTTGAAATCAGGTTTTGTGCATTGATGTGCTTTATTTACCAATGTAGAGAAAGCCTCTGGAGGGGATAGAGTGTTTCAGGAATCACTTTCTGGACTCTCCGGGATTATTTCCCTTAGGAAGAATAGTTTTATGTACTCAGTGTCTGATTCTTAGTTCCTTGGACATGAAAAAATCATTCTTAGGTTTGTGGGAACAAATGACATCTTGTTTGCATGGTGCTCTTCTTGTGTCAGCCTGCGATAACTCAACAGCAATCCCAAAGATTCTCCCTAATAATTGCAGTTGGTTCCAAGAGTGAATGCTTCCCATGAAGTCACACAGCTGTGCTTCCTACCCATGTCGTCACCACGAAGAGGGAAGTGTTGGTGCAGACACAGCCTGTCTGCAGGGCCTGGGCTATTGCTCTGGAGTGGCCTACTGGGCATATTAAGTAAAAAGGTGTTGCTTTTCCATTTTGTTCTGGGAGGTCTGCTAACGCCAATGAGCTCAAGAATTCAGATATTTTGTGCAAGGACAGAGTTGATGTAGCAAAATATATTACCTACATTTAGTACTGACTGTCCCTTGATCCTTCTTACACTTTTCAGGTGTTATCCTCTCACAGAGGCGTATTTTGAGAGATTTTGTTTGGGTTTTGAAGAAAATTGGTAATTTTTGTAAATACAACAAAGGATAGTTAATTGAAAATTGCAGAAGCAGTAACTTGTACATTTGCTATTTTTAGCATGTCTTCAAATTTTCCATTAAAAACCCCCTACCAACGCCCTAGTTTTCTAATTGAAGGTCTCTTGCCCTGCTGCTATTCTCCTGCTGTGCTTAATAGTAATTGCTTGTTGAGAAAAGGCTTTTCTTTATGTAGTGCTAATTCAGCACTCTGCAGAAAGGTGGCCAAGGAGCTTATGTATGTGTAAGAACTACAGACTGGAGATATAATGTGGTTAGGCAGAAAAGGATAAGAAAATATGGAAAGTATCACAAAGGGAAAAGAAGAAGATGACAGATAAAGGAATGAGATGGAAACAATGAGGAATGATCTCGAGATTGTGCATTTCTTTTACAAATGAAATCTCTGGTTCATGAAAGAAGGATGTGATAACTGATGGAAGGTGAGATCTGAGGTACTGAAAAAGCAGCTTATCTCAGATGTGAACAATTCGTGATTATTCTTTAGAAAATTTTGCTGCCTTAAGAGTCCTTTAGTAAAGAAAATCTCATTATGCTTGCAGATTTCGTTTTCTGTGGGATGCATTGTAGGTTTTATGTTCAGAATATGTCAGAAAATAAACTGTTACCTGAAGTTGTTGAGTCACCTGTACTAAAGAGCAAATTGGATTTTACACTCAAATTTATAGAGAAGTAGCTTAAGGAATACTAAGGACCAAAGAATTTGTTTAAAATTTTTGACACTAATTTGAAAAGTATATTTGGGATCTTGTGCTTAAAATGGGGTGGGGATCTTTGATTGTCTTCTCAAAAGTTTCATGTTAATAAACATACATTTAGCAAATATTACATTCAAATGATCATGCAAAGGAATTTCTAGACATTCTAAAAACCTACACATAGTAAACATGTCAACCTGAATACGAATATTTGAAATTTGTGTTCAGAATTATTCCATAAATCCCCTGATTTTCTTCCCCTTCTTGTAATATATAACATACTACTGTATTGACAGCAACATTAATAAATTTTATTTGAGTTGATTAGTGTACTCATTATCAATTTGTAAGTTTGGTTGCTCCATTTTCTTTATGTCACTGAGAAGTTATGTGTATTTCCAAAGTACCCTGAAGTGGAATTAAATATATAAAAAAAAATATTGGAAACGTAAAAAAACCCCTGCTTGGAATAAGCAAATGTCATTACATTGAATGAATAGCCAAATGTTATTAAATTGATAAACATGTTTCAGCAATGTAGAAACTAGTTATTCTTGCTTATGTAGTTACCAAATTCATGGAAATCTTTGTTAAAAATGAAAAAAAACCTATATGGAAATTGCCTCATTTTGTGTGGGGGAAACGTGTTACTTCCACATACAAATTTTGTAAAATTAGATAGCATAAAAGACTTGGTAGTTGTATATATTTGTTTTATGTTTCTTAAACATTTGGAGAGCTTTTGTCAATTTTACTCATAAGATAATACTAAAATAAATTGGTAGTGGACTATGGTTTTGAACAAAACCAGACAATGATGAGCAAAGTGCAGATCAGTTATATTAAAAAAATATACTTTTGTTTCTGTTCCATGCAAGTTTAATGTCCTGATAATGAGTAAAGATGAACTGCATCCAGTGTTATAGGAAGATATTAATCTTTGTTTAAAGTGGCATGAATTCAGCTGGCCAGCCACAGGAAACGAGCTTGGCTTCTTAGGCTGTTGCTACTTGCTGTATGTGGAGGTCACCTGCTCTGACAGAAGGGGCAGAAATATTTTCCTTCAAGGTAATATATTTTTGAAAAATGATCCTCAGCAATAATTGATTTCAGAGACATACCCTAGAAGAAGACAGAGAGAAAACAATGCTTGAGATTAAGAGTTTAACATACAGATTACTTGAAATTCACATTTCAGGATTGATTTTATTTTACTGTTGACAGTTTGATTTGACTAGCTGCAGGTAACTACTGCTGGCAACACACTGAGCAAAAGTGTCCTGAAATATCTGCAGCTATTTCTGAAAATACTGGAAAGCAACAAATTTATGAATGCTCTTCTTACAGATTCTGTGGTTTAAAAAAAGTGTTTGACAGTGATAGAAGATGCTAAGTTGTGATTCATACGTGTTGATTTGCAATAGCATCTAGAAAATGCACATTGTCACCATGGATTGTAACTGACTGAGAGAACAGAAGTTATTTGCCTAGATTTAGAATAGTTTTAAATTGCAAGGTCTTCACTTTTTTCTGTCCTTCATTGTTCATGTAAAAGCCTTTTCCTCTAGTACATCTTGCAGATGTGATTCCAACTTCTTTAGGTTTACATAGAATAAACCTATTTACTATCTGGATTCTGGGAAAGTGGGTCACACAGCTGATGCATATGGAAGATTTCCCAAGGTTACTGGTGATTAGAATGCCGAATTCTTCATATTACCACAAGAGAGTTTAATTTACCTGAAGAACATTTTGTTGTTAATTAAAATTTTTTATGGCTGTTTAGTTTCTGGTACTCTCTGCTAATCTAATGTTTTTACCTGGCACCTTCCCAAATTGCTCTTATTCTAAATAGACTTCTAGTTAGTGCTTGAATGGATTTAGCCTCTATTCATCTTCATCCATAAAGACTTAGCAAGGGTGATTTTCAATCAAAATCTTACAGCTACATTTTAATGACTTCGTGATCCATCTGATCAGTATCTTTTTTGTCTTAACAGAATTCTGGTGAAATATCATCAATTTCTATTTCCTCACAAGACAAATTTCTATAGGGAAAATAAATTGCCTGTATTTCTTTTACTCCTTATCCCTGTACTTCACAGTTAAAGGCTTTGTAATCCCAAGTGCTGGCAATTCATAGACTTAATTTTTCACGTTTTTCTAACGCTCGGAATTGGGTGTAACACAACATTCATACAAGTTAGTTTTTCTGCAATCTGTTCAGAAAATGCTTAACTTCCTTGACTTGCACATGGCTCTTTTGCTTTCAATAGCGAAGTAATTAAAATCCCACCATGATGAGAAATCTGGCTTTTATGGGGAGCTTTTCTGTCTCTGAAAACATTTTCTGATTTGCTTTCAATCATTGCCCTGGAGGTCTGTTGCAATTTATAAAGCGTATCACCTGACTCAATACTGTTATTCTTCTTGACAACGAGCCCAATGGCCTGACCCATGTAAGCACCAACATTGTATTCTGGTTTTTAGAATTATAAGTATTTTCCAGTATTGCCTTTCCGCTTTACCTTCTGCATTATTCCTTTTATATTTTGTATTCAGATCTCTCAAATTACCAGTAGTGCTTGCATTTCAGTCATGTCCCTGTTACACCAACAATGACCTAGGTGCAGAGTTGGGTTGAAGAGCAGTTCAGGGGATAATTATCTGCAGGTAAACAATACCGATTTTTTTTCCTCCAGTATTTGATTCTGTTTTCAATCAATACACCTCTGAATTTTATTTTTAAAGTTATTCCTTGCATTATTTATTTTCAACAGTTGTACTGATATGGATTTAAATCTACATTCGTAAATGCCAAAATAATAGATTTCCAGATTTGCTGCTTTGAGCATTTTCAGGTATTTAACTCATACTAAAGATTTAAACTTCCAGAATCAACTAAACACATTTCACAGTGCAGTCAAAGATAGCACAAGGGCAACATGTTTTGGTGTATTTTAAACCTGCATATGTTCTTGAAGTGCTTTGTCACTTGAAACATTAGCCATCTGCCAGTAAGCTCCTCTTTGTGGGGAAGATTACTGCAAAGGTTGTAGTGAAGCAGCATTAATGTCTTTGGGTGACCTCAGATCTCCTTGATCCTTTTCAATGTGGTTTCAGAGTTAATATAGAGATTTCACTGGACTCATTGGCTGACCTCCTCTTGGTAATACTTAAAAGCTCTTGCAGGTTCTTTTAAATCTGACCAAGATTTTATGATAACAGGCTTTTTTTTTTTTTTTTTTTTAATTTGTCAGTGAAACAAATTAGATCCTGGAATTAGATCCTTGATCTCAGGGTTTCTGTTCTCCGCAGTTTCTGGTGCTTAGTTATTATTGACGGGAGGGACCTCTGAGACAGGATTCCAGTATCTGGGGATTTTTTCCCGGTATTTGTTTTTAAGCTCTGTCTGTTCAGCACTGGTGAGCAGGTGGTCCTCACAAAGCCCATGAAGCAATTAGAGCCATGGGATAGCAAAATCCTGCCTGGAGAGGGCAGAAGGGTCTTGCCTTGCCTGTTCTTCACCTGTGCCCTGCCAGACTTGCTTTTCTTTCCTGATCTGTTGCTGAGTTATGTATGACTAAACTGTTGAATTTCAATCTGTATGTTGTTTCTTTTCTTTCTTTCTTTCTTTTTTTTTTTTTTTAAATTTCCTGGGTTTTTTTTGTTGTTGTTGTTTTGTTTGTTTTTGTTAATTAGATTACTTTTTCCATGTTTTTCATTTCATAGCTCTGATGTGAGACTTATGGACATATGAGGGAAACATGACCTTTTAAGTCACTTGTCCAGGAGCTAATATTTTGAAGATGCCCCTAAAATCCTGCTGCCAACAGTGGCCAAGAACATCCTAGTTTTGTCTGGAACTCACACAGGAGTTGTGGCCTTCCCATATTTTCTTAGTTACAATAATCTAAGTCTCGCTAATTGTGTGAGTAGATCCCTGTAGTATGCTCTGTGTGGGTTACTCCCCTTTGTTTAATATTCCATTGTAAGGTTAATAGCTGTTCTAGAGTGTAAAATAATCCAGGGAACTGTAAGCCTGAAAAATGATGGGTCTGTACAAATGGACCAACTACTCAGCAAAAAAAAAATTAGAACTGAATGGAAAGGACAGTTTGATTTTTATTTGGAAAGGTACTATTCTGACTTGCTTTTGGATGCAATAACCATGCATTGTGTTACTACATATATGATGTGTGTGTATGTATAGACACAAACTGTAGTTAATGTACTGCAATTTGTTCTTCCCTACATCTGATTTTAGAAAACCTCCCGTGCAAGAATATCTTTTTCCTTATGTCTATTTTTTGTCTGGTGTTTCTTCAATAAATTATTGTGTCTCCTGCTAATGATAAGATTGTTCTTAGAAAAGACTTTTAAATTATTGATGCTTAAGTAAACCCACGTTCTGTTTAAGAGGTTGCTATAATTAATGTATATGTTAAGAGATATGAAAAAAGGTCAGTTTTGGCTTTTCTTTCATCTCCAGGCTAGTCAGCTCCTGATCTTTAGAAAATCTCTTCTGCTTTTCCAGTCAGGTCCACTCAGAAGGCAGATAAGCACTATCAGTTTCAGCAAATATTTTTGCAATTCATTGCCTTAAACATATCATAGTATGATTTTACCTGAAGCATCTTTAGTGGACAAAATTAGAGTTTATTATCCAGGAAGTCTGTGTTTTCTTAATTTTCATAATTTTCACAGAATTTAAGATTAGGAGTATAGATATATCAATGGCTTACTTCTAACATGCTTTAGTTATTAAAATTGTATGCATACCAAAATGCTTACTCATCAAAACCATTTATCTCTTTTAGGGTTTTTAGGAACCTCTTGTGAAGACAAAATAGACCCTTGTGCATCATCTCCCTGCCAGAACAATGGGACCTGTTATGCAGACAGACTTGCCTTCTCCTGCAGTTGTAGTCCTGGGTTTACAGGACCTACATGTGCTCAGCTAATTGACTTCTGTGCCCTGAATCCATGTGCACATGGCATTTGTCGCAGTGTTGGAACCAGCTACAGATGCCTCTGTAACCCTGGTTTGTACAAGCAGTTACACACTTTGTAAACCTTCCACTATTTTTATATGTGGCTTCCATATATAGTTTTAAATTATTTACTTTTTTTTTTTCTTTTTCAGTCTATAAAACACATTGAGCAGATGTTTTATCTGTTTAGAGTAATGATAGGAATCTACACATTACACATTCCATTTGGAAAATCAAAAATTGCAGAGTGAGCACTGAAAATACCCACTGAGATCCATATGGCTTGGTTAATCACTACAGCTGTATTACAAAACCGCAGTCTGCAGGATAAATCTTTTTAAGGTGAGGTATCTTTGCCACTGGAATTACAAAATCTGGTGCAGAGAATGGAAAATATGACACTGATCATCGGGGAAGGAGTAGAAAAAAACAAGGTGGCTGAACAAAGGTAGAGAAGGAAAAAAATTAGTTACTCCGAAGGGTTTAGTCTTGCCATCCATATTTCCATAAATTGTCTCTCTTCAGAAGTTCCAGTGGTGCTGCTGAGGTGGGTACAGCAAGGTGGCTCAGCTGGGAATTGTTTGACAACTCAGCTTGGCAGTGAATGGTGTCTGGGGAACATTTTGCACAGTTCTAGAGTTTTTTTAATTCACTGTGCCAATGTAACAGAGTATTAGGGTTCCCATAGCTCCTTTATACATTTTAGAAATGATATTTAATAGCTAAAGTAGCAGTTAGAAATAATGATATCCTGTGCTACACGTCCACCTCCGCTTAAGGACTTGCAGAGTGAAACCCAATAATCTTTGTTATAATTTGAATAATTTTGGCATATTTTTTAAGGCTGTTCCTATAAAGCTATGCACTTGAAAACTGAAGAAATTAAGGGGAAAACAAATTTTCAGTGTGCAAATGATTAACAAAGGAGTGATACTGAATAGTTAGTAGATCTATATATACATAACACTGTGACACACACGTTGTTCTGCAAAGTTCCTTTCAGATAAATGCCTTCTCTCTGCTTCTCTTCCATGTCATGTGGAAAACCAGTCACAATTCTCCATCTCTGCCTTCTCAGTTACAGGATGTGCAGGTATCCTGCCAATCTCATATTTGTGTATATTTGTGAATATGGGGATTTTATAATGAAATCTACTAATGTAGCATTTTTAGAAGGTGTCAGAATTTAACTTCTGTTAAGAGCCATTCAAGGAGCCATCAAAAGTTTTTTTGGAGGTACTCACAACTGAGAGGAAGCTAGTGGAAATTTGTAGTTGGATTTGACAGATTTATAGTGAAATTACATACTTTATAAAGGAGAAAAATATGAAAGTGAAATGCAGACCATACCACAGTAGTGTTATCTTATAATTAATTTGTTGACAGCACCTGTGAATTCATACATACAAGATTATAGGAATCTCATGTAAAAGCTTTAATCATTGAAACATATTAATGTATTTAACCATGACATCAACAAGGAAAAAAGCATTTTTCTCTATTTTATGAACAGCATTTATTTTCAGGAAGCATCCTCAATTCTTCTGCTTGCATGCTTGCAACTTTTCAGAAACCAGAGAGTAGGTAGATTTTTGTGGCAAGATAAGTCCAGATGTTTAAGTGACCTCAAATGTTTTCAGCTCAAATATTTCTGTGAATGGTGTGGGCAGTTTCCATCTCAAAAGAAGAATGGCATTATGTAGTGCGTAAGTGTATTTCCTAACACGTGGTTTGTTTTATGTATTTTGCGAACCAAAGATGATAAATCTTCCATTACAAATATTCAGTCTTCCTTTTTTAAATGTTTAATTCCTTCGCTGTTTGTTTGCATAATACAGGAATCCTTAGAGAAAAGGACAAGGTATTGAGATGAAGGGCAATAAGCCTAATCATATTTAAATAGAGCCAGCATATCCTGTCTTATCAAAAGTATAAACTGGAATTCATACCATATAACTGGTTCCATGTCTGATAAAGTATCATTTTGATTGAAGGTATTTGAAATTGCCAAGTGCTCTTTTCCTACATTCCTTTTTAGGAATGAGTATTTAATAGTTTAATATTTACTCCTTCATTTTGGATATTCTTCTCCTCAATCAGCCCCCCTGAAGGACTAAACAGCATAGGGAATGAACAGGGAAAAAACCTTGAAGTTAGGAAAAAAAAAATCCAGAAATACAGGAAAAAAGTGCTCAGCGGGTAGGACTGTGAGAGTTATTTGGTAGCATCAGTCTATTCCTTGTTTGGCTGGTGAGTATTTTGTTAACTTGTTTGGATTCATAACAGAAAACTACTGTTTTCTAGCTATGGAATGTTACAAGCCATTGGGGCGTGACCAAGAAACATCCCAACAGATGGTGGAAAAACAAACGAGTTGAGAAGCTGCCTAATGTTGGACAACAAGGAAAGCGATCAAAATGTATCAATATATCTTGATCTTTAAACAGTTTTTAATATATGGCTGAAACCACAGATGAATGTGAAAACTAGACTGATGATGAGCATTTTAAAGATTCCTGATTCTGTGTATGGTCTGGGAAGTTCTGAAAAGAATTGTCAGGATTCAAATACTTTAAATTGTAAAAATCAAAACAAGGAAGAGATGCTCTACCTGTATAAGTGATGGGAAGATAAGTAAACAGAAACCTGAATTTCTGAAATAGTGTAAAAAAAAATAAATTTCTTTTAAATGTCCTCAAAAGGGAGCCAATTTCTGTAGCACTGGGAGCTGTCCAGCACAAATGGCCCTTCCCCAGTCATCCATGGTAGGAAAAACTAGACATTTCTCTTTCTAAGTAGACCTGGGAAGCTTTAATGTTCTTTAGCACATTCTTTGCTTGTGGTTCAAACAATGAAAAGCTAATTAAATATTCTTGGACAAATAAAAACTTTTTTTCTTAACTTTTTCACCTAAACCTGATTAGAAGTTGATGGTTTGGTTTGTTCAAATTAATTCTGTGTTTCTCAGGACTTAGAAATAGTCCTAGACCTCCTATGTTATGGGAACTTATTTAAATAATATTTGTGCATTTAAAAGTTAGCCAGATGAGAAGCCATAGAGGTTGCATTCAGCTCTTATTTAGTTGAACTCTTTTGTGTTACTCCATGTTTGAAGTTCAAAAAAAAGATTTCTTCTTTTCCAAACATTTTATAGACTGCTGTAAACTTCACTTTCAAAACTAGCATCACTTGCTTCATGTAGAGGTGGAAACCTAAAGACCAAATTATGTGAGTTTGTCATTAATCTATCAGTTTAAAAACGTGGGTATCTTATTTCAGAAGATCATTAAAAAACTGCACTTAAGTGGTAGCAAGATAGGAATGGACAGGATCATTTGTTTCCTTCTTTTATGCCTTTTCATTGTTATGAACTGTTACAGACTTTTTTTAAGTCACAGCAGTAGGATTTGAACCAATTATCTTCAGGGATTTTCCCCATGAGTTAAAGGGATAGTAGATAATTGGGAGTCTATTCTGTGTAGATCATCATTTAGGAGTCACACTTTCCTGGTAGTTTGCATAATTATTGTGTGTAAGGCAGATAAGAGCAATTAAATTTGAGGATTCCTAGGCTGCAATTACTAAAAAAAAACCCCTTAAAATAATGACTACAGATCATGGCCTACCACATTTTTGGTATCTCTATTGCAAAACAGTTCACTAGAGTGGATGAGTTAAGTCTCTGCTATATTAAGAACCTGGATTCTATCTACAATTTTGCCTGAAGAGACTTTGACAGTCTCTGTCACATTACTTGTAAAGCGGATGAATGAAATTTGTGTGCAGTTTAATAGCATTATGAAGGGTTAATAATAAAAATATTGCCACACATCAGCAGGAAAGAAATGGTCTCTGCCTCCTGACCATGAGGCAGAGCCAGAAAACCTTGCAGGCTCTCAGCACTGGTGTGCCAGCTCCTAGACCACTGGTTTCTTTGAACAGGACTGTTTCAGACATGTCCCTTAATTCCTATACATTATTTTTTTTTAATATATATATATATATAAATAAAAGTTTATTAACTGACATTTTTAGAACTCTCTTCTGTGTTGGTTATCTGGTACATCTGAAACCTATGGCTCTAAAAACTTTAGAACCTGCCACTTATATTTTTGTGTTCAGCTCTAGGGTGTCGTGTTCTTTTTCTTTCTTTTTCCCTTTGTTCTTCTTTTTTTTTTTAGGTATTTTACAGAGGATGTAATTTCCTGTTAGAGAAGCAAAGTGCAGCAAAGTTTTGCTTATGTGTGTGACCTGAATGCAATCCTTCCTTTATGCACTGTTTCTACTAGCAGGCACAGTGTCAGTTGGATTTTCATCTGTATTACTTCTGCCACAAAAATTAAACAAGAGAGGACTTTTAAACAGTTCCGATTATCCCAAGGTCTTTGCAAGTCTCCTTGCTTGGTAGGCAGTTTGGTTTCCATGTTTTTTGGGCCAGGGTACAGATCTGAAGAATGATAAATGATAGTAGGTTTATTTGCATAATTGCACAATTTGCAGAACATACACAATCAAGAATTTACTACTAATTATTTTTTGTGTGTTGGCTTTCATTGAGGGCATCATTATAAATAATCTCCATCATCTACTAGCTTGTACAGGACAGTTAATTTGTATAACTTAACTTGGAGAGCAATCTAGTACTTTTTAATGTCCCTATTTACTGAATGGGAGAAAGAAGTGTAAGTTATTTCAAAGTTGAACATACTGTTTCTTCAAATGTCTGCTGAGGAGCTCTGTGGAATTCCCAAGCCTATTCAACTATATCTTCTTTGTGTTGTGTGTATGATTTTTCAATTGCACATGAAACCTTACCTTTAAATCTTCAATTATATGCTTCAACACCCCAGTTATAAATATTCATCATCTGACCCTTGACAAAAAAATACTCATTGTTTGGACATTAGATTCATAGTTTGTGTCATGTGTTTTCATGCTTACCTCATGTTAAAGAACTAATTTGGATAAAAATTCTTGTCCTCATTAGTTGGATTTCTCATCTAGTACCAGTTTTGTGAGACCAGTGAGACCCCATTGTATCTGTTCGTAGAACATTTATTTAGTCCCTGGATCTCAAAGCAGTTTCCTCCCCTCTTAAACCTTTTATCTTAAACCTTTTAATTCTTTATACTCAATTAATTTAATACAGCTGATGTGATAAATTTAAAATGCAAATATTTAATATAGTATTTTTAACTTTGACTGGTCCAAGGTGGAGAAATCTATCTAGAAGTTGTGTAACTTAATATTGTAGCAAAGTTTTGCATTTGGGTTTCTTAAAGACATAGGGGTATAGATTTTGATACTGCAAAGCACATGTACAGACATTAACACCTGCCCTTTACTTTATATATATATGCGTACATATATACTGGCATATATAGAACATTTGAAAAAAGAAAAGAGGAGTTTCAGAAAAAATTCTACAAGGTGTGAAGAATGTTAGCAACTTCAGAAGTAGTACCATGGAGTATGTTTCCCTTGATTTTCTGCTCATGCAACTTAATAGGTGGTTCTGGGAGCATTGGTTTGTCTTAGTGCCTTTTGCAGAGGCCAGTGCAACATTTGTCTGTAGCAGTAGCAATTTTTTTTTCTCTATCTTTTCCCTTCCCACGTTTTGGAACTGGGGCAGGGTATGCAAACTCCAGCAGAAGTGACTTTAGGTTAATTCCAGTTCCTGACTGTCTTCCCAACTGAGCCCTTTATTGCTTCTGTTTCCTTATCTTTTTTCCCCTTCTACGTTAAGACAACCTTCCATGCAATCTGGCCATGGCTGGTGAGCATGCCTTCCTACCTTCCTGCCATCTGGAGCAGTCTTCTGTCTTTCTCTTATTTAATTGTTACATAAGCTCAAACTTACACTGAACACATTTATTTCTTGACTATACAGCATGCTTCTTGACTATATAACCCTCTGTTAGTGAACAGCCATATATGTGGACTGATGCTGTTCACTGCAAAATAGAGCTCTCTCACATTGTACCCCTTTAGGCCTTCCCATAAAGATGGGATTTTATGTTCTGCTTTCTTGATTTGGTGAAGTGTTAGGTGTGGGAATCACTGTTGAGGAGGTAGTGTCTAAAAAGGCTCAAAGGCTTTCAGCTTTGTTCTTTATTGATTTATAAAAGCAGAGTAAGTGTCTCTTTTTTTAACCTGGAAGTACAGATATTCTCAAGAGGTTCCTCTGCTGTATCTTTTGCTGTCAACTGCTCTCAAAGCTTTTGACAAAGCCCATGGCTTCTCCTCATCATCCTGCATGACACATTTTCTCCTACAGTTTTTAACAAGCATGTGCAAAGACAGTGCAGTTCAGCATGTAGGGCTCTGAAGGCCATGCTGGACAGCATCAGGAAAATAACCCAGCCTCTTCAAGGCAGCCTCCCTGTTGCTTAAGAGAGAGGAAGAAGAACTTGGGAATCGAGAGGAGGATGGCAACAGATCTGTTTCTGCCTTTGTAAAGACCAGTAGCAGAGGGACCGTCACATAGAGGGAAAAGAGGTAACGTAGGGACATCTTTATTTTAGGGTTTTTTTCTAGGTTCCCTGTCCATTCCCCAGCCTGTGAAGAGAGCAAATCAGAGTGGGACCTTCATTGTTGAGTTCTGCTTGAGTTCATGAAGAGGATGTTATTGAAGGCTTTTCCAGTTTCAAGTGACCTGGAAAAAAGAAGTTGCCCTTTTGGAAGCTGCATTGCCTAACGTATTTTTTTTCCCAGTTCAGGACACAGTAGCTAGAGAAGTGTTGTTAATGTAGGAATTGTTTCTTTCTTTCTGAATATGTCCACAGAAATGTTACACACCACAGAAGAGCTGTGTTTGGCATTGGCTGTGAATATAAAAGCAGCAGAATTGTAATGTGTTTAGAAAGAAAGGAAGCAACTCCACTAGAATTCTTTATTCTGAAGTTATTTAAGAAAAATTCCCCTGTTTCAATCTAAATTCTTTGAAGAAAAGAAATTTTTTATGTAGTCTTTTTGAAGATATATATCTGAATTCAGTATACTACATGATTTATATATCAGTATAATTTAAAAGCAGTAATACAACGAGAAATGCTCATTAAGAGTGATACGGTGCCTCTTAGCTCCACGAGGAGAAGCAAGCCTCTCCCTCGGGTTGTTGGTCCCACAGCAGTACTTTCTCCATCACAGCAGTTCCAGCAGAAGGAAGCTGCTGGCACCAGGGTGAGGACGATGAGGGTGAAATGGTGTGTGGGCGAGACCTGCCCTCTCGTGGAGAGAGAAAACATCTTTCCCTCGCTGTGTGCAGTGTCTGGCAGCGTGGGCTGCCTGCAGCCTGAGGAGGTGATACCATAATTCGTATTGATTTTGGAAACCAGGCAAGTATTCAGTCACAAATTCCCTTCGTTCCCTTTGAAAGGTGAGAAATGGAAAACGTTTTTTCTGAAAACGTCGAATTACATCGGTGTTGAACACTGGGAATTCCCATCTGTTTTTCTTTTAAGTTTGCTGATTTTGGTGGTTTGTATGTTGACAACAGATCTTACCACATAAGGATATTTCATAGAACCATGAGCTAGATAAACTTCATCGGAGGCTAGTAAGAAAGCCCATAATGTTTAGCATAATTAGTTCTGTATTGCCTGGCTAACAGCTTTGGAAAAAGTGGTTCTGAAATGTTTCTTAATAAGCTACTAGTCCAATTAACTATTTTGTATGAAAGAACAATTTTGTGCCGAATCAAATGGATGATACTGTATATAAAATCTTGAGTAGTACTAACGTATCTTCCTAAAATTTTGTTTTGAATTATCCATAATAGGGAGGGAGAGAGGGAATCAAGTACTGCCTGGAGGTGGCATTTGTCCTGTTCTGTATGATTTTCTGAGAATTTTGGGGAAAATGTAGACCAGGAGAGCAAATATAGATTGTCACTTACTAAAATGAGAATTTGCCCCTTTCCTTGGTTCCTCATGAAAGATTCCCTCCTTTCATATCTCTGAGTTTTGCTACTAACTAGAGATTATCTGAAGAACTAAAATCACACTGCAGAATCTTACACTCACTTTATATTTTAGGCCTTTTCCCTGGCGTCTTTATTCATGCCCTCTGTGTATTTATTCATTGTATGTTCACTCATCTCTTGCTTTTATGGCTATATGTAATGAGCAAATCAAGATTTTTAAAAGCGTATGAGCACTGTTCCAGTGCAGAGTATTGTATCATAGACTATAAGTACATATTCTTGGTATTATTATGTGATCATTAAGGTTGAGGGGAATATCAGCTCTGATGAGTTAAGAAGGTTAGATATTTGACTGATTTAAACCAAATTAATCCGTGGTAGGGGTGGGAAGAGTGTTCTTATGCACTGGTAACATACCATGACATATCTTCTCTGTATGACTGTTCTTCGTGAAACGGCTTTTAATATGAAGGCATATTTGAAACTACCTTTTGAAATGTGTAATACAGACCTTTAATAGAATGAAATTTCTAGAACATTGAGAAAAGCTGACAGACAGAGGCCAGCGATTGTTTAAAACAAATAAAAAAATTCCCAGTCTATATTGTGTTCAATATCAGACAAATATTATAAAATAATAGCCCAAGAGGAAAAAGGGTGTGCAGTAACCACCACATAAAAAGTGTCTGACATTACTCTGTGGACAACAGTATTGGCTACAATTTCAATCCTCACCTTTTCAATGGATGTTTTTTTTGTTAATGTATTAAATGCCTATAAATTTAGACATTATTTCCGCTATTGGAAAGCCCCTTACCTTAAGAAAGAATAAAAAAATTAAAAAAAAAAAAAAGAAGGAAGAAAGAAAGAAAGAAAAGTAACAAGAAATAAGAGAGGAAACTTTTCCTTACAAAAACAAAACCTGGATCTATGGAAGAAGAATTAAAAAAGCTTCTTGATATCAAAAGTAGTAGTTTTCAAAATGACCTTCGAAATGACAAAAATGATTCTTCATATTTAATACCAAGAAACAAATAGTATCAGGCAAACATATTTTAGCATTACAGCTAGTTTATTTCCTCTGTTACACTGCACTAATTAATGCTGTCTTAATATGGGTAGGTACTACTTTGACCTGATGCACTATGTCTAGAAAGTAGTTTCAACTTCTGTTGAAACTAATGATTGTATGGCACACTAAGTAATGAAAAAAATACTGTTTCAAGTGGATTAAAACTCCTTTTTCTTACCTCATGATACAAATGACTCAGTGGCTGTTAACAGGTGTCTTTTCTCTGCCTCTGCTTTCTGTGTTTGCCTAATCAGGCTGTAATACCTGCCTATGGCTTGGGAACACTGTAAAAATGGAAATGCCTTAATGCTTCTACAGTGTTTTGACATTGTAGAGCTTTGAAGTTAAAACATATTATCATTCTAACAACTGTTATACAATTATGTCACCTCTTTGATGAAAAGTGGCTGTGATGCAAGGATCCAAGGGAGCTGGTTGATACGTCAGAATTCCTGTATTCCTTTTTACGACCAGAGTGCGGGTATTCATGTTGCTGCTACTGGCTTCTGCCACCAGCTTCCATCCTTGCAGCCTCACTGTGGTTTGTCACAGAGGCTGGGGTTTCTCTCAGAACATTGTGCTTCCAATGTTTTTTTGGTAATTTTCACCTGGGGAGCAGATTCCTTTAAAATCAGCATCTTAACATGTATGTGTCTGTGCAGTATATTTAAATTAGCAAGCATCTGCCCAGAGTCTGTAGTCACCTAACTGTAAATTTTTACTGGGAAGTGTTTCATGGCTTGTTTTATTTCCTCTTCATGGGATTTAGGTTACCATGGCCTTTACTGTGAAGAGGAATATAATGAATGCCTTTCTGCACCTTGCCAGAACGGAGCCACCTGCAGAGACCTCGCCAACCACTACGAGTGCGTGTGCCTTGCTGAGTATGAAGGTAGGATGGGTTTGCCTCTTGCCTTTTCAACTGTTCTCTGTATTTTTTTTATGGTAAGTTCTGTTGCAAACAGGTATATATGACATCCTTCACTGGGCAGAAATAAATCCTTCATGTAAAATTAATGGAAACAAGCGACAGTATAGATCCTGATCCCATAGTCTTTATTCAAATGAATAGTTTAGATTTATCTCGTCTGTGAGAATGCATGTCCTTGTCTGGGACAAATGGCTTCTCTCTGCTCCTAATAGGTGTAGCTTTTTTCTGCTGTTTTTAAGATATGTTAGAAAGTGATGAATTTTTAAAAGAAAACATAACTGTCAAATAGACTTTTTCATCAGTTATTTTTAGGGGCTTTCACATGGGGAGCTTTCCAAATTATTTTTTAATTAATTTTCTCCTGTTAACTGAGCTAAAAACAAAATAATAATAAAAGATTAGTGTTTAAAATAGATTAGCACAAAGAAGTAGAAATGAAAGTTTTGTCTTGATTGTTCATTTAAAAGACTGTAAAGCCCAGAGAGAGAAGTAGGTCTGTGATTGGTTTCCCATGTTAACTGCAGCTACTCTTAGATATGTTCAAATGGAATTGGTCTTTGGCATTTCCTGAGTAATTTCTAAAATAGATGAGAATATATGTTTGGCTCTACAAAATCTTCCATCTCACAGTATATTTCAGCTGTAAACAGATTAACACATATCAGTGGTCTGTGACATCCCTCTGTGGAGGGCTGAAATGATACTTTTTTGGTGTATTCTGTTTTGAATCATGCTGTGAGAACATTTTTAATGTAATTTTATATAATATTAGTATTTAAAAAATACATATATTTTACACAGAATGACTATAAGGAACATTGCTCTAGAATTTTCTCATTAAGCATATCCATCCTTAGCTGTGTGGATAAGTAATGCTCACTTAACAGCTGCTTGAGGCTAAATATGTATTTCATGCTGGTGATTGCACTGCTCTTTGACAATAGATGCAGAATTCATCATTTTAGAGGCTTAGTGAGGAAATGACCATCAGCTTTTCATGACAGTTTAAACAGCATTTAACCACGTTATGACTTCATCTTCTGTTCTCATCCAACCTGTCCATGCAGCTGAAACCACTGTGTGCACAACACATTATGCTTTAAATGAGAGCAGGGAGCCTGCTCCTGTGAGCACTTTTCGCTGATTACTGAGCTTTCATCATTCCAGTGCTTCAGGTGTTCAGTGACACTGATGAATAGAGCTGAGGTCCCCAGCTCAGGATGCTCTCTGGGTCATCAGAGGCCTCCATTTTAGCACCACCAACCCAGACATCCCCACCTGCAGTGCCCCCTTCTGCCTCCATCTCCCCTGGCTGGCAGATAGACAAGAGCTGCCATGCAGGTCTGAAGTTTGTGCCAGCAGGTACCTGTGGGCTGCTGGCTCTGCTGGCTCCTTCCTGCAGCTGCAGGATGCTCAGCTAGAGTGCTCTGCCTTTTTGCTGCTAACACTGCAAATGTTAACAAAATTATTTTGGCAGGTCTGTAGTGAGCAAGTATGTGTGTGTGTATATATATATACATATATATATTTAAAATAAGTTGCTTTTATGTATGTTTTTCATTTTCATGATTAACTTGAGGTGATTGGTTTCATGGTTTTATTTGTTTTATGTAACTCACATAAGCTCGCATTGCTGTACATAATTGCAGTCTTGAACACTAGAGAACTAGTTTAATTCCTTTCCGTCATTTACTCAGGCTCTCCAAATTCAAAGTTGCAAACTTCTTGTGCAACAATTTTGGTATTCATGAAAGAGATTGGGAAGGAGTAAGACAGGATCAGCTGCACATCCACTTTTCATATGTATCTGTCTAACCCTTTCTAGCCCTCCATCATTGTAGGGTCTGTAGTCTCCACAAGCGACATAATCATTCACTATCTCATTATTAGAAACATTCTCCTGATGCCAAAGCAGTTTTTATACAAAGTAAACAATATGAGTTTGTGCTTTGATTGACCATCATAGAATCAAAAAATCATAGAAGGTTTTGGGTTGTGCATCTTTACAGTTTGCAGGACATTAAGGATTTAGAAACAGGAATTGCCTTATAAAGTGAAAAATGTGTGTGTAATTTTTAAGCATTACCACACAGAAGCATTCAAAACCCAGTCCTGCTCTCCAGTTTGTTGAAATTCTTTTAAGAAGTATAAGAATGGGAAAACTTGGGGATAACTTAGGATTTTAGCTAAGTAGTCACTTTGTGGTCATTTTGGATTCATTCCCAAGCAAAGAATGGCAATAGGAGTTATATTTAGACTTAAACCCTAAATTAATGGATAAATTTAAGCAGATACTTTAAGTAAAAGTTAATTTCACAGTAGTAGATACATTATAAATGAAGTCTCACTAATCATTCATTTTTCACATGTATGTGTTTCAGTGCCATCTATGCACAGATTAGATCGTTCATGTATTGATTTTTCTAGTTTTATCTGAACAGTAGATCCCAAGAAATTGATGCATGCAGCAGTGGCAGTAGAGTCCCTCTGCCCATCCCCAGGTGGGAATCTGCTGAGTTTTATGTTCTGTATGCCAGATGCAGCTTGCACTGTCTTCTGCAAGGCAAAGCTGCTGAATTCACATAGCCTAAACTGAGCATGAAAGAATGAAGAAAGTGGCATGCACTTTTAACTATCCATTTGAATAAATTAATTTCTTTTTATTGCCTTAGTTATATTCCTCATTTTCCTGCAAAAGTTAATGAGGCATCAGAATGCTGGTGTGTTTTATTACATAAGTTATTACATAAAATTCTTACTCAAGACAATTATTGTTTACATTTTATTGAAGAATATTAGGTAATTAGGTGATCAGATTATGTTTTATTATATCACTGGTTTTTCGTAGACACCCAGTAGTTCTCAGCAGAAACTGCCCTACCTCTCCTAGCCCAAAGCCTCTGTGTGGGAAGAACAAAGAGGAGGCATGTGTGTAAAAAGTTTAACCAGCATAAAATAGATGGCTTTAGTCTTATGACATAGGACAGGTTTGGAGACTGCACATTCATCCAAGTGAAATCAAGTTATTGCATGTACTGATTTCATGCTGTCATGGTAATGGCAATTACTGATTTGTCCTTTTCAGGAAGGCACTGTGAATTATACAAAGACCCTTGTATTAACATCAACTGTCAGAATGGTGGCACTTGTGACAGCGAAGGTCTAAATGCTACCTGTGTTTGTGCACCTGGATATGCAGGCAAGTGATTTGTATGTTACACAGAACATCAGGCTGTCAGTGTTCACCATGTCCAAAAGAAGACAAATACCAAGTCAGACTGGGTCTCTTCAAGAAACACATTAATTTGGACTTTGCTGAATTGTAGTCAGTCTAGTGAGAATGGAAAATTCTTGGTATTACTTACAGCTGCTTTGAACTTTGTAGCAAATAAAGCCTATTACTAAGAGACTTTACTAAGCTGACAGCTATTTAATGTGCCTTATGACCTTACTACTTGACACTAGATTGCATTTTAAAAATATCATTTTGAAGACTTCCAGGTAAGCTAATATACTAATTGGACACTGTTGAAACTGAAAAATGTTTTAAAATTGACCTTAGTTACTTTGTGCTCAAGAAACAACTTATTCCATTACCTTAATATGCAATTGCTAAAAGCCCTAAAGTGCTTTTTATGAATCAATTTACACTTTCAGAGTCCTGGTAAGAAGCCCATTTAATCCTTTGGCCTTGTATTTAGACTGACATGACTGGTGTAATCCAAATATCTGCTGCTAAGATAATTTACAACCTGATGCTCTGTCAGTCATGTAAGGTAATATCTAATGTGATAGTAATAGATAAACACATTCATAACTCTTTTATAGATCAAATTGTGCTTTTTATCTGTGCTAATTAAAGGGCATTCTTTGGAAAAGAATTAGCTTCCTATTGTACAATGTTTCTCTGTTTCTCAGAGACACTGATTATCTGTATTATTGTGTAGCATGTCAGAATATACGTGCTCAACTGTTATATTTTATTTTCTTGGGATGGCAAATATAATTAGAGAAATGAGATGCAGAGTCTGGGTGAGGTTAGTCAAATGCCTTAGTCCTCAGACTTTGTTTTCACCTGACAGAATGAAGATACTTCCTTCTTGGAACACTTTTGATGTTCTGAGAATAAGGATGCTACTGCACTATAAGGTGTTTTGCAGCAAGAAATTACATGGCTGACAATGTACTTGCTGTGTCAGGTACCAGCCATACAGAACTGTGGCTTTTGTTGGTTTTTTTCTCCTCTGAAGGTGAAGAATGTGAGATCGATGTAAACGACTGTGACAGCAGCCCCTGTCACCACGGGGGAACGTGCATGGATCAGCCTGGGGGCTACACCTGCCATTGTCCTCACGGATGGGTCGGTGCAAACTGTGAAATACGTAAGTTTTGTACTTCTCTGAAAGTGTCTAAAAATGATATGTTACGTTAAAGAAACTTATACTTGTCTCTTTCTATCCGCACAAATACTCCGAATCATGTGTAAATTATCAAAATCACGTTAAATTCATTTTATTTTAGGCCATAACATTTTGGAAGGGGCTATGAAAGTTAAAAAGTTCTGTTTCTGGGCATCCTATTTTGAGATGTGCTGGACTAGATTGTCAGAGATGCTGGCTCACAGCTGGGCACTAAGCAGTTTGTCTTTTAACTGTGCTTGTGCTTCAGAGCTTACTTTGGGTAAAATGTACTTCCACAGCCCTATAAGCATGGACCTAACATATTTGTTTTGACTTCTGAGCACCTGTAGTTTTAGTGGTGTTTCAGCAAAACAACTTTGAACTTGCTTACCTAAGGAAACTAGTGCTGTGTAATTGTGCTGTGACTTGTCTGTGCATGCACTTACCAATTCTTTCAGGAATAACTTTTCCATCCATAGGCTGATTTCCAGCAAATTTGTTAGAAATAAGCATTTAGTAGGCCTTAGAAGGTTCCACTGGTGGGCCTAGGGAAGGAACAGCTTCAGTGTGATCTTGCTGCTTAGTTTAGAGAGAAGCTTCACTGTAAGTGCACCATTATGGAGCAGTGGAGAGTCCATGAGAGGCAGAAAGAATGAAGCCCAAGAGTTAAAATGGAAATTAAGCTTCATTAGTTGTGCTGCTCACAGAGCTGCTTCGTATTTCCCTGATGTCTTGTTCCTGGGATAGAGATGTTGTCTTTACTAGGGAATTCAGCTGTGTATTTAACTGCTTGGATGCTTCAGGCACTGTGGTCATAGATCCCTTTGAGTCATTATACAGATATACAAGTTTGTTAGCACAGTTAATGGTGCAGGAATAGGTGATAGATTAATAAAATAAACACAAAGGCTGGAATAAAAAATGTTTTCTATATAATTTACATGAGAAGCATATGAAGCTTTTATTTTTTATTTTCTTTTACTTAAACATATCGACTGCTTTTAAAAATTGATTCAGTTCTTGATGTTAGTCCTTACTTCAAACCAGTAAATTCAGTTCCAGTGCTTTCTGTTGTAAGCAAAGACTGCAGAAGACCATTCCTAGCTAGCCCAGAGGTGGTGACAGCACTGCCTTTTTGTTGTCTCTGTGAATGGCACCCACACTTCCCTGTGTGTATGGAGCCAGTGGGGTATGGGGAGCACAGCCAGGTGTAAATATGGACACACAGCCTCTCTAACCAATGCAGTGGCTTACACGCAAAGCTGTGGAAGCTTTCCTAAAGAACTTGGATTTTAACAGATATATAAAGGATTATGCAAACAGAGAGGGATTGAGTTTTGAAGAAATCACTTTGCAGAAAGAATTTAAAAGAATCTTGATCTGCAGATTTTTTTTCCTGCAGATCTATGTAGCCATGGGAAGATTTTTGTACTCACTATCTTTCCCTGAGCTATGAATTGGTGGGAACCCAACTGTAATCATATATAGAAAGGCCATATCCAGCTCTTTTATGAACAGGTGCAGCACTTCTGATCTCACTGGGGGAGACAATAGGGCAGTGCATTTCTCTGAGCTCTAAAGTTTGAATTTTTTAGTAAATCTGCTGCTGTTCATCTTTCTAGTTCTTCTTGTCATATTTATTATATTGTGGTGGAAATTAAATTTAAAGGCTGTGCACTGACTTCCTCTGTATTGAACCATCCCTCTGATGCCTAGAAAAAGACCTGAAGCCAAGCTTCAGGTTTCTCAACAGGGGAAAAAACTGGTGTTTGGGAGTTGTTTACCTAAATAGATCCCATTTTATCTTTTGTGATTCTCTATTACTAGCCATGAAGGAGGCTGTTGGTACTTAGTCTTTTTTTGTAGAACCACCCTATTTACTATTATTAAGAGTTCCACATTTTTTCACCAGCTGGTTTAGCTGCCTGAAGTGACTATCCTAACAGAATTTCAGGGCATTCTTCTTGTCAAACTGCTCTCCTGAATTTTCAAGTGTTGTATATACAACAAACTAGACATGTTTGCCTGAATGAACTGTGATATCTATTATATCATCTTATGGTCCTTCCCAATGTTAGCAATTCCAATTAAATAGAATTAAATTGGTCTTAATTATAAAGAGGATATTCTTCCTTTCACAACAAAATGCATTTGCCTAAAAAGTTAATGAAGCATTCACTATAAAAATGCTTACAAATGTCTCATATGAATTCTCTAATTCCTGCTGGTTATTCATTTATATCATTACCTTTGCCACTTTTGTAATTATTAATGTAATTGCTGAGGTATGCCAAACCATGTGGTTACTTGAAAGCTAACATTATGAAGAATTTCTAGTGCAGACCGTGTGGTGTGCATTGAAATCTAATTCTTAATTTTATGAACATTGCTATAACAACTCAGAATACTGTGATTTTGAGATGTCATATTTTCTTTCTAATATTTTCTAATATACTTTTAATCTTTGTATTTTGATCTGGTGAGGAAAAAAGGAAGAAATTTCTCTCATCTTTGTCATCCAGAGATGGAAGACACGGAATCTAAATCAAAACTATCTTGCCATATATCTGCACACATTAGATCTGAATTTGGCCTAGTCTGACAACCTGACAGAAGCCACTGGCTGTGACAAATGTGCTGCAGAACAGAAATAGAAACCCTTCCCAAACTGCACAGAGCACAGCTGTATTCTCTCCCCCATATCCTGACTGGGCAAAATGCAGCAACAGCATTTTAGAAGCATTTAATCACTGAATGATTCAGGCTGGTCAAAACTTTACTGATCTCTGAAGAAGATAACACAAACAAGCAGCCAGTCCTGTAAGCTCAGCTCACATTTATGGACAAAAAGTCTAAGCAACCCAAGCTGAGAGGTGCTCTGGGACAACCTTTACTATTGTGACAAAGAGCAACCATTTCTCCAAACTCTGCCCAAGTGAATATCACTTGGGTATGTTACAGCTTCAGACTTTCTCCCCGCCTTCCTCTAAAATGGATTTATTTTTCTGTCTGTATACATTCCCCCTGTATTTCCACTATAGATGGAGATTTTATCCATGGATACCACTAAACTGGTGATTTCAGCTCAGGTGCTTGAATCAATTATCTGCCATCATCAACATCCTTGAGAGGTGGCTTCTGAGAATATCTTAACTGTCCCAAAGCATATGCTTGGTAGCCCTGTTCCCAGAGTGTTTGTGATTAAGTATAGGGAGTTTCTAAACCAGAGCAAAGCAGAAGTACATTTGAAAAAGGAACAGTCACCCCCTAGAAATAACTTTTGCAGAGTGTCAGATTTCTGTAGTCAGTATGATTCAATTCTGTTCCTGGTTTGAAATAATTCATGAGTCCATAGGCTTAAAAGACTGCCAAAAACAAGCCCTAGAGGGAAGTACAGGTTAATTAGAAATACATTGACCCATGCTAGAGAAAAACAGATCTAAGGACATAAGCAATTGATAGAAAATCTGTTTGGCATTGATAGGCAATAGTTTGAGGATCAAGAATATGTATAAAAATCTGGAATACATAAATACAAGAAGCCTCTTCCACAGTGGCTTTACTTTAAGGTCTGCTTTGATACTCTCAGGGAAATTATGCTTGAGAAAAGACTCTAGTGGGCTCACTATTGTGGGACCTTATGAGATGCCCTTTTTGTCCTTGAAATGCTGGTTTTGAAGTCTCTGAACTCTGATGGAGAAAGGCATAATGAAAGCCTGCATTTCAAATTAGAAACAAAGCATGTTTAATACAGGTTAAAAAAAAGATTTTAGTGGAAGTCTTCACTATTAGAACAAACTGCACAGAGCATTGGTGAGTTACTAGAAGCTTTTGCATAAAACCAGCCTGCCTTTAGAGAGCCTTCAGTATAAAATAACATAATGCAAGCATAACTTGACGACTTTCTTTGACTTGGATTATATAGGAGATCGAAATGGAACTAGACTGGTGTTCCCATATGACCTTAAAATCTGCAAAAAAGGATGAGTGAAGGTTCAAGATAGCCCTATTCAAATTTGTGGCATAGTAGGCATGGTGATGTATCAATAACAGAGCCTGAGAAACTACATATCCCCCTACCTTCAAAAGTCAGCAATATTGAAAATGAATACCATAAAATAGTTCTATTCAGTGGGACGGATATAAACTACTAATTAACAATAAACTTTTATGTCTTATTGGCAGATCTGCAGTGGAAATCTGGGCATATGGCAGAGAGTCTAACAAATATGCCTCGTCACTCCCTCTACATCATCATCGGGGCCCTGTGTGTAGCCTTTGTCCTGATGCTGATCATCCTGATTGTGGGAATATGTCGCATCAGCCGCATCGAATACCAGGGCTCTTCCAGACCAGCCTATGAAGAATTTTACAACTGTAGGAGTATTGACAGTGAATTCAGTAGTGCAATTGCTTCTATCCGACATGCCAGGTTTGTTCTGGGGGTGGTAATTTAACAGAAATCTGTTGCAATACGTAATTTCAGTTCATGCCCAGTGCATCTGACTGCTGTTGGCAGAGAATGAATGGGCGGCTTCACTGGGAAAAGACAGGATCACTGCTTGTAGTTCTTTTTTGATCCCTATTCTGTTCTCATCTGGAGTGTGATAATACAGCAGAACTCCTTGAAAAGAGAGGGGAGTTATTCTGGATTTATTTGGTGTAACTGATGAAGTGCAAGGTTCTTAGCCTGTCAGATTCTTTTACTGATACACACAAGCAATATGATCAGACAGCAAAGACATGTTGAATTTTGTGACTAATTTACCAGATTATTTAGTGAGACTCTCTTCACCTCGCTGATTTTTGTGCTCCTGTTTGCCTTTCTTACTTGCTTTCCTAGAGACAGTAATTTTTTAACTTTTAATTTTAATGGAGCACTTGCAAGACAGGGCATTATGTGTCAGAATTATACAGAAGTAGAACTGGAAGGGATTTGAGAGCTGAAGTGTAAGCCATTGCACTGATATAGCATTAAATATGCATTAAATAGCTCCATGCCAATAATTGTGTTTTAAAATCTCCAAAGGAGTTGAATAGAGTTAAAAAAAGCTTTCCTAAAATCCAACCTGGATTTTCTTTGCTATGAACTACACTACTTCTTTCTTACCGCTCTTCAGGCTGCCATGAAGAAGAATTTATCACTGTTTGTATCACTTGTACATCAGGTGATGAGCTCCCCCACACACCACTTTTTTTAATAATAAAAAGCAAAACAATTTTTTTTATTCCCTGGACTTAACTAACCCATTCTTCCAGTATCTCCTCCTGGATCATGCCAGCTTCTTTATTGTCTTCCTGGGACAAACTCCAGATTGTCTTTCTTGTTTTTATTTTGACGGGGGGTCCCTAACGCTGGAAGTTGTTCTCTGTCTGAAGATTTACATGCGCCAAACAAACTGAATAATCACCTCCTGCATCTTATTTGTGACATTCCTCTTCATACATCTGAAAAAGAAACTTTCTTCTTTGTTTGTTTTATTGTTTTTTAATTTGCATTACACTAGTGACAGATTTTTCCTTGCCGCAAGATCCTCTGTGTCATTTTGCTTCCCAGTCAGTATTGTTTTGTCTGTGTTTGACATCTCTCTCAGTAAGGTAGAACTTCCATTTTTGTAGTCTCTTTTTCCCATTTCTTCGATTTGTCAAGATCACTTCAAATTCCAACATAGTGTTTGTGTGTGTTACCATTAAAATGCTCTTAAAAGAATGGAGGGAGACACGTTCCTGTGCACTGATGTGGAGGAATGTGTGCATATTGGTTGGTGACTGCTGGTAATTCATTTTCTGAATGCTCCAGTGCTGTTTCAGTGAAAGTTAAATAGGTTAAATTGTACCACCACTGAAGTTGTCAGGTACCTGGAATGGATGAGGTATTCCCACGGACTCAGTTAATCACAGCACAGCTTTGGGCAGTAGCTCTTTAAAGTGTTCCAACTAGGTTTACAATAAAACATTTGTTCATTGTCAAAATACATTAGTCGGTAAATATTTTAAAAAGATGTGTATAGTTGTTTTAACACAGCCATAAAATCAGTATTCTTTTAAGTTTTCCTTGAAGTCCCCTTTACCACTTAGTCTTATGTCTTTCCCAGTAGAATCTCAGCATCTCCACATTGTACTCACCCTGAGAAACCCTTTTTCCTTTAGTACTGTACTGGGAGAGGACAGAGTTTATGACCCATAAAAAGCTTTAGAGTTTTTTTATTATTTGGCCTTCTGAATGTCTACATTTATGTACTACACATCTCCGAGGGTGGAGAGCAAGGTGCAAAATTATACTGTTCATCTTTGAAATTAAACACCTCCCTCTGCTCCTATAGCAGGGATGAGTGTGTCAGTCCTCTTGAGTTACTACTGGTTGAAGTTGTACTTTGCACTTCCCCAAGGACTGGAATTCATCTTCTGAGAAACTTGAGTTTTCTTAACTTATTTCTTAAAGCAAATTTGTCAGCTTTCTATCTAAGGGTACCAAGGAAAAGTGTACCAACAAGGCAGGCTCTTTTCAGTCAGAATTTGTCTTGCCTTTTACAGTTTCACTGGCAGATAATGAAAATGATAAAAGATTTCCTGTAGGAAACCTTTCTAATCTTGGAAGCTGGATTAGTTCAAGTCTTATTCACTACTGTCTAGATTACTGTGAATGAAACTCTGCTTATTACTGAAGGCAAAAGTTTAAAAAAACCCCAAGTTATCATCATTGTAAAATAAACTTTGAAGAAGTTCTTGGACTGGGATAGATTCATGATGATTTTTTTATTATGCAGTTAGAAATTACATTATTGTCAATAAATGGTTTCCCTATCTTGGAAAAGGTGTTTCTACTTAATGCAAATGAAAATAAATGTTTTCATTCCAAATAATTCTCTGTGTCTCTCAGAGAATGGATGTCTTATAAAAATCCAAGATAGAGCTGCCAAGTCAGATAATTCACAGAGGTTTAGTGTGAAGATTGTTGTGTTTATTTTGGTTTCAGAAAGATATAAACCACTGCTTTGGTAAATTCAATCCAGGAAAAGGAGCACAACTTTTATAGTTGTTTTTGCATAAATTCTTAAATCTACATATATAAATACCAAGATCTGAATTTTCAGAATTGCAGTATCTAAAAGATCTACTTTCAAATAATAGAAAATTCAGCATTTTCTGGAAATAATTCCCTTTCACAGTTGGATACCCAAACATATTAGTAATTTCGGAAAATGGAGGCCTAAGGAAAAGTGAATAGATTATTTTCTTTAAATATGAGGTTTCTGTTAAAGTCAATAGGTGTCCAGGGAGTGTGGATACCTGTTGCATATTAAATAAGTTATTTTAAAATTATTTCTTCATTTTTTCAGCATTTTTTTCTTAATTTTTTTTTAATTTGATATTTACTAATCCAGTACCTGCTGTAAGAAAAAAAAAATGTGCTTGAGGTTCATTACTAATAAATGTCTACTTCTAGTGAATGTTCCTAGAATTAGCAGGTCAGAACTAGATAGTTTTCTAACCTGGCGAAGCACAGCTGTCTTTCACATTCATTATTTGGGCAGTAAAGAAATATTGCTTTTATGTTAAAGTTTATACATTTTAAAGTAAGAAGCTAACAGTGTAATGAAATAGTTGACCACTGGCTTCAGTAGCCATAAGACTTCATTGAATGGGAACCAAGATCTGTTATTGAAACTGAATCATGCACTTTAGAAAACATTAACAGTGAGTTCACAAATTACCTGGTTACAGACTGTACTACAGTACATTTCATGTGTGCCCAGATGCCATTTCCAGTAGCCTTCACGCACTGCTTACAGAGTAGTTTCTTAAATTTTTACTTTCACATCCTGTCCTGTTCCATCCATGTGTGAGTTGAAGAGTCTGGTTTGTCAGACTCTGATTAGGTTGTCCTGTCACAGCAGGGCCAGCTCCTCTCCACTGCACATTCCACATTCTCCCCATTCCTGTGTTAAACTGCAATGTCCAAAGCTTTCTGAATCTGATGAACATCAGGACGGGCTCATTTCCCACCATTTCCTGACAGGTTTCAGTCAGCTACCTGTTTGTGAAAGTATTATCACATGCACAAGTACTCTGGTCTCCACATCACCTGCCAATTGCTTATATACATCCTCAGCCACAATTAATTTTGTGGGAACTCCATGGTTATAGCTCAGTTGTTCTAAGCAAGACACAATACCAGTTACACACCTGACCTTTTCTCTGAAAAATGCAGAGGAAATAAATCTTCTCATTCTCTTTCTGAGGAGGTAAAAAGAATCCCTTTCCTCCTCTATGTGTGCTCTTTTTTTTTTTTTTTTTAAATTCTGGTCTCTCTTTTTTTATTTCTCTTGTTTAAACTTTATTTATGGACTCCTTTTACCAGCTGCTGGCTTTAAACAGAGTAGCAACGTGTGGTTTCTTCTATTTCTGGGGAAACTCAGAACTCCAGCCTGGCCCACAGAAGTTAGAAGACACCATTTCCTCAGGGTTCAGCTGTCCAGTGTTCTCAAAAGTCTTCTACTTGAAGGGGTTGTTGAGGTTAATGACTCTCTATGATTAGCCATCTCTTGAAATGTCCTTCTAAGGAAGCGGAGGGGCAAGACCATTCTGTATGTGAAGTAGATTTGCAGTCTCTGTCACACATGCACACACACAGAGCTACCTGTGCCAAGAAGAATTCCTACAGGGAATTCATTATTGTCAGGGAACTCATTTGTCCTCATTGTTGTCAGGGAACCCTTGGTCTCTCTCAAGCTACGCAGGTCGCTCTTATTCAATGCTTCATTGCAAAATATATTTTCTAATTCTCATTTCATTTACTTTACTTTGTGATGGTCCCTGTGCCACTGGTAAGTATCTCTGATGTACATGTTGGAACACCATCATCTCCCATGAATACTTGAAGCAAATCTAAATGTAGAGGCTGTAGAACTTCCCTAGTTCTACTGCTACTCTGTTTACTGATCCAAGCACACAACTGTTCTTCAGACACAGTATGGCACTAAAGCTAATGTCAGAATGATTATCCATCTTGTTCTTCCAGTCTTTTTCCAGACTCAGTGCTTACCAGGATTGAGATTTCCCCACACAGCGTTGTACCCTTTGTTAGATATATAATCTTATGTTTGGTTGCCCTGGAAGAAATCTTTATTCACTTGTTTGTATGTGCATTCATTATAAGCAGGTGATGGATTGATCCAGCACACTTTGTAGCAGGGACCTGCACCTTTTCACTTTTTATTACCCCTTAAATCATTGCCTCTAGCAGATTGTGCTGGTAATTGTTTTATGTGTTCTTTTATGCCATCAATTAAATGATAGCAAAGCATTGTTGTGCAGTCCTACCAGACACACACCCACTGAATGAAGATTTCTCATTTAACAATTCTGTCTTTAACATAAACCTCTGAGGTTTGTGTTAACTCTGTTTACTGTTGTGAGCAGGAACTGACTTCTGAACCACCTGATCAAGGCAATGTGGTCGACCAGCACGATGGCTCAACCAGGCCACAAACTACTTGCACATGTGCTGTGGTCTTTTCTCAGCCTTTTCTAATTAGGGTCACATGTCAACCCTGACCTGCACAAGAGAATAAATTTTGTACTACTTCACTGTGTGCAATGAGCCATGTATTCTCTACCTGTCAAAATTTGACTTAAATCTCTGGAGAATGTTCATCATCGTTTGTATCTCTGCAAAGCTCTATTTCTTTTAAATCCTTGAAAATGATGGTGAAAAAGGGTGATTCAGAACTCAGTGCTGCCTCTGATTTAGTAAGGTTCCATTAACTTGATTTCTTCATTCAATTCTTGAAATTTTATCTCATTTACCAAAAATCAGGTTTATCCACCATGATGCTGATGAGAAAATGTGCTCTGTGTGTATTTATTACAATGAACTAAAGAAGGCAGACATTCATGCATGGGAATGTATCTAGTGTGGCCTTATTGACAGCTGAAGTACTTAGATGAAATGTTCACCATATATATCATAATGCTTTCAGCCATTTCAGTTGTGTCAGCAATTCTAGATCACTGAAAACACTCAAGAAGGAAATTGGAAGTCAGGAAGTTGCATAAAAGTTTTGGAAGAAAATCAAGTTAATTTTGGTTTGGGCTAAATATTATCCTAAAAATCTGGATTTTTCTGGGTCTCACCTCCCAGTGCACACAACTTAAATGAATACAGAATTAAAATAGTATATAAACGGATAAAAATCCTTGGTGTGGATGGCTGCATAAATAAGTCTTTCTCTTTCTGTGTTACTAAATACTTGACCATTTTTTGCCTCATCTTCCTGTGAATTTTTTTTTGTTTCTTATTTAAAACTCCTGTAATTGTAACCAGAACACTTTAGTACTTTTTCCACTTTGGTGTTGCATTTTTAGCACTGTTTTTATATCTTAATAAATGATCAGAGGGGTGAAAGACTCTCCATGCAGTGCAAAGTCTTCTAAAAGGGTCCCGGACATGCCAGCACTGGGTCCAGAATGACAGAGCCTGAGAGTTCTCAGCACAGGCAGATACAGATGATTCTTAGCAGGGATGGCTGCCCAGGATGCTGCTCATGTGATTCTGTTGCTTGTGAACCTTTGCTAGATCAGTATGTTTATGTGGCATTGTAACACTCTAACTGCCATTAATATGACCAGTGTTGCGACCAGTGTGCAGCACGTTGCTAATTTGAGTGTCCTTCTCAAGTGGATGTCAGGTGAGCAAAGACTTAGAATTAATTTTTCAAATGCCTTGTCTAAAGCTTTATAACTCAATTCAGTACACAGCTACTGCCTTTCCAAATGCACGTTACATAGCTGTCTATTATTTACCTTTTGTAAATGTTTATGATCTGACCTTAATATTGGTTGTCAGAGCAGGCTTGAAAATAAAATTCTACCCTCTCATCTTCTACAGTCTTCCTATATTCTGATACTGCAGAATTCCCCAGCAGAGTTCCTGTAGCCTTTGATATGGAATCTGTCTCTTGATTGCAAGAAGATTTATAATTTTTTTTATTTCATACATATATTTCAAGAGTCACAGTTCAGATATTTAAACTTCTGTACTTCTGGCATGTTGCAATGCAATTTAGAATTTATCTCAGCTCTCTGACTTTGTTTCTGATCACGTTCCATAACTCAGTCTGTTGTTGCCATGAACTCATTAATACTTCTGTTTGTCACCAGAAGTTTTCTTTTGTTTCCAGGTTTGGCAAGAAATCCCGACCTGCAATGTATGATGCAACCCCCATTGCTTATGAAGATTACAGCCCAGATGACAAACCTTTGGTTACACTGATTAAGACAAAAGATTTGTAATCTAGTGTATCTTTTTTGGATTATTTTTCAAAAGGATGGGCTACTAACCTAATTTAAATATTTTTAAGAAGAAAGCATAAGTAATTTAAACCATTAGATGCTTCAGAATTTTCTGTAGAATATTTAAGAACCAATTTTCTGCAGCTTTTAGTTTGGAAAAATATTTTAAAACAGAATTTGTGAACTTCATGATTTACATTTTAATGTACCTTGAGCTCTATAAACTATAAGCTTACGATAGTGTGTGCTTTTTTCTTGGTAGACACTATTACTAAACCCAGATGAGTTTCTTGTGGTTGTTACGGAACAGAAAACAATAATTAACGAGGAGTTCTTTATGACATGTCAGTGGCAGCTTTCTCAGTAGAGGTAGGAAAAATGTGAAGCATAATATGATATATAATATATCCATTAATTAAAAAAGTCTAAAATGTTTGTGTTGTGAAAAAGAAACTAGTAAAAATTATTATTCCTAATCTGAATGAATTAGCTTTTGCCTTATTCCATGCATGGATAGATAACCTATTTCTCCATTATTTCCTGAAAGTTGCTAAAACATACTCTTGAGTTGATGTTTGACATTTTTGTAATAGTTATTCAGGCTAGGCCTTGTATAATAATTAAAGTGCCTCTTGAGGCAAAGTAAGGACATGATCCTTTAAACATTGAAATCAATGAGAGAACTTCCATTGACTTCAATGGGCATGGGATTGGATCCTACAATTGGACTGAATCTATATTTTTCTTTAAAGGTTAAAGTTTTTTATATTGTGAGTAAACTAAGCATATGGTTTAAGTTGTTTGTTTCCTAAAGGTTGTTGATGTACAGTATTGTTTCATGAAATATTGTGTATTTCTCATCGTGCTTCTTATTTAGGATCAGTATGGGGTTTTTGTGGCTGTATTTGATTGCTTATGGGCGTCTTAAATTCCTGCTCATTTCAGAAAATACCGAATAAACGTTAATCAGTGAAGATTACAGCTGTTTCTTTGTTTTTCTTCATTTCAAAGTGAAGTGTTGTCTATAAATTTGAAAGGACATGTGCTATAAATAATGCCAAAACAAGATATTCCAGCTGTTAGTTTGAAAAGGGAAATATGCGTTTTGTTATCAATGTAATCTCTCGAAAGTGAGACAAATGGAGCTCTGGAGCAGAGGTGCAGTCCTTGATGGTGAATATCCAGGTTAGTAACACCATGTTGTGTTAGAATTAGGGAACTGCCAAATGCTTCTCAGAAATCCAGAATATGTTTTCTGACACCCTGTATCTGCTGCCACGGGCTTTTAATAATGTTGGTCCAAGATAATCGCTAGAAAGAGACCTAACTCTAAACTAGATTTGTTTTTCAGGCACAGTTTTCCATGACAGAGGTTGTACATTTGCACCTGGTGGCTGTCAGATGAGCTTTTTTCATTGGTACAGATTTTTGCTGCTGTTTTATTCTGTATGTTGAAACTTTTATTTACTGTAACTTTTAGGAATGTTTTGAGAACCCTTTACAGAGAAGGGTCAAAAACAAGCTATACCCTTTACCAATTATTTTATCTTGAGTGGAAAAGGGGCAAATACACTGATGTTGTAATTGATTTGTTAATCAGAGGAAGAGGAAATACTCATTCTTCTGAGTTTTTGGCCTTTGCAGTCATAAAGTATTGGCTTGCAAATCTATACAAGGGAAACGAGCAACTCTGTTATTCTAGGGAACATACATATTCATGGTCCATATTTTACAAGAGAGATGTTACAATGAGCAGCAGCCTCTCTGCATACAAATCACACCTTGGTAGTGATTCTCAACCAGCCTGTATTTCTGTCAATTGACTGACCTGAAAGATAAGTGAGGAGCTATTTTCCTGTCTGCTTGAAGCCTCTAGCTTCTGTAAATCATCCTGTGCTTCCTATGAATTGTACTTTGAAAATTACTTTGGTTCCTTCCAATTTATTTTATTGAACCCTGATGGCATGTTATGCATGGACTATGCCTGAATCCATGCGCTCCTGAGATATTTGTGAAGCGCTGCACTGCCTGCCAGATGGACCAGCCCTCAGACCTGGAGGGAACAAACCCATCCTCTCTTTTTATCCCAACTCTGAAGCTGCAAGAACAAGTTGGTTACTGTCTTTGTACGCCAGATCATGTCCTTCTGAGGATATACATGAATGCAGAAAAAGGACACTGGTAATTTCATATCCTTTTTCCAAACCATGTGAGGTTTGTTCTATATAGGAAGCAAATATAGATGTATAGCATATACCACCTGGTGTTAATATACTACACATGGGTTGTTTTGGAGGTTTTTTTGTAAATCATCCAGATGCAGAAAGGGGTGATTGTTAGCCCCCAGCAATGGGCTAACAGCCTCCAGCTCCTCCTGTGGATGGGAACAAGTCTCTGAGCTTGTCATTAACCTCCAGTACTTTCCAAGTTTGGTTATTTTTTTGTCCTCTTCCATCTGTAAATAGGAGAACATCCCTGAGTGTGGCCAGACATGACATTCCTGAAGATGTATATTTTCTCCTTTGATAGCAGTAGACACCTGATGAGGAATAAACTCAACACCTCTGAATATTATACTTTGTGGGGATGGCTGAGGGGAATTGAAGAGCCCCTCCCCACATGTGTTGCCAGAGGGAACTTCTTTTTCCCTTCAGGTAGCCAAATCCTTCTGTGTCCAAAAGTTCTCTGAGATTCCCTTCTCGTGTTGCCCACAACCACCCAGCTTTCACAGAGCAGACAGGCACATTGCATTGGATAGAGCTGCTACCCTTCCTTACAGCTGAGCAAATCCAGCCCCGTCCTCCTTTGGGTGCCTCCAATCTGGTTTCTGTGTCAGGTGTTTGCTGAGTGACCAGTTTTGGGAACCCTCTTTTGTTTCCCTACTGCCACATTTCTGCAGTTCATGTGCTGCTCAGGATTGGCTGGGCTGAAATTGCTATTTGTGTGTTACTCTGCTCTTATTCCTGACCTTAGAGGGGATGCAGAAGTAAGAGCTTCTGCTTCCTCCTTGATCATGGAGGGTAGATGAAAGCCAGATTAATTCAGCAAAGGGTTTAGTCTCCCATGCCGTTTCCTGCTATGAATAATCAAAATAATTAGTGTATTATCAAGAGCTAATGAGTTCATGTTCCAAACATAAGAAATGGGAGTGTCAGGGCAGTCCAGTGTATGTCCAAACCTTCTCTTCAAACCTACTGAGAGAGATGTGCACTGGGTTGTGATTGTCAGGCACCTTTTATTTTATAAGAAAATATAAACAAAATTTTTGTTTAAAATATGTTTTATCTCTCAGCATCCATCAGCCTTGTGAAATGCTCTCACGAGCAGTGGAGTAGGGAGAGAGGGGTGAGGCACACAGCTAATGCCAGATGAGAGACAGGGAACTGATCTGCTGTATCTCCTCCTTGCATGTTTGTCTTCTGTTCCCTGAGACTTTGGCTGAGCATCTGCCAAAACACTGTAGTTGTGCGGGGTCAGGAGGGTTGGCATAAGGCAAATTTGACTCTGAGACACTTTTATGTGTACATTTTAAACATCTCATCAGGGAGATGGGACCAGCCAGAGTCTAACACCTAAGCAATCAGAAAACTGCTGCTCCCTGAAAATGCCAGAGATGGTTCCAAAGATGGGCAGACTGTGATGTGCTCTCAGCTCCCACCAGCTCTTTCTCAGGCTGATGTGCTGGTCACTGCAGAGGCGTCGCTCAGAAGTTGTCTTTGTACTTCTTGACTCTTTCTGCTGTTTTCATTAGAGGTGATCCCTCTTGTGTAACTTCTGTGTTGCAGAGTCCCTTTAGTGGACCCAGCATCTGAATCCTTTATATCCTTTTCCCCCCTCATATTTTGGAAGAGCTCCGAATAGGTGAAGGTGATCCCTTCCGGCAGAACATGGGTCACTCAGTGAAAACAAACAAAACTTCAAAGGGGTTATGCCACAGCTTCATCTGGGCTCAGCTGGCTTCATTTCTTCTACAGTGCAAAATGTATAACAAATATGACCTCCATGGAAAAGTCAGATTTCTCTGTTATTATGAATTCCAGTTTCAAATCCTCCTTTTAAGAAGTTTATGATAAGATGATTATTGTAAATAAGCTTCCCCTTTAGCAAAGAATAAATCATCAAATAGGCTTTGTTTGGTGAGATCTTTGGCAAAGGAATGTAAATAAATAAGCTAACTGAATAAACTTCTTTATCTGACGCTCAGAGCAGAAAAGGCAGCAAAGTTAATCATTTAGGAAAATAAGCTTGTCTGCTGTGCTTTCTTCAATAACAGACCAGGAATAGTTTAAGGGAAAAAATCTGCTCTATATCATTGACCCTAGGCTCTTTGCTAGCATCCCACAGACCAGAAGAGATCATGTTTATCACTCTGGAAGCAATGCTATCTTCTCAAGGAGATGTCCTTCACTGCAAAATTTTGACTTATTTCTTTTCCTGTGGACTGGTCTACTTCCTGTCAGAGTAGCTCCTTGCAACAGAACAGAGATCTCTTATGAAGCCAGCTGGGACTTCTCTTCCATCTCCTGGGAGTAATATACACATGAACAATAATCTGAATCTGCAGTGTCTTAAACTCTGAATTCCATTCATGTTTCCATATGAGCAAGTTTGCGTGTGCCTATACATTGATGTCAGTCCAGCACTGCTCAAGGAAAGCAGAGTGTGACTGTTCTGATCTTCACTGCAGTTCTTTACTCACTTATGTGGGTTTGAAGTAATGTGAAGTAAATCTGCCTGGAGTCTGAGCCTAGAAACCAGATACAGATTGCACAAGGTAACAAAAATACGTGTAGCTTCTGTGGAAAGAGAAAATAGCCTAATGCAATTTATATTATTTTGGCATGTAGAAGCTACAATAGCAATTAGTTTGTCAGCAAAATACTTTCTCACCCTCAATTGTAATGGTTGGTTATGTGATCATAATGTATCTCACCATCCTTTGCTTTATCCCTTTGCTCGTGCAGTATATTCTGCCTTGCTGCTCTAGGGCATCTTATGGAGAAGCTTAACCATTGGCATCATAGCTGAAGACAAGCAGGAAAAACAGCTGCAAATTGGTCAATGGAGAGTTCCTGTGTCTGAAACTCTTTGGCCAGATAGAACAGGATGAACTTATGACACTCTCCTGACTCATCCATCTCTCTAAGTCTTTGATTAATTCAATCTCTTCCTCCCTTCTCATAAGTGCTTTGGTTGATGAAAGACTGCATCTAATATTGCATCAGGACAGCAATGTCACAGCATGGCATTGCTCCACCAGGACTCTAGTAAGATCATCAAGTCCACCTTTGACCGATCACCACCATATCAATTAGAATAATAGTATATTTTTTTTTGTGTCTTAAGCCATCAAGCCTATGAAACCAAGAAAGAGAACCTTTGTTCTTACTCCCTTTCACCTGCACTCCTGGCCACTGTAAGCTTCAAGAAAACACTTTGTTAATGAGTATGAGGACCATGAGGGCAATTTCATGCATGATAAAGCTTCATTTACCTCAGCCACCTGCCGGAAGGTTAACTTTAACTTCTGGTTTGGAAAAAATAATGGCTCAAGTGTACAGTTTCTGTACTGTCCTATAAGCCAGCTTATTTTCTATATTGTATTGAGACAGAGAGAACACAAAGGTTCCAATTCTTATTCTTTCTCCCTGAGAACAGTGCAGCTCATGGATAGGTTACAGGGAGTAGAAATCAGTATTAGCTTGCTGAATACTGTGTTTGTAGATCCCAGGGTATGGCACTGATATTTATTCTGCAGAGCAGTCTGTGGTTGTTTGAGTTGTTATACTGCATCTGTCATGTGTAGAAGGCAACCAGGCAATAAGTGTCATGATGTGAAATAATTTATTTCAAGGATTTTGTACCTAAAATGTGCTGTCCGTATTGTCTTATTTGTGGTCTGTACCTGACACCAGTTCCTCCTACTAATTAATTTAATTTGAACATTTATTTTAGTTGTTTTCCCTTTGTATGGCATTTGCTAGAAAGGTCTGTCAAAATGAAACTGGCAAAATGTCATGTAAATAAGGATGGATCTGCTTTTGCATTGCCTGTAATGCCATTCCATTTTCATCTTGCTGTGAATTTGAGCTTGAGATTGTTCTCCATATGATGACCAGTTATTTTTATCTCCAGTACTCAGCACACTGCCTCCCCTCTTTCCCTGTGCCCTGTGTTGTCTGTGTGCGATAAGGACAAAGATGGGATGAGATTTTTAGAGCGCTGAGTTACATACAAAATTTATCAGTTTTTCTCTGCCTTTCACTTGTTTCATTTCCATGGGGAGAATATTTTACGATTCCATGGAGATGCTTTAGTCCCTGGTAGCTTTGAAGGGTTATTATATTTTAATACATGTGAGATTTAAAATAAGGTAGTAAGCTAGCAGTATTGACTGACGCATCAGGTTTAAATCAAAAGTGTCTCACAGCTGTGATTTACTTAGTGATATATGTTGCTGAATTTTGAAAGATTTCATTTGGAATAGATTATTGAATGGAATAGATTATTGAATGGCAAATATGGTGATGCTTTGATGACATTTTAAAGTTTCATGCAATAAACCACAAAATTGCTGTAAAAAATAGTTAATACCATCTAATTTTACATCAGTGTAGTGGACTACTGTCTGTAGAGAAAACTAAAATTCCCAACAAAACCACTGCCCTACCCTGGCATTAGGGCTGGCATGTTTTCTCAATTGATTTTCGAGAAGCCCTGATTTTGCATAAGCAATATAGTCATCTTCTCTTTTCCCATCTGGCAGTACCTTTCAAGAAGGGCAGAAATTGCGGGCAGAGAAATAATATCAGACTTCAAATCAACAGTTAAATGTGCTCTTTATTCAAAAGCAAGTCAGCTTTGAGATTTCTGAGAATTCATTGTCTCTCTCTTTTTCGTTTATGTGTTGTCTCTGATTTACATCCCTCTTCTTCAAACTTCAGTGTCAAGGGTGATTTATGAGTGCAATTTTCTGTGTAATATTCTGCAGCAATAGTCGGCAAATCCCTTCCCTCAGTATAGGGATGTATTCTCTGTTACACACCAAAGAGGAACAGAACCCTTAAATTTCTTTAAAAAGACAATGCTTTTTGAAAGAACAAACGCAAATCCTATCTCATAATAATTAATTTCATAATTAATCATAGATGTGTTACTTGCACAAAAACTGCTCTATGTGGCATTGGCATTTTATGTGAGAGACCCATCGAGGGTCCCTCTGACTGCCACAGGTCCAGCTATTTAACCATCTCTTGCTCATGCCTTGACATAAGCTCCTGCAGGGCTCTGAGCAAAGCATGTAAGTCCAGCTGCATTGCCATGCTGGGGACTGCTCCTGGTTAAATTTAAGCATGAGCTTAATGAAGAAGTTTTGAGCTTTGTTAACTTTCTGTTATGTATTTTTGCCTCTTCTAGGGTTGAAGACATTTTACATGTTTAAGACTTCATAAAATCTTAGGTGAAATGTTGATGGCGTCAGCCTTATACCTTCAGTGAGGGCTCTCTGCATTCACTCTGGTTCCCAAAAACTTAAAAAGGACTCAGGTCCCACTAAATTACTGTACACAAGAGGGTGATTCTTGTGCATTTCTGGATGATTTGTAAATCTCTATTTACAACCTGCATGGGTATTTGGCAGAAAATCAGTTCACATCCACCCAACAGCAGATGTGTTAAAAATCTTCTTGATAATCGGTGCAGTGCCCAGGCTGGGGACCAAGAAGGTGGCCCTTCCCAGCTACCTGTCTGCCTTTTCTTAACTGGGACTCTGGTGAATTGGAGCATGTTTTCATCCCTGAACTCTGCTCTATTTTCTGTCTTACATTCTACAGTCGAGAACCACTAGAGAACAGAGAATATGTGTCTCTTGTCCTACAGTAGTTTTGGTTTTCTGCACCTTTATGTGCCTGAATGTACTCAACCATTAGGATTTTATTGGTAGCAGTTGTTGGTTGTGGGAGACAGTGACTACATTAAGCAAATGACACTGGTACTGTTACACACTCTGCCAGGAACATCTCAGCAGCGTAATTCGAAAATTATCTGGTTTTAGCCCTCAAACAATGTTTGAATGCACAGCTGCTTCCAGGAGAATTTGGGCTGCTGTAGCAGCGGCTCTTTACCTTCCTGTGCACAAGTGGGGGAAGGAGAAATATCTCCCAGATTGCCACATAGCTGACCAGCCTCCTTAAGCTTATGAATAACTACTGGGTACGTGTCACTGAAATAGGAAGTGTGGCTTCTAGTAAACTTCCTATTTTAGTGGATCAACTTGAGTAGCTGAAAATTGTGAAATCTAGATGACAGATTGCCAAACCTCCTTCTTGCTGTAGTGATGCTCTGCAAACAAAAATTTTGATTGGAGACTGTAAAAAGTCTCTTTTCTTGGTAAATTTTCTTAATCTGCAGGAATACCCAGTGCATATAAAATTGCCCAAAGTGTTATTTTTCACTCAGCATTCTTCATTCCTTTTTATAATTTCATTCTCCTCAATGCTCACTCTAAAACCAGCTTCTCTGTATAGACATAATTCTTCTCTCGTTTATGTTGTTAAAAATCAGATGTAATTTAAATTAAATTCATTGAATCCCATCTGCGCGACTCAGAAAAGTGTCATGGACAGGAGCTATGGAGTTGCCATGGATTTAGCTTAGTGTAAAGCTGTTGTAAGGGTTGTTGTGATCTCTGTACAGATTTGTGGAGGTACATATTTCTGTTTATCACAGACAAGTAAGTATTTAATAATCATCAGGAGTAATTGACAAATAAAGACAATACAGTCAAAGGTGTACAGGGCTGACAGGGGTCTTAACGGGTCTTGCTTCAAGTACTTCTGGGCCTAGGAGAGAAAGGTGTAAGCATCTGGCACATGTCAAAACGAGAATTTTATGCCAGTCTTTTTCTGCTGCTTACAAGATTAATTGGTGCATTAAGAGCTGGACTTGAGGTTCTTTGGTTATGTTAATGCAAGATTTGCTGTTAGAGGCTGCCTGGGAAATATCAGTGTTCCTGCAAGGAGGTGTCTGGCCAGCAGCTGTGTCACTGCTGACACAGTGGGAGCACTCCCTGAACCTCGGGTTTCCCCCCTTCCTCATCCGTGCTGCCTCTCTCCTCAAAGTCCCGTTTCCTCCCTGTACCCTGGGTTGCTCACCCTCACCTGGCACCACAGCGGGAGACTGGTGACACTCAACATTTCTCCCCGTGCCCGCCCTGCCCTGTCCCTCCCCATGCCCCCGTGCCCCTGTCTCTCCCGGGGGCTGGAGACCGGCTGCATCCCCTCCTCCTGCTCTTTCCAGGCTCTTTTTTTCTGCCTCTGTGGCCCAGATTCAGATGGCCTGAATTCCCCGCAGCCCAGTTCTTCCTGCCGGCTGGCGAGAGGCCGCCGGGGCGTGGAGCCAAGGGGCCGCCTTCGCCCGGGGAGCCGGTGCCGCCGCAGCCCCCGCAGCACGGCCACTGCCAAAATCCACACATCCGTCCTTTCCTGGTGCTGGTTAGGAAAAAAGGGGCATGGTCGTTACTGCTCTGAGGGGGTTGGCATCTCCAAAAGACCGACTTTGTGTTTGCTGGGAGGCTGACGTGCCCGCTCCCCTCGCTCACCCAGGCTCCTGCCGGAGCGATGGAGGGACCGCCTGGCAGAGGTGACGGGAATACTAAGAGTAAAACTTGCTTGCCCTTTTAGTATCATATATTTTGTCCTTCGCAGAAGTGTTGCACCCCTTTAAATCCATGCAAGACCTCTGCAGTAACCTCCCTTCTGCTTTTATTGACCTAACGTGGCTTTAGTGCTTTATTTTTACTGCTGCTGTGAGCAGGACCAGTACAGTGCCATCACAAAGGAAGGAGAAGTGAGACCAAATATTTGCCTTTCTAAAGATGAGGCCACCAGGTGACAAGAAAAAAGGGATATCACATTAATATGACCAAATAGGTCACTACCTGTGCATTGCATGCTTTTATTTAGTTCAGCCACCTTCAAAATCCAAGTTACTTTTGGAAGAGGAAGAGAAGTAGCTGTCCTGGTACTCAGGGAAGGTGGTCGAGTAGTTATAGCTGAGGAGGGAATCAGAAACACAACCTCTTCTGGCATTAAAGGTCATTAAAGAGACCTGGTCACTATGGGAACCTCAGCAAGAGCTTCTCAAGCAAATTGGAAATCAGGACTTCATTATCTCTGGCAAGCCCAGCCTGGATAAGTAGGAAAATATGGTATATCTGAACCTGAATTATCCTGCTTACCCGGGATACTTACTGCTGCCTCAATTTCACAAATCATTAACACCACATTGCCTCAGGTTATAGCATCTCCTGATGCCATTTTAAAACACCTGTGAAGGGGATGATGAGCCAGATGCACTGTGAGCAGAAGTGGCCTCAGATGAACCACCTTTGGTGGAGCTGCACTCCTGTGTCTGCACAACAATCTCAATGCACCTACACAGTCAGAATGGAAATGATTACTTAAATAATATTAGGGATTATACGCTAAGCAAGTATGTAAATAAATTTCCCTTTCAAATTACCAAAACTCAATACTGAAAAGAAATCAAGGACCTTTGGAGACAACATGGTCTGCATTCTGCCAGTATTTTAATGAAGTCCCTACTGTTGAATTGCTGCTGCTTTGACAGTGACCATGCTTGAGGCAGCTCCCAGGTAAAGAGCCAGATCTTTAGATGCTGCTGTACCTATCAAAGGGGGTATATCTGCCAGCAGCTGTAAATTTAAATTGCTTCTCAACAGTCTCTGAACCCTGCAAATGATTGAGTCCCCTCAAAACCTACGTTTCTGCTGTCAGCATTTGCAAACTGCTGATGCTCTGATGCTGCCTCTACCTACCCTTGCCTGCATCCCATGGCTGGATGTGGTACTGGAGCCCCAGCCTGACTGTGTCCTTCCCAAGCAATGCCCACTCTGTGGCTCCCTGATACCAAGACTCCAAAGTGCACACCCTGCCATGGGAACTGGAAATCTCTAACTTGGGTATTGCCTCTGATACATTTATATGGCATAAAGTTGAGATCATGCCATCCTATCCAGCTTTGTCATCTTCATGAGATGAAGTTCTGCATAAAAATATGTTTATTGTTAACTTCAATGTTAAAAAATGTGACAGTTGTCAAAGAAAACAGCTCGAATTACTTGGGTAGTATCTTTTGGGTTGCTGAGGCACTAAACATTTTTTCGGAAAGATATTGGAAAGCTCACACCTTGTGTCTGGTGTCCTTCATCTGTGTAAGGAAGCTGCACTTGCTTTGAGTGATTTGACAAAGTGTTAAAGAATAACAAGAGTATTTAGAGTTTGGAAGTATGCTATTAATTACAGCACTTTACAGAACTTTAAATTTGTTAATTAGGCAAACTCTTACTCTACAAAAGCAAATCCAAGGTAAACTGAATTAATAATAATAACAATAAAAATGTGGTTAATGACTTCTGTATGCTTTTTAAACTTGTGTAACCAAAAAGAGGATCTTGAAAACAGGACTTGTGGAGTCTGCAAAATATTTGGGGAAGCAGCATTTAAATAACGGACTGACTCTTCTAATCATGTTTCAGTGAGAAATAATAGTGCTCCTAAAGTTAAATGTAGCTTCTAAAGTGAAATAATTATTTGGGATCAGCAATTGGATAAGTTTAGTTAATTAAAAGGCAATGTTGGAGTTAAAAAAAAAGTTTATTTTTGTTTTCAAATGCAGAGCAGCTATGTTGCTATAAAGACCTTACATTAGGGGATGAGATAGTACAAAAGGAAGACAAATTCAACAGCTAAAAGTCATTAAAAGAGGCAAAATATCCTGGAGTCACTGGAAATGCTTCAAATTTACTATGTGAATGGAAGTGAAATTGGTCCTATTGCATCAAATATTCCCTTTTGAAATGCAAGATCTCCCCTGGCTCCACTATTTCTGTCCTATGAGCACTGGAGTGAAGGAGAGTGAGAGAAGTGGGACCAACCTGCATAATGTATTGCAGTCTTTGGAAAGAATTGTCTTATTATTAACTCATTCCGAGAAGAGAAACTCCACAATTTGGCCCAATAAAAGGAAAACTGGTAGAAAAAACCCCTTCGTATCTTCTTACAGGCACATTCTGGAACACAGTACATCCTGGAAATAGGATTTCACACTATTTATTTAAGCGAAAGCTAAAGATCTCTGACTGGCTTGCAGCAGGACTTACCTAATGCAGAACAGCTTAAATACCAAATAAAAAATGATGCTTGGATTAAAATATTAGAAAGCCTAGGTAAAAATTACCTCATCTTAGTGAGATTGTGACATGAAGTCACCCAAGTTTAATGGATCATTTCCTGAGCCGGGCTCTGGCTGGTGCCTGGCCACCCCAGCAGCACCCGGCATGGCTGGAAACTGAGTTTCCTGCTGAGGGCTCGTGGGGCATGTCCAAAATGGCAAAAGCAGCTGGATTTACTGAGGCAGCCCAAGTGATGCTTCAGTACACCTGGAGGCTAAACAAACACAAGCAGAATGACTCTGTAGCTCTCTTGTCCCCACAGTGCCACTTGCTGCCTTGGTGAGGGGTAAGGCTTGGGGAAGATGCTGCTGGGGCTCAGGGACTCACAAATTGCTTTTTAATCAGCCAGTTTGATTTCAGAAATTTGCAATTGAGCTGCTCCTCCCCACGTGTGAGCATATTTCTACCTTCCTCTCATACAACTGCAGCCTACAGCATTCATATTCTCTTGTTTTCATACCCTTTTGGAAATTGACTGGTTCTGCTTGTTTGTTCTCATAACATGCCACCCATTTTGCAGCAAATGCAAATTTCCCTCTTCAATTGTTTTAGTTAAAATTCGTGTAAACTAAGAGAGAGGCAGCCTCCAGCCACAGGGTTGGTCTCCTCCTGCTAATTGCAGATCCTGAACTTCCTTTGTGTGCCCTGCTGCTGACAGCCTGGGTTGTGCCAGCTCCCAGTTGGTTCAGGCAATGATGGCGGGTGGATTTACCCATAAGGGAAGGATCAATGAAACTGCTCCAGAGCTCCCTTGAGGAAGATCAAGACTTTTAGAAAACGCCCTCACGCAGGAGTGTAAGCACCAGTTGGAAGAAATCAGAGAGTGACAGGGACACAGTGTTGGAAGAGCTCTGGTGAGCACCTTGGCCAAGAGCTGGTGTGGGGTTAGTGCTTGCTTTCCTGGAGAGAAGAGGGTGATGCATCAGTAAATGGAGCTGCAAAACCTGAATTGCTTTAATTAGGCCATCACTGCCAAGGGATATACTGGTGGAGTCTTTTCAGAAACAGTTTAAAAGTTCATGTTCATTGAGGCCTCTCTGATCACATGCAGCCTCACCTGGATCCTGCAAAGTCTCTCAAGGGGTTGGTCCTTGAGAGAGACCCTGTGGCAGAGCTGCTCTGCCAAAGGTCATGGTTTCTCTGAAGGTGAGCCTGATGCCCGGTTTTTTGAGAAGATTCCCTTTAGTATTGTTTTGCTTTGCTGTCTAAAACACTGACAGTCAAAGGATACAACATGTGCCCCTGGGGCTTGTGCACCTACAGCAGGTTGAAGCCTGGCTTGCAGGTTGTGGGGTGTGGTGATCAATGCTCGGGACAAGCATGACACAGACTCCTCTGGGTTTTTAACTAATCCTCCCTCATCCAAGCATGAGGTGCTGCCCAGGCAGCCCCAGGTCAGCAGGGAGGGCCAGGGTCAGTTTTTGTGCCTGGGAAAAGTGTTCTTCGGTGTGGCTCAGGAACCTGCAGAGACTTTCACTTTGCTGTGGCATTTTTGTCTCCACAGGGAAGAGCAATGCCTGCGCAGCGTTTGCGTGTCCTCGTAATTGCCGGGGCACAGCTGATTGTCCTGCTGGGGCTGTCGGTACCCAACACTGTGAAACAGCTGAATATGGCCTTGATGGTGGTGCGGGCCCCCCGGAGGACCACCCCAGCACTGACAGGGCAGGGGGGCTCCTCACCCGGTCGGTGGCTCCCTGCGCTCCACGCCCCTCCACTGCCACCAGCAGCCCGGGCATGGGCACGGGCAGGACCTTACAGAGCCGGGCAGTGTCCTGTGTGCAGAACAGGAGGAGAAAGTTTTAGCTGTGATGAGGAAAGCTCCTCAAGGGAAGGCTCCCATTGGAGGGGGCCCCCGATCCTCCCAGGCGGCGCACAGCGAGTGCCCGCGGGGACGCCGGCGATGCGGCGGTGCGGGCAGTCGGGGGTAGGCGCCGTCCCCGTCCCCGCAGGTCCCCCGGGGTGTGCTGTCTCCCCGTCCCCGCCGGTCCCCCGGGATGCGGTGTCCCCCCACCCCCGGGATGCCGTTCCCGGTCCCGGCGGGCCGGCGCGTGGCCCCGCGCGCGGGCGGGGCGGGGCCGCGGGCGGGGCGGGGCGGGGCGGGCGCGGGGGGCGCGCGCCCGCAGAGCCGCGCGCGGTGCCCGCTCGGCAGCGCCTCCCGCCGCCGGCACCATGTGGCAGCCGGCCACGGAGCGGCTGCAGGTACGCGCGGGGCCGCGGGCTCACCGGGGGCCGGGGGGGCATCGCCGCCGTGCCGGGAGTTTGTTGCAACTTCTCCCCCCGCCTGCGCGGAGAGCGGCTGTCCGGGGGACGCGGGACACACGCACGCACATACAGGGTGCGGAGGGGACGCTGCTCCGGCGGCATCCCGGGTCCCGCCTGCCGCTGCCCGGCGGCTCCGGGGCTCCCGGCGGGGCTCCGGTGGCGGCTGCGGGCAGCGCGGCCCCGGCTGCGGGGGGCGGCGCGGCTCGGCGGGGCTTCGGCGGGGGATGCGCCGTTCGGGGGCTTCACCCCTCGCCCCGCTCAGGTGAGCGGCGCCCCCGGCCCCGCCGTGCAGGAGGGTCCCTCGGAGCGGGCGCGGGGCACAAAAAATCCCGCGGGAGTCCTTTGCCACCTCCACATCCACAGGTCCGGGTGTCTCGGGGTCACGGGCGTACCCCCGCACCGCACCCTCCGGCAGCGGGTCGGGCTCTGCGGTGCCGGTGTGCATATTGCATAGTCCGGGGGAAATCCGAGACAGGCAGGGAGCGAGGTGAAATAAAACTCACTTTGTGGTTCCACTGCGTCGGTTTCATGTAGTTTTCCAGAGCAAGTGTCCAGTGAGAGAGAACTGGATATTTTAATAAGAATCAATGGGCTTAACAGATGACAAGAAAAGGTAATTACTGCTTTTGCAGTTCAAATTGAGAGTTTTCTTTGATGTTATCAAGCCGAAAATTCAGGGATTTGATTGGAGTTGATAGTAGAGCCAAGCTGAGAGATTCGTGAGCTTTAATCTGCACCAGCCAGTAATAGGAATAATTCCTGTTCTTAAGAAGCCATACTTTTCTCTACAATAAGAAACTTGATTTTTAGTGGATAGAAATGATGTACCATGTCCATAGTTGATGGATTCAAGGGTAAAACCATGTGAGCATATTATTATTTACTTGTTTCCCTGTGTTAGTCAGAAACCTCTCTGTGCTAGACACAAGTGGCAAGATCACCTGTCTGAGGGAGTTAATCGTCTTGGGCAGGTTGTGGAGGTGGGAGTGTTCCCTGGGGAGATGCTGCTGCAGGGGGCAGACCTCAGGTGAGGCTGCACCCAGCAGCTGGGGGCAAAGAAGAAGGTAAGCGAAGGGAAGGAGAAAGGAAAAGCCGAGGTTAGTAGTGTTGTGTTGATCTGGATTGTATGGAATGGTTACATGTCCCCTTTGTAGAACTGGGAGGCGTTGAAATAATAAGATACTATTATCACAGATATCTGATACTGCCTACAAGAGCATGCAAGGCTAAAGACAGCTAAATGCTTGTGTTTTGCAGAGTAAGGTTTTGAGTGTGACCTTGTTTAGCCTTGTCTGGCTGTATCCCGTGCACCATTAGGAGTCTTGCCTTAGGGAGCGGGTAGGAATGGCTGTGTGCTGTGGGGAACCAGGCTGCCTGGAGAGGGGGTGCTCTCTGAGCCTCTCACCTGCTGCAAAACAACACAGGCCTGTAGTGAGGGGAGCCCGTGCTCCTCCCTATTGCTGAAGAAGAGCCACAAGCACCAAAGCTTTCAGCAGTGGCCACAAACTTTGTGCAACCTACTGTTGGTTTCCTCTAGCTGGAGGCTCCAGGCATCCTTAGCCTCCCGAAATGCTGAGTGCCTGTAAATGCAGTTCTTGCCAACAGGAGTTTCTTGTGAAGTACATGAATTGCTGTCTGTAAGTGCTCTAAAAAAACAGACCGGGGGGTCCAAAATTGCAGAATTAAATGATCCTTTGGACTTGTACCAGCTCTGGAGAGATAGGGAAAGCCTTGGAGAAGTTGCAAGAATCCCATAATAGTTCTGTGTTCACGCAAGGGGTTAAATAACAACATAGTGAATGGTAGACAAAATGAGTGCAGTGAGAGGAAGGATTCCCTAGCTGAGAATAACTAGGATGAGATCCTGTATTCGAAAGCTGGATCCTAATCTATACACGTATGAGCCAGAGTTACGTGGGCAATATCCCCAACCCCTCTGAATTTTTTATCTCCAAGAAAATGTTGAAGCCTGTTCCTTTCAAGTAGCCTGATCTTCCCTTTACATGTTGTGAGTCACCAGCCTGGCCAGAGCTGCTGGCAGCGCTCCTTGGCCCCCCAAGGAGATCTTGTGCAAGGCATAAATGCATTTTTTTCCCCTTCTTTCTCCCCCTCAACATCTTATTTCAGTTTCAGGTGTCCCATGTTGCTCTCTTGTCCCAGGCTCCCTCTGTCCTGGCACCTAGCTGCTATGAAACAAATGTTGGTGCCATTGGGGTGTTGAAGGGGGCCCTCTGCTTGCCCCTGGCATTACAAGTGCTCACCCTGCCTGACAAGCAGCTGTTGGGAGGGTGCTGGGCATGGGATTTTGGTTGCAGCAGGGTGGTGTTTGGTCACTGGGTAGAGTAGATGACGTCTTGTGGTCTCTATTAATATATTCTGGGATTACGGGTTATGCCAAGTCACTGCTGTAGGATATTTGGGGATCTGTGATGGCAGATGCAGCCCTGTCTTTTATGTCAGGCTGATGTATGGATGCAGAAAGTGTGGACCTGGCGCTGCTTTCTTGATAGTCTAATGTGTGCGTGGTATGTGACTTAATTTTGACCCACATGTATCTTGCATTGATATCCAGCTGTGGCAAAGTGCAGGTCTGTTGTTAGTCCGTGGTGTAGCTCTGTACTAAGTAAATGGCAAAGAAAATATTTTCATCTTTCAGAATATTTCTTTTGGCCTGGTTTAGTAAGGGAAAGTATGAACTGACTTTGGAAGTGGATGCCTGTTGGTACGGGTCAGTCCTGCACTCATTGCTGAGACAAGCTGTGTATGTTTAACTTAAATGGCAGCGAGCATCGCGGTGTGAAGGCTCCTGTTATGTTCTGACAAAGAGTGCAAGGGTCATCTATTCTCATGAGTCTCCTTTCCCAGTTCCACACAGTGTATGGCAAGACTGCACATTCCTGGTCTGTGGCCATTCATTAAAATCTGCTTTTGTTCCAAATGTGCTCAGTCCTGTCAAGTTTCATAGTTTGTGCTGAAATTTTTGGCGTTGACCAGATGGGTACAATTCCAGTAGTGAGGTCAGCAGCAAAGCTCACGCATACGCAATAGGAATGAGGTGTCATCAGCAGCTGGGCTGCAAAATGCAGTGAGCTGGGGCACGAGCTGGACTTGCCCCCACTGCTGTCATGGCCACTTGCTGCTGAAAGCTTCATATGCTACTAAAATATGCCCCCCTTCCCAGGGCCTTGCTTTCTGGCTTTGCTGGAATAAGCTGTGATCACTTGTTTTTTAGTTTTTTGTTGTTGTTGTTGTTTATTTGGTTGGTTTTTTTTGTTTTTTTTTTTTTTTTCTCAGCCTGTTTTATACTTCCCTCTTATCCCTCTGATGGAAGGTTTTCCTGTTATCCTGCTGCTTAATGAAGAAGCCCTGCTGTTTCTGGAAGATACGTTGAATTGAATTAAATGGATTAGAAGAGTAAGCTAGAAAAACGTAAATATCCAAGTTTCTGGAATTTTCTGGAAAATATAATACAATGAAGCCTGCTTTTCACTCATAGCAACATTGAAATTTCGTCCATTTTCTCCAAAGTTAGTGGGACAGTCAGTTACAAGGGAAACCACACAGGATGTTACAGGAATAGACCAGAGGGATCAGCGAGTCTCTGGTGTCGTAAGAAGATTGTGATTTTGCAGGTAACACAGGATTAGCGTTATTCACACTTAATGAATGAGGTGATTTGGGACTGGTTTGGGGAGACTTTTTCCCTCGTAATTTCTGTGGTGGCATTCCTGGTTTGTGTTCGGTAAGACGTGGGTGAATATACCAAACACGTGTGTGCCTTCTAGTCTTTAATTCAGGTATTTAAGGGTTGTTCTCCCTGCAGGGAATGCTGGAACTCCAGCCCGGGGCTCACAGTACCTTCCTGGTATGGTTTTCATTGCCGTGTTTGCAGCAGACCTTATCGATGGTTATAAGCAGTGTGCACTGATTTGTGGCTTGATGCTCGCAGCGGCGGCACTTGTTGAAATGATGCTGAAAATATTCCGAAATCCTTCTTTAAAATGATTTCCAAATGTACCCTCTGTGCCTGGTTCAGCAGCCCTCGGCAGTGCAGCTGGGATTTTGGAGCTGTTGGCCTCATTGATGCTCCCGTGAGGACTCTGAAGTGATTTTTGAAACCAAACAAGGTCTTCACACAGTTTCATGTGCCTGCCTGAGAGATGGCTGCTGTTGGCTTTGAAACCTACATTTTCCTGGAAGCTTGGTGCCAGACATTGTTTCTAGATAATAAATCCCAGTGGGTGCAGAGTTTCCGAGGTCATGCTGTTTATAAGCCCTGTTTATAAGTTTCTCTGCTTCTCTTAACACATGTGGGTAATAGGGATTGCCGTGTTCAAATACGTTTTGCCCTGGAGCAGAGGTGCTGCCCAGCCTTGTGCTGCATTGCCAGGTGTCCCTGAGCTGAGCCAGGCCCATGAGCCCTCTTTTTAGAGAAGCTCCCACTTTTCTTCTGCAGGTGGTACAGGTGGTGGGCTCACATGGGCGGGGGGTGAGCTAGAGAGGAACAGACAGGCGTGCTGTGTCACAGATCTTTGGGGCCGGATATGGTTTGGTGAAGTGGCTCCATATGGATGTGCAAATAGCCAAGTGTTCACAGTAGGACTTCAGTGATTCTCTGTCTGCTCATCTGGAAATTGAATATTCTCATTGAAACCCACAGTTTTGGGCAAGGATTTAAAAATAGATGGCTGTAGTGTATTCTCTAGAATTTATTTCTTTTGTAAAGTAGAGTTCCACATCTCTTCTAATGTGCTGTGAAATACTATGCAGGAGAGCTGCGGATGGGCAAGAGGAGATGAAGTGAAGTGGGTGATGGAGGGCAGGAAACTTCAGGTCCTTTACTGGGGCAAGTTTGATTTCCTGAACCCTGAGGCTTACTTCTGCCATTGTGTGACTTGTGCAGCTCCTCTGAAGTCCATGAGAAATAAGTTTGTGTAAGGTTGCTTTACATAGTCTTTGAGTTGCTGATGTAATATACCTCCACATCATTAAGATATAGCAGTAAACACACAGTGTAGCTGTTAATGGAAGTGAAAAAAGTGAGAACAGCAGTACTGGGGTGTTGCTCTCCTTCCAGCTGGCCTGTGAGCACTGCTCTCCAAGGTTTCATAAACATATTGCTTGTTTTGCTGGGATTTGTTACTGTACCCTCTAACCTTGCGTCTTCGATCTACTGATACATTTGGATTTTCGGATCATTGACTTTGTTGCTAAATTCATGTATATTACATGCATCTGCTACCACTAGTATACTCATCAGATGTCTTTCCCATATCAGGAATATTGGAAAGTTCTTTCACTAAAGAAAAGTCAGCTCAGACTTACACATGTGTGATGGCTTTGAGGTGATCACAGCCACAGTAGTTTTATGACATTTGCATGTGTTCAGATGTAGTGTGGCTTTAGGTGCTATTGGTGCTTTCAAAATCAGATCCTCATCCTTCTTGTTGGTCAGATGCATATATGTGTTAAAAATGCAGCATACGGTCAGTTGAAACAATAGTTTTCCAATTTTTAAAAGCATATGGAAAACCTTTTTAAACCAAACACAAGCAAGTTGTAAGCACTCAAACAGCTGTCTAGGCAGAAACCACTGCAAGGCATGTATAGCAGCACTGATACTGCTACTGCTCTCTGGTTTCATTAAATATTATGTCAGAAGGAAAAAGTGAAAAGTATTTGAAATTTAAGCCTGAGTCATGTGGGTGCAAATGTCTGAAGTCTTACAGCCCAGTGTTTTGGCACTGTATAGCTTCAGGATATCTTTCAAGGCATCAGAGTTTTTGCACTAGTTTTCTGCTATGACTTTACAGCAGTCAGGAATCTTTAAAACAAAGCCCCATGATTCCAGCAGGCTCATCTGGCACCACTTAGCTTGGGCAGTTCCTTTTTTCTACATTATTTATTCTTTGTAGAAAATGAATGGCTCTGCAAAAATGTTAATTTTGGGAAGCATTCTGTGACCAAAAGAAAATCAAAATCAGTGAGTGCCTTGTGGAAAGCCCCCTGGGAAATGATCTTCAGGGTTCGTTTATAGTGTACTACTAGTTTGTGTTTATGAGACTGCCAGCCTGTTTGATGACCAAGACAAAAAAATAAAGCAGTGATTTCCTTGAAGGAAGGCAAACTAAAGCATTCAGTCTAAGTAGTTCAGCATTTTAACTGCCTGTTTCATATTTTCTGCATCCCTGGTGTCAGCCAGCAGGACAGTCAGCAGTGGTGTGCCCTGAGCGTTACCGTTTCCTTCCGAGCATGGCTGTGTTCCCAGCAGACAGACCTTTGGCTGGGGATGGGAGGTGTGCTCTGTGCTGAGGTGTTGGGCTGGAATCCACACCCAGACAGGAGCATGGTGGTGACTTTGTTCATGACTAGCTGTCTGTGTAGGCAAGGTGAGAGTCTGGCCCAGAGACATGTAAATATGTAGCTGAAAGGTCCCTTTAAGCAATATTTAGTACTTATAATTTTTTTCCCCCATGCAGTGCTTTCATGTATGATAATTGAACTTACTGACACTTCAAATAGTAGCTGGAAAAGTTACAGGTGATAGTGCTAGTCTTCTGAGATGTTTCTCAATAAGTGCCTCAGAACTCTGAGACCAAAGATTTTAAATGTGGGTGATTGTAAAAGTGTCCTGACAAGACCTAATATAACTTTTCTTGATTGGTTTTTCCTGCTGAAATACTGAAAATATGGAGTGGTAGATATAAATCTTAGATGCATAGTATCTTAAGGAAAAATAAAAAGTTTTGTATTGCTGCTATTTATATTTTTGTAATGATGGTGCATCAACAAAATTATACACAGCCTCAGCACGATTAAGTTTATCTCATTGCACTGACACTTACCTTAGCAGTTTGGGGATGATTTCTGGAGTGTTGATCTTTCTGAAGAACCTCCATACATGTTTTCTTTGGGAACATTTAAATAAATGTTCCTCTCACAGCTTAATGGCTGATTTTGCTTCCAGGCAATGTGAACTGCTACATTTCTAACCTGAGTTGTTGATGACAAGTTTTACTGACTGAGCCATGCTGGGAGCACAGTGCTGTTGGGTTTGGGATCTCTGTGCTATAGCTTTTCCTGCTTTCTGAGTTGACCATGGTGATACTGACCTGAAAATGGTATAGTTTGTTGGAGAGAGAAACCACCTTGCCCTCCAGTCATTCTGGTTAAAAAACAGGCAAACAAAATTTCTGTTATTATTCATCAAAACTGTCCCACCCAAATTAACATGCTGCACTCGGTTTCTAGTGTCATGTTAAAGAATTTTGTCCTTTGTTTTCTAGTATTTCCTTCTGCTGGGGAGAGGAACATGATGAGAAGAGTTCTGTTATGGTGTGCTGGTACTTCTGCTTTCAGCTTTGAGCTGGAGAGCATAAAGACAAGCAGTAAAAGTGTTAGAAAAAAAATATGCCAGACTTCAAAAACAGGGTTTTAATCCTTTTCCCCCTTATTTGAGGCTATTTATTTAACAGAGCCCTTTGTCCAATTTTAGCTTTTCCATATGGAATTTATTATATTTTTTCCATTTTTTGACCAGAAAAATACTTTTTGGAACTTAAGCAAACACCAAGCTGCAGCTCCCTGAGCTGCCTGGGTGTTGGGGCATAGCGTGGACCTCTGCGCTGGCTCACTGCACAGTGTGCCACCAGAAGACAGCAGTGAATTTCTTCTATATTTGAGAAAATTGTCAGCTTAAGCATTTTTCTCTTTTCCCTAGTCCATGGGAATTTTCTGTGCCTGACTATAAATTTGAATCAGAAAATGTAGAAGCTTGAGTCCTGTCCCAGTGCTTTTAAGAAGGAGCCTGTGCAGCGCAGATCTGCACAGGCTTCAGTTTTCACAGCTGTGCTCTGTTGTTTGGATTAGAATTAGAAGGAAGGATATTTTGAAAATTTTACGTCGGTCCTCTTGATAGTGTGGCTGAAAGGGCCTATTGAGCCTGGTACTGCATGTTTGAGAAAATCCTGATAGTAAAGACAGCTTTGGTGCCTCCTGCTAAAATGAACTGCTGGAGAGATGTGCAGTGCTGTTAAAGAGTGCTGGGTGCTTGTTTTTCTGGTAGGCAACGAAGAGCAAACCCGTCAGTGATTTCTGAGACACTCAACGCTCAGTGATCCTCCAGTCAAGGACAAGGCACAGAGGCTGACTATGCTCTGAGCTGGGGTCAGGTTCACCCTTCGTGAGCTGGGCTGCCCCTGGGAACTGTGGGTTTGGGGCCCTGGCTTTTTTTTTTTGCCACCAGCAAACCTGCCTGTTGGAATATGTAGTTGGGGTGATGGGGGAAGCAGAATCCTCTCTGCCACGTTCATGTTGATGGAGCACCAGTGCTGAAGTCTGCAGAAGGGATGTTACTTTCTATCAGATTGGATAGTTCACTTTGATAAATGTGTGTTAAATCACTCAGGTTTAGGCATGCAGCCTTATCTCCGTGCATAGGGATATGCCTTTGAATTCATTAACTTTTATCTTGCCATTTGAGATGGCAATGTAACTTTTCCGTGGTGTATAAGGAATGTTAGGAAGCATTTGTTTGTGAGTGACTTTTGCTTTGATCTGGTGTCTAGAGGCTCTTTTTTCATTAAAGGGCCTGAAGCTTGTTATTGGGACACGTAACATTTTCAAAGGGCAATGTTTTAAGCTTGTAGCTCTAAAATACAGAGTTGGTATGAAAGGACAAGTTGCACAGTTTGAAAGGTTACAGGAGCAAACGTGGGTTCTCATGTTGCCTCTTCCCACAGATTACTATTGCAATATTCAGTTCTTTCTCCTTCTTGTAGCTTTGAGGTCGTATGTGACTCCTTGTACCTGCCCTGCACAGTCCTGCAGCTACTGGCTCGGTAACAGGACACTGGGTTCCCAGGACTTACCCCACTGCCATGACTTGGGATTTCGTTTCCTCAACAGCTATCACACACAAAGTTCAGATCATTTCCTTGGGGCTGTCCAGTGAGAACTGGGGCTGCCTGGTGTAGGAAATAGCCCTGTCAGAAATACCAGACTTGCTGCAGGGTCTGCTGAGGCAAAGGGCAGCCTTTCTGGGCATCGTGGACATCCTGGGGCCAGTCTCTAAATGAATTAGACCACTGCCTTTCATAATCAAGAGTGATGATAAGCCGTGGCACTTCAGAACAGTGAAAAATATTCACTGAAATTCTACTTAGTCACTGCTTAATTGTTCCTTTTGTGAAGCCACTCTCCCCCATCCTGCTCACGTGTAAAACGCTGACAAGTTTCAGGCTGCAGAACTGGTGGAGCTCATCTCCCCTAACTTTTGAAGAGATGTTGAACTGCAAGTGTGAGCTGAAATGAATGATGGCCAGATCTTCACCTGTAAAGAGACAGCTGCAGCTTAGCGGTTTCACCCTTGTGGCCAGACAAGCTCCCACTGGTTTTCTGAGCTTGGGACTGGACTCCAGCAGGTCAGAGCAGGGTCCAGCTCTGTGAGGCAGTGAGGTCTGTCTAGGTGAAGGTATCTACAGGTGTTTACCAGAAGGATAGAATCTAAGGAGGCTTTGGACTAAGTTAAGTGCTTTGTAGTGGTGTAGAACTTTTGGGGGTAGGAGGAGCAGGTCATCAGCTGGGGAGCCAAGAGGTCCATGAGTAGTCAGGCATGACCTGGTAGCCACATCTGCAGAAACCTTGCACCGAAACAGGTCACTTCTGGTTGGTTTAAATTACTTTCAGAGGGTATTTATATTGGGTTTTTTTCAGGTTTTTTTTTTTAATTGGTTTATTGGAAGTTATTCATGCTGCTTATTCATGATATTAGAAAAACAGCCAGCTGCAGTGGGCAGCATTGACCAGGGAAATGCCCATGTCTTGTTTGTTTTATGTTTACTGCATTGGTTCTGGAAGTAACAGCCTGATTTTTCATTCCTGTTATGGTCTGAGAGTGTTGTTACGTGGATATGGAGCTTTCCAAGACAAATGGAGTGAATGTGGTTTGGCATTTAAATCACTAATGTTGTATCAAGCTAGAGAGTTTCAGAAGCATTAATGTCTATAAGAGATGTCATTTTGTTCACCTGGGGATAAACTTTGCCCTTGTCTATATGTGGGTCTTGTTTTTGGTCCAAATTCAGATCTTGGGAACGTTGCTGTAAATCTAAGTGCCAATACTAATGCTAGTGGAGTTACCATGTGTTTCTTTTACTCTGATTGAGTAAAGAAACTTCATGTGTTTTTAAGAGTCCAAATTTTACCTGATTTTTTTTCTTCTTTCTCCTTTTTTTGAAGAGTAGATGCATGGGACAGGATTTAATGTCTAAGAAAGCTGAACTAAACTTTTCTGTATGACTCTTTTTGGAAAGCATGTGTTATTGAAGTCATTCTGGACCGGGCTCTAATGCTGTTTGGATAAGGGGCTGCTCTGTATCCGACAGAGGAACGTCTGTGTCACACAGTGAGTGCGCCGCCCGCTTGCTTTGGGGTGGGGGGAAAACCGCTTTACAAAGTATTTCTGGAAGTGTTAATAAGCCTCCCAGTTGCTAGATTCCTCCCCTCCTTAAGGTGAAAAAGGGAGTATGGGTCCCTCACAGGAGGGTCGGGGTGGGGCCGGGGTGGCTGCCTGGCAGTGGGCTCAGAGCATCACCAGCCCCGGTGCCCCAGGGTGGCCGCAGCTGCCTCCTGGCACAGCGTGCAGCCACCACACGCCCTCAGGGCTTCAGCAAATATTTTCAGTTTTCAGCCGAAAACCTTACTTCTTAGTTGGGAATCCAGTCAGTTTCTGAGACCTTTTCTTATTTTCATATTTTCTTGTGAAAGCTTCATATATTTGTTTCTTCAAAGGGTTTAAAATGCCCACTCTGCTTTTTATTTTTTTTTTCAGCATTTCTCAGGAACAGACAAGTGTTTCTTATCCAGCAGTCAATCCTCACAGAGCTGAAGTTAGAAAGCACTCTCTCATCCTGGGAAAAAACCCCCATTGTTCCCAACATTTTGTTATTTTCAAATCCATACGTGTATGACAGGAAAGTGCAGTCATATTCTTCCTCATTTCCCCAAAATCTATCTGGTGATTTTTAATTTTTTTTTTTAAATTTTTTTTTATTTTTATTTTTACACAGCTTTCTGGGAGGTTTTTAAATCTTGCCTCCACTGAGCTCTACGACTCGGTATAAATCTGCATAAAATCAGACTGGAACATTTGCTTTAAAATGATCTAGTCCTTATACTGCCATACCAGTGCCATATATGACTTCCCATATTGATAGTAAGGAAATGTTGTATATTTGAGGAGTTCTAGTTGAGAAAGTCACTTTCAATAATTGCACTTACGCTGCAGAGCCGTCAGGGCAGGGCTGCTTTGGCTGTGCTACACAGTTTCCAGAAAAGTTAGTCTTTGTAGCATCCCAGTTAGTAGGTCTCCTCAGGCAGCAGTAGTTTTATTTAAGGCAGAGTTTTATTAAAGCCTTTTTATTGGGACTGTCTGCCTAAAGGAGCAGGTAAGGGCTCCCTTTGCAATGCAAGCAGGCTTGACTGGCCAGGGAGGGATCAGGGCTGTTGGGAGTGCTCTGAGGGAATTGGTGACTATTTTGCAAGAGGACAAACTGACACAGCACAATTTGTCCGTCTATTGGAGGTATGGAGGAGTGACTTTTAAGCATATCATTATGTCCTTCATGTGGTTGGTTTTTCCACTCAGAAGAAGGTGATTGCAGTACCAGCAATGCCAAGGTGACTGGATCCTGTACAGTGACATTATCCTGGAGAACAGAGGGTGTGATGCTGCCTGCACCAGGGTAACACCACTTGCTTTGCCTGGGTGATTTGCAATACTTGATGTTGTTGTTGCACTCTTTGACCCTTCTAATCCTTCCTGACCATGGGTACAAACAGGGTACAGAGATGCCCAGATCTCCAGTGGAGCAGGGAGCTGAGCTGCCAGCGCACACCATCACGGAGAAATGGGATGTAATTTTGTGCTTTGTAAAATTCTTGTGTATGTGGTAGTTTGTACGGGTCCAGCCTTCGAACAAGGCTTTGGAAGGGAGTTTGGAGACAGGTGTCTGCCTGAGACTGCCATGACACTCAGTGCCTGCCTTGGTCGATCTGACGGGGAACTGGCAGGCTCCACAGTGAGAGTTTGTGCCATAAATGCTGTGCAGTGACTTGCTGCTGGGGCTGCTTATCCCACGTGGTGTTTTCTGCACCGTGTGTACAGATCCAGAGCTTGCTTTAGGAAATACTTAATGCTGTTCTGCTTTGTACACCTGGAGGTCAAAAGGGAATGTGGTTTTTCTAGCTAATCATCGTCTTTTGCCAGCTAATTGTAAGTAAAATAAAGCAAAGGGAAAGCATGTGGAGTCTGGCCAGCGTTTAGTAATGTCTGAACCAACTAGTCTAATGTGTTGTTATTTTTCTGACTTGATTTTACTGACCTTCTGTGGGAATTTGAAGTTTTATCCTGAAAATCTCAACTTTTACTGTGTAGTTGTTCTTTGCGCTTTCTTTAGATTTTTTTGTTTGTTTGTTTTTCTTTTTCCTAGTGGGTCAGTATAAGGAATTACTTTGAACAGTGGGTGTGAGATGGCTAAAAGAAAAACAGAAAGGTTTTTGCTACCAGCACTTACATTATAGATGCTCCATGGAAGTTAACAGCGAAGGGTCTGATGGGTAGAATGCTCACTTACAGGGGTCATATTTACAAAGATTGGAATATATATCTTCCTGGAGGGTTGTGTCCTTCTCCTTTGGACCTGACACAGGATCAGCAGGACACTTTGGATGATGGGGAGGCTGCCCACTCCCTGCTGTGTGAGTGAGCTGTTTCTTGGTTTTCTCCCTTGACTGCTTTGCCCTCTTCTCCCAGATCAGCCAGACCTAGGATGCTGTGTGTCTGTTTGCTGAGACACTGTATGGACGAAGGCTGAGCCCTCATCTGAGAATTACAATGGGGAGCAAGATGATTTTGGTTTCAAATGTTCATGATTCAATTAATATCTTGTTAATCCTGTGTTAACGCTTAACAGCATGTGGTTACTAGTATAAATATTTGTCCTTGGTATGTAGCTACAGATACGTGGTAGGATTAATGCTAAATTGTTAACAGTTTGTACCCAGTTTAAGTAAAATCAGTTTTTCAGACTGCTTTCCTTTTTTTTTTTTTTTTTTTTTTTTTTTAAATTTGGCAAGAGTATTCACAAATAGGGTTCAGATGGCCAGAGCCTCCAGAATCTCATTATCTTAATTGAAAAATGTCACCCCTTGACATTAATAAATGATTTAGCTAGTACATGATTTAGTCATTGGGGAGAAATGGAATTGACTGTTACAACCATCCTTCACTTCTAGATGCTAATGATAAACTACAGCCCACAGTTTTAAAAATTAATAGCTCTGGGTTTAGAACAATATTTTTGTATATTAGAACATCTCAATTCCATTATATTTGATAACATTTTATTCTGGAATACTTTCACTTATAAAAAACTGGAAGGTGCTCAAAGGACATCCTCTAATGTTTCTCTTCAAATTTTTACAGCCTCCAGATGTGTTACCAGTGTTCTGCCTCTTCCTTTTTAAGAAAATCACATTGTTTTGTTTCATTTGACCATTCCTTATTGGAGGAAATAAGTTGTTTAGACAATGTGTGGGGATTTAGCTGTGTAATGAACTACCACAGTAAACAAGTAATTAATTCTCATTGAAATGTAGACTGTTCTCTGTGCATGGATTTTATGGCGTCCTCTGGAAAGGAAAATATTTTTCTGTTTAAAAAGCATTTCCTACCCAGTGACTAGCTGTAAAAGAAACAGCTTGAAAATGTTTCCTGGCCGAAGGAAAGGATCGGTACATCCCTTCAGTTTGCCTTTGTGGTTAACATCACTGTGTGTTTTTCTAGCCCTTCTTTTTCTCAGTTTTATGTACCTGGTGTTAATAAATATAGGTACAAAAATAACAGCCTATCTGAGCCAACTGATTTGATCTTTTCATTTGCTAATGCTGATGCTGGGGTTTTGCAAAGGATAATCTCAGGATTCAGGCTTGGCTTTGTTCCTGTTTGAAATCACTGTTAAAATACAACTTTGCTGCTGGATCAGGGGCCTGTGGATTGTGCCTTGGTTTTTTTCCTTTTTCTTTTTAAAGAACTAGATCAGTGGGCAAAATACAGCATTACTGTATTGAAGGAGACAAGTGGTAGGTCAGTGTGGCTGCTGGAACCCCGTGCATGGGGTGTGCCCTGCACGTGGTTGTGCAAATGCAAGCTGGAATTTACCGTGAGTCGTGTTTCGGAGCACGGCCAGTGACAGATGGGTTTTGATAACCAGCTTTTGCCTTTAGAAACAAAAGTGTAGTGTTTATTTCGGCTTCTAAACCAGGTTAGTGAAGAGCTGTTAGCAGTACCAGGTGCTGTGCAGCTGTTGGTGTGCCAAGCTTGATGTTTTTGATGCTGTTACTGGTCAGCAAAGGAAAGTTGGGGTTGGAGATATTGGTATTTCCAGAAAATAGGCAATCAAAGGTGGCAGACATGTATGTCATCAGAATTTCTGCTCAGCCTCCCTGTTAATTCAGGTTTTTTGATGTTGGCTTCTGGCTTTGCCTGCTGCAGTTCTCCGTGGGTCAGCATAGTGGATTTGACACTGCGTGGGCAGAATTTCACTGGCATCAATCCCTCTTAGCAATCTGCCCTGCAAGCTCTCTGAGCTACCCTAACTCAGGAGGATGAAATTATTCCAGATTGTGAGGACCCCGTTGAACGCCCTCTGAGTTTTTTTAGTATTACTTAGCTGTTTCCATTCCTGCCATTTCCTGGCACCACTCAGCAAAGTTGTGTGGTGCATGTTTCCTAACCGGGGGTGGTGGCTCTGCAGCGTGGACATTTCCTTGGGTGACCTGACACTAAGGTTTCAGTGTAATTTATTTAGCTGTTGTATCATACTGCAAATGACTGCTTAACTTGTCTGGTTTCCTTGCTGATTCCCGGCAGAGCTGTTTGCCTTCTTTCAAATCATGCATCACTTTAGCCTGACCCCCATAGTCTGGGATTTCTGCAGCGCCTCATTTTCTATAGACATGTTATTACATGTGATTTTCTGTCTTAAATTGTTGTTGTTACTTTTTTAAAGTTGGCTTTTATCTGTTACTGTTGCAGACAGCGTCTTAAACTGTGATTGAGATGCTCAGAAAACCTGGAGTCAAATGAGAAGATTCCTAAATTTATTCATCCCTTGAACTCTTTCACCCGTGATGGTTTCCATACTAATGGATATGTTACAACTTTGGGAGACCAGGGGTGAAAGCAAGAGCTGTTAGGGATGGTGAGCTCTGTGATAGCAAAAGCCAGGTTAGAATACCCCAGTGGTTTTTTGGTAGCTGTGTTCTCTGGCAAAAATAGGTTTGAAATGTTTTCAAAGGCTGGGTACAGAGGAAGACCCATAAATAGATCCTGTAAACATGCTCTCCTGAGTTGCAGAACAGCCCTCAGTAGTCAAACCTAAAGACCACAAGCTATTCATGCTTGTATATATTCATACATGAGTGTACTGCCATGAAATTGTCACAAAACTAGAACTAAGGCAGGCTAAAATGGAAAAGTTGTGCCAATGGAAATAATAAAAAGAGGGGGCATGCTCCTCAAAAGTGCCGCAGTGTAATTGTTATGAAAGTCTGCCTTTATTTACAATAACAAAGGTCTAATTTCTGCAAAACTTCAGCCATATGCATATTTTTATGTCCTGTGAGCAGCCCCCGGTGCCCACAGACCTGTGCTCTGTAAGTAAGGGACTGAGGCCTTGCTGAGTATTCAGCATTTCAATGCTCATGTATCTTTTCCGGAATTGAAAACATCTTTTATTCCCCGGGCTGAGCTGGCAGCCTGCACAGAAGGCAGTCTGCTTTATGTTTATCAATCCAGGGAGAAGTCCAGCGCTTGTGAGCGTACTTCTCATCTGCCAAGAGCATCAACAGAAACTTAACTATCTTCCACTCTCTTTTTTTTTTTAATTACTTAAATATGGCCATTCAGGGAGGCGTTTAATTCTTTAAATATGGCAAGCAAGGCATTAGTGAATTAAGGGTAGAGGTTTAATCTCACAAGATTTCCACAGCTCTGCTGGTGGCTGGCCATTGGCGATGGCTGGGTGCTGTGTGATGATGTGTGATCTGTCCTAGGAGGTGCTGTGGGAGCATCCTCCCTTCTGTGGACCAGCCCTGAGCAGGGAATCCCATCTTGCCATGTCCTCCATGCCCCTCAGTACAGGGGAATGCTATCTTCATGACAGACCCTTTTGAGGATTTACCTGTGGACCATGTTTTTTTGGCGACAGCCTGATTTTAAACTATTGCCCTGTGTTGAATATATGGATTATATTCAAAGGGAACAAGAAGCCTGGTCCTGTTGTATTCATTAAGCTATTCCATTAATTTTAATTACTCTGATTTAAGTTGTGATGTAGGTATTTTGGGGCTTGGCTGAAATCCTCTGATCCAAGGCTGTAAATAAACCCCTGGCAGTGAAAGAAAGCCGAAGGGCTTTAGAAGGGTCTTTTCAGTGATTCTAGTGCCTATGTGTGGAGGACTGGGGATGTGTAAAAGGTTTCCCAAGTAGCTGAGGAAATTATAAAAGCCTGTAATAATGTGTTTTACCATCAGAGTTGCTTAGTTATTAGAGTTTTTTAGTTATTAGAGTTCTAGCAAGAAAATTTCTTGCATAAATTGTGGCAGCCCATTTCACTGACTGAACAACAGGTTTGTTACTGTATGAACTTGATAATTAGTTTGTAATCCGTGCATAGGCATTTCATCCTGGTGGTTTTCTTGCAGAGAATAATTTGCCTTTTATTTGTTCAGAGTGGTTTTTTTAGTGAAAACAGAACTCCCATTCATGATGGGCACAGCAAATGTAGTAAAACACTATCATAGCTGGGATTTGTTGTACGCTATGGATTTATGTCAAGAATGTTAATGATTTGTTTATGAATAAGTGAGCCTGTAGTATTGTGAAACAGTATCTGGCAGGGTTGCTGAATGGACATTTTGAGAGCAGAGGATTCTTGAATTGAGTAAGCTGTAAATATTTGTGTGTCTCAAACTAGTCATAAGTAAGCTTATGTATCTTAAACAGAAGTGTTTATTTAATGCCTTATCAACATCTACAGTGCTCATCTGGCATATATGTATGGGACACTTGATAACAAGCAAAGAGGTTGTTAAGTATTTTTTAAGGGCAGTTAATCTCCTTCTAGTGGGCTTCAGTTTAAAAATAAGGTTTTCTTCTGGAAAGCAACACAAATCCTTAAGCAGAGCAGTGAGATGTTTGCAGAGCCAGTGTGGATCAGGAAGGTAAAGGTTTTGCAGTTTCTCACTTGGGTGTAGCACCTAGTTTAGCAAAGCCATTTGAGTTTCCTGATAAAGTTATCACGTGGCTGCCAACATGTTGTATGGTCCCAAACACACACCTTCCTAATTAGAGCTTGGGAAGGGTTTACAACTTTCTTCTGATCCCTGTTTTCTTGGAAGAATACCTTCCAATGGGTATGGGAGGTAGTTCATTCCCATCTTACATGAGACCAAAGACCGATAGACATTCCTATATGTTGGGGAGTACTTGTGAGAATCGAAACACAGTCCCTCAAAAGAATAATTTGGGGGCTAAATTGAACCTCATCCCAGGTAATTCCTTGCATTGCCTGTCAAAATTTGCATTGTGAAGGTGTCAGATCTAATCACTGGTCTGTCAAATCAACTAACCAACAACCGATGTCCAACAGCATAAACTGAGAGTTCTGTCACTGTCCTTAGTCAAACTGATGTGTGACTTTTCATGCTAAAGTTTAAAAAAATTGATTGCAATTGATTATTCATCTTCTCTCCAATCATCCTTCCTGTAATGAGTTTTGTAGCTGGTTATATGGGTGCAAATGCTTAACCTGAAGAATGAGTTGTCACTCGAGTAGGATTCGTGCATTTTTAAATGTCACTAAGCCTCTTGAAAAACTGCAGGTAGAAGATGACACTGTAGCAAGAAGCTTTGCTCTGTGACTTCATGCACCATGGGCATGGGCAGCTGAGCACAAAGTGGAGGGACTTCAGAGCTGGATTCAGAAGTGTCAAAGGCGGTTGGTGTTGTGCATCCAGGGTGCTGTGTGGAGCGTGACTAAACTCTGCCTGATAAATTATAGCATTTCTTGAAATAGTGCCTTGTACTTTTTAATGAGCTGGGCTATCAGCTCTGCATCAGTGGATGGTTAAAATGAAGCAAGAATTGCTTTAGCATTAAAACTGTGCCTGGAGGACTTTCCTGAGAAATTGCTTATGATTATTAAGTGAATATAATACAGTGAGACAACCTTGCTTTTTTTGCTGTGCTTTTTTTTCATACTGAGTGCAGTTTTGGAAGTTGAAACATGTACAGATGGAAAGTAATGTTTAAATGGGAATGGCTTTGGAAGGTGTGCCGTGTTCTCTCCCTTTGAACGTGGATAGGGAAGAGAGGTAAGTCACAATTTATTGAGATACAACTTTTATAGAAGAATTGGATTTCCTCTAGATATGGTTTGATTGTGTGCCAAACAGAAAAGAGGCTGAAGCCAGAGCACCTCATATGCTGAACTGGAGAAGAATATCTTCCAAACCGAATGGGTTAGGCCAAAATGAGCCTTATGTTGCTCGTTCCTTCTGCCATGCACGCACACTTACAGCTAAATAAATAGAAAGATACCCACCCTCTGTGACAACTGATGATGAAACAGCTGTGGGAGACAGTCAGGCCGGCTACTGCCCAACCTACTACAGGGCAGCAACACTCTGGGAGTGTTTTATGCAGCCTGGGGCAGGTGGCATAGGTTGCCATAGGTACTTCTGCCAAGTTAACACTGAGAGTTACCCCTGTGTCCTGCGTACATTATTTCTTCAATGGTGTGCATGTTCCTGCCACTGTTTTCACAATTACCTCTTGTTTCTTTCTCAGAATTGTCTCTGAGATGGTATTTCAGCAAATAAATAGCCCACAAGCTGCATGTTACTCCAACACAGCAGCACACATTCAGGGAGGAAGGTAAAGAGGGAAACTCAGTGGAAGCTGATGAACTAATTTGTTCTCTAGATAGATGCTTGCACCCTTTTTCCACTCAGATACATACTGCACCATTAAACACTATTAAATATTGGCAGCTTCACACTAAACTGCATTTGTGATTTGTTTGCTGCGTAATCAGAAAAGGCAATCCCAAATCTGCCCCAGGAATGGCTTTACTCTGCCAGGTTAGGAACATCAGTGATAGCCACCAGAGCCTTTTAATTTCTGACTATAATGGTGATAAGACATGAAAGTGGAAGTGCTCATGTCATAGAGCATGAGTTGGAACTAATCACCTTCCTACAGATGCTACAGGGAAAATGGATCATAGCACATAGCCTTGTTTTGTGTGCTGGCTGAAGCTGTTTCCCTTTTAATCTATACCTTTATATATCTTTATATTGCAGTAATGGAGTACTGTGTGGAATATCATGGTTTTCAAATTATTTCTAACCTATATTTCTACAAATTAATTCTTTTAAAGATTCTATGTTTAAGCAGATGCCCTTGTCATACATTTTTTCATTGTGTCAAAGTCAAAACCGATGGTCGTCCTGTGTGGATAACTACTGCATACACTCCCTTGGCTTGAATGAGAGAAAGTGTTGGTAGTTTGTGTTCCTGTTTCTGCAGGGAGTCACTGTAGCTCTTCAACCTCTGATTTTCTCTGCTGTGCTGTGGATGACACTGAGATGTACGTGATACCCAACAGTGAAAGCAGAACTGAGAACACTTCAGTTATGGGGGTTGTTGGATTGTACCCAGGAGGGAACTGGCTTTGTTGCATGATCAAAGGTCCCCTTTGCTCATCAGCTGCTGGGAATGGAGCAGACAGATGTTTATCTAGCCGATTGTCTTGTAAAACTGTAGAATTGGCTTGTGCAAATAGCTGTCCATGCAAAACTTGACTGCTGTTGTTTCGGAGGCTTTTCTAGTGTCATCTGAAAATCTGGTCCAGCCAGAGAACCTGGAATCCAAAACTGAAAAAAAAAATCAAATAAGGATACCTTCTACTCCTAAAGCCATCTAGCACTAAAAATAGTATAGTTGGATTAAAGGTTGGTCTGTTGGAGGGAAACTAGTGGTGATTAATTGATGTGGAGCTAGTCTCTTCTGAAAATCTGTGACTTCAGTTAACAACTTGCCCAAAACTTTCCACTTTTGAGGTTATCTGTTTCAAGCTTCGCATCTGGACTGAAATGACATACTTTTTTTAAAATAAAAATATTTTTGTTGTGGTGGTCTCCCAAGTAACTTACCAACAGTACAAACATTTTTATAGGCTTTGCTTTAAATAATGGTAATGCTTGAAAAGCAGGAAAACAACCTTCTGTCATCTAGCTCAGAATTACCACTCAGCAAGAGAAATGCTCATTTTGAGTGTTCTGCTCTGACCACTCTCTGACTTCCCAAGTGGAGACCTAGAGGCAAAACATTATTTTGTGCCCACATGGAACATTTTGTGCTGAACGTTCATGATTAGGGTATAGGCAGAGCAGCTTTGCAGGGGGCAGTCTTCAGGATCTCAGCAGCTGAAATGGAAGCTCTGGTGGAAGTGAGTGGTGGTGAGGCAGAAGTCTGGTGAAGCTGTCATCCTGTTGTGCCCTGTTTGCTGTGTTGCTTCACTGATGGATGCACTCCACTGTGGTTCCCTTCTGATGATGGTGCTCTGTCAGGGTAGTTGGTCTTGATGATCCCAGCCATGGGTTGGTGTTCACTTTAATTGCTTTCTAAATGATCCTTGCTTTCCAAAGGATCAAACCGCAATAAATATCTGGAGCTAGAGAGTTACTTTTCCTAAAAGGATTTGTGGAAGAGACCAGGAAACTTGACAGATTCCCTTGAAAAGTCTTTGATTGCACAATTGGGTCTGACCCATACAGAAGTGGCATTGAAGACTCATATTGAATCCCTTTATGCATGCATCCATCTGCCTCATATTTACAGTTTGTCTGGTTACTACTATATCAGAAAATGTTCTGAATTGGGCTTTTTTTCTTTTTCTTTTGGCCAGATTACTGTCCTTGACATCACTTAGTATGGCTTGGAGATATTTTGAAAGAACTGTATGGCCATTATACATGCAAATACCTTAGATAAGCAGAGGTGAGAAGCCATTGGCAGAGCTGCAGCATGAAGAATTTAGAGTATTAAAAAAATGAATTATAAGATTGATGACCTTTGTGCTTAGTGATCAGAATGCAAATAACAAGAGCTGCAAATCTGGGCAGAAAGGCATGCTATAAAAAGAATTATTGCAAGATTAAGCTGTGGAAGACACATTTTTTCATGGTAATCTACTGAATTTATTTTGACAATTATTTATTGGTGGTGGCGGTTATGAAAGTGGAATTTTTAGCAGTCTTGGTATAATTATAGAGGACTGAATTTGTAAAGCTGCTCAAACATTTTGTATCAGAGTTGAGTATTTTTTTCAGCCAAATACGTGCATTTTTTTTATTAAATGAAATATTTGTCTTGATACTTTTTTTCCCCCAGTGGAATGACTAATATGTATTCACAGGATTCAATACTTTAATATTTTATCAGAGGCCCCTGAATTCTTTCACTCCCTTCTCTTTCAGGGTAAATAATTTAGATTTCAGATGCATTAAGTTTGATAAAAGCCACCTTGTTAATGTCTCCTGTAGAATTACAGCTCTATGTGCTTAGATGGTTTCTGGAATAACTGCATCAGTAATGCTTCTAAGTTAAATTGAATGGGGCAAACGAAGAAGACACTGGGGGAATGCTGGGCAGGCAGTTAATTTATTTTAATTTTGTTGGTTCTTTCACATCTGTTTAACTGGCTGCCTGACACAGGTACACAGGAGACCATAAATGTAATGGGTATTCAGAACATTTTCATCATGTTGTATTACAGGAATATGTATTAGATCTGCATCTAGAGAAGCTCAGGGCTTTAACAGCCCATGTCCTTTTCCCTGGATCTTGATGTTCTGTATTATTTCTTTTCCCCTAAGTCTGAAACATGTTAAAATATTACTTGCAATAATTGACAGGATTTGCATGAACAAACATTTATTAATAATAACCCCCCCAAACAACCCTCTCATCTACATTCCTTTTTCTTTTGCAACTTCGTTTCTTGAAGTTGAGCCAAAACTTGAAGATACAGAATTGATTAGTTTTTTTTCAATGTAAAATTATTTAAGTTCTAAATTGACTGAGAATAGATGGTGTTTGTGGTGGTCAGCAATCAATGGAGGAGGGAAGAAACTTGAGACTACTGAGAGTAAGGGTGTTCCTCTTTGTTGCTGTGTGGAATTCTTTATTCTCTAGCTTTTTTATGTGTGGAAACTTGCAATTGATTGCTGTGTTGACCAGCATTTGGAGCAGACTGGACAAAAGGAAGAGTATAATTACTGGAAACAGAGAAAGTAACTTTCACAATGTAAAGATGTTGAACAATGTTCCTTGTACAGGTGAAGTCTTCCTATTCTGCTGGTCTTGCTGGAACAGAACATTTGGATAGTTTTGAACTCCTTTGTTTCCTTTAGTTAAACAATTTAATATTTCCATAATTCCGTGCACTTAATTTCATTGGCAATGTTGAATTATAAGACTGAGATAATACTGTAAGAAGTAGTAGCAAGTCTTCACGTAGGTGCATGTAGTAGCACATGTAAAGCAGCAGTAAAGATGAGGATAGTTCTGTTCCTGTTGAACTTCAGATTGTATTGCCAGACATTTCTGTGGAAGCAGGGTTGTTTTGTTCATGGCATATGAGATTCCTAAAGACTGGGATTTGGTTATGAATGAGCATGTGTTTCCAGAATGGAATTACTTGGAATGAGTTTGTTTAATCGATTGTGGATTCCTCCAGAGTGATGCTGCAGTGCCTGTGTGAGGAGTTAGCTCTTTTTAATTGGTCCCATATGTACTGGCAGATAGTATATTAACCATGCCTTGGGGGGATGAGGGCATCTGGTTGAATATCATAGTGCATATTTTATTTCTTTTCTGGAGGGATTTGCTTTTTTTCCTAGGGTTTTTTCCCCCTCTTTGTTCTAAGAACTGTGGATATGTATGTATATGTATAATCACCAGCATTTTGGAACTGAATACTCAGCTGAGGGATTAGTTAAGCTTCTGCAAAATTATCTGAACTTTGCTGACAAGTAAAGAAGAAGAAACTGAGGTTATATAGAGAAGCTGGAGTTTCTGAGTATCTCTGGATTTGAGCGCTTAAATTGCAAGAACTCAGAAGCTAAATCTCCCTCCTGTCAACCGCTAAGGACTTGTCCTTTGAAAACCAAAAAAATGGAAGCATCACAAAAGATTAATTACTTTTGGAAAAACCTTGAAAACACCATGCAGATTTAACCTTTATATCTGGAGGATGTGGATGTTGGAGGGCTGTCCTATCTGTGGATGCTTTTTGTTGGCCCCAGCAAAGGGGAACCCCATCCTCAGCCATTTTACTTGAGTCCCTCTGAACTGGAAAAAGCAGAGTAATTTTGCATCTGGCTGTTTTGGCTCGGCTTAACCAGTAAGGTAGCTGCAGCAGAAAAAGGAATGTAAATGAGTTGGTTTGATTTTCTTTTGTAAAGGTTTCTTGGTGCAAATCCTGTCAAAGCTCTGCTGAATTAATGTGACACTTTGTAGAAAGGTGTTTTTGATCACTTTCTGTAGCCTCCCTTATTTCTGATGTAGGCTCTCTAGTGTGCTACTTTATTCACGGCTTGAAGAACTGGGAGGACCTACTGTGTGAAGTTGCCCCGGGGATAGTGGTTATGCATTTGCACTACAGTGGGACCCAATTTTGGTCTATATTCTGCATTATCTGCTGAAAGGTTTGTATAGCTATAAATCCTGGCAGAGTTTCCCCACGATGAATAATTTGCTAGTGGAGGCACAAACAGAGTAGTATTACAGGAGATGAAATGCCTGTGAGTGTAGTTAGGGCTGGGGAAGTGTCCTTAGCAAGGTGTATGGGACAGAACCAGACGTGGTTCACCTGGGAATGCTGTGGGGCACTATGTACTCATAGTGCTTATGGACATGTGTGGAGGGAGGGACCACTAAAGCCACCAGGCTTCTTTCTTCACGCCCTGCAAGGTTTGAGAGGATACACCTTTATGAAGGCTTTCTGAAAAGGCTGACCTGCTGAAGATGCAGGTCTATTCATTTGGAAAGGGCTTTTGTCCATGGGAGGGAGATAGGAGGACCCCCTCTCAGAGACCCTCAGGAATGCCAGGCTTAAATCTTGGGGGTGGTTCCGACCTGGAAAAGACAGTGATGTACATTAGCATCAGAGGACTCAGTGATAAAATGGACAGCTTTAGAGGAAGGAGTAGATTCTCATTATCTTGTGGCTGTAAATACAATAATTCATTAGACCAGAAGTTTATCTGGTTTATGTTTAAGCAACACATATCACTCTTTTGTTAAGAATTTGTACCCTTGTTTCTCCATAGTATTAGACACACTGTTACCTCTAGCAAATTATTAGGGCACATTCCCTGTTTGCAGCAGGTGCCTTTGTCATCAAGTTCCTTTCCCTGTCTCAGAAAATAAGTCTTAGAAAGGCAAGAAAGAGGTCACTGAACTACTGCTTACGAAATTATTGATTTATTGCAGAAAATTAAGGAGAAGAGTGACAGAGTGAAATGCTGGTTTTGAAAAGGCTGCATTGGGGAATGCAGTGGCTGTCTGGCAGGTATTGTCTGAGATGGGCTTGCTCTGCCAGGCACAGAGTGAGGAGAAAGAACTTTTTAAAGCATCCTCTGACACAGAAATTATTGGAAAGCCTCCAAGAGCAAATTGAAAAAGCAACAGCCGCCTTCATGCTGCAGGATTCCATTGTTTTAATATTGGGCCAACTATACCAAATAATACATCTACTGGAAACTCATGTTAGGAGAAAAATATGTTGGAAAGCAGCTAAGGGGTCAGCTCAAAATCAAAGTGAATGAACTTGACATATCTATGCTGCTGCGTGTTCTATTTTGTTCTTTCTCTTCTTGTCATCTCCTATTTCTTAATTTATTTCCACTCTTCCTCTTTTTTTAAAACCATTTGTCTTGTCTTGGACTTGTATTTTGCCTGCCATTTGTCTTGAAAAATGCTGGAGCTGATAAATACCTCTGCTTGCACTGAGAAATTCTGGCATACTGGTATCTTTGAAATTGTAATCTAGTTTAAAATTCCAGTCTTGCACACAGATATGGTGCTTTTGGGGAGGTACTTCTGCTCTGATGATGAGATGATGAACAGCAGATAATGGGAATGACTTTACTTTCCCTCTGTGCCATGTAACGGAGATGTGCTTCCCAGACTGGTTTTGTTTGCTGGACTTCTGCACACATTTTGAAATCAACATCATCAGGAATGGGATGGAAGGAAAATGCAGACTTGTTACTGTAAGTGTAAATGTTATTTAGAATGATTGCGTTTAATAAAATATGTAACAAAGTTATGTTAATTGGGTTTGTTTGTTACAAGAATTAGTTCAGTTGTGACAAAGTTGTTAAAATTTGAGAATTAACAATTATTTCTATGGCCAAAATAGTGGTAGCTGATGTCTTAGGAACGTCTTATTTTATTTTCATGATTATGAGTGTCTTTGACTCCTTCCTCTGCTGTGAATCTCTATAGTGGGACTTCAGGTTTTGAGCAATTCTGGCTAAACTAGAAACTTAGTCTCAGAATATCCTCTATATTTAGATTTGTTTAGGTCAGGATTTAGTTTGACTAAGTATAGAGAGATGTTAGAGGATCAATCATGAAATTCTCATCTGGCTCTGAAGTTCCTTGCAGTTTGGAGGGTGTTTGTATCTGGGATTGTGTTTTGTTTGGGCAGCAATCCTGCTGATTGGAATCGCATAAGCTTGGCAACAGAATGAAGGCATCCAGCCAGAGCAAACTCAAAGTACACAGGGTCTGAGAACAAAACGTTTCACATGAATTAAATTGTGAGGAAACAGACATTCTTTAAACTTGTAAGAAAACAAGGCAGTGCGAGCACCGTCACACAGGCAGCTGTGTGATCAAGGCTCTTGATAGGGAGTGCAGGTTTTATTTATGACATCTTGATAGTTGTGCACTTATGAGATATGTCTTATCACTGTAGGAAGAAGAATATTCCCTAACAAACTGGTATTAGAGTAAGATGGAATAACTCTCAGTGCTTGCATGCAAAGATTCAGTAACATCTTTGCTGAAAGGCCTTTTGACACTCAACTGATCTTGTATTTCTCTGTACCTTGTTATGCTTTTCCATCTGCAGTATTGTGTTCCCCTTCCCTTCCATCTATCCATAGTTTCTGTATATTATAGGTTTTTCCATCATAGCTTTGTGCTTGGCGGCCTTGTTACATTCAGTAACAGCAGGAGAAGTCCAGGAGGGTCTCTGCCTGGCAGCAGCCAGCATTGCCTACAAGCCTCTCCTGGTGCTTTCCTTTCCCCAGTCTCATGTCCCGCTTGCTTTGATGCCATCTTCTGCTTGCTGTCCTGTCATACAAATTAGAGCTTACCCTGGCAAATGCAGATCACTCTTTTCTATGCCCAAACTATCCCTGCTGCCCCTATCTCTCTTCTATGCTGTCTGCTGAGGGGGTTGGTGGGAGCAGGGGGACATGAGGGGGGAAGTGGTGGCAGGCACTGGTTCAGTTTCTAAAGCAGAACCATGCAGGGCGTGTGGAGGGGTGACAAAAGTTTGTGTGTTGCTGGGGATTTTGTTTAGTGTGGTGTTATAGTGGTTTTTTTTTTGTTTTGGTTTGGTTTGGTTTTGGTTTTGTTATGTGTGTGGAGCAACATTTCCCAGGTGCTTTGTCCCAAGATCCTTGGTGTGCCATGCCCTCAGCCCACTGAGTTGCACCAAGTTGTGCCATGGGCCTGTCCAAGCTCCTCTTCTTCCAGATTGTGTCACAGGGTGCCCAAAGGCAAGTCTGTCTTACCACTTGTGCATGTTGCCATTTCTTTGTGATTGAGAGATGTAAAGTCAGAGATAATTATCTGCTTTTTCCTGTAAGTACCATCTGTTACCTGAAAGAGATTGAATGGATTCGCTTTGATAGGGTGGCAAAATATAGGTCTTGAGATGCTAGATGAGAGATGCTTTTAATAACCAGATTTCTGGAGCTGGATTGCTTTCAAGATTACTTGGGCTGGATCTGTTTGAGTATAAAAAGTCATGATATGGTCTTGGGTTTGTGCATGCCAGTCAGTTTTGTGTTACAAAGCAGGTTGCTGATGAAATGATTTCTGACTTTATCATGACAAAGTGCTTCCATCCCCTCTGTAGTGGGTTTTATTGTAGTGCTCAGTACAAAGTTTATATGAACTGCTAGTAAAGAATAAATAAATAAAGCACTGTATAGTTTAATATCAGGGAGGAAAAGCATTTAAACTGTATTAACAGTATTTGTTTAACAAGAAATGGATCAGATGTGACATTAATCTCTACTGGACAGCATTTGCTTTAAACAAAACAAAGCGTTGAAATGGATCAGTTTTCTTATGTATCAGAATTCTTCTTTTCTTGCTGAGAAGCTGGAGGCTTGGGGTTGGGTGGTCCTCTGGTCACAGCTGTGCTCATGTCACTGAAGGGGGTAACCATATTGCTAAAGGTCTACTGTGTTGTCATCTCCTCTGACCGTGAGTAAGAGTGAAGCCTCGTGTCTACAGACTGGAAATAGGTGAAAAGGAACATTTGCATTTTCTAAAATTCTCTTGCAATTCGGTGCACTTAGTTGTGTCTTTCCCCTTCTAGGCTGCTTTGTCTCGCTGTAGGATGCTGTTGAAAAATGTTGGTTTCGTTCCAGAACTAAATGTGTTTCAAAGGTAGAGAAGTACTTGCACTGAGGCAGTAAATTATAGAGGTTATTTTTGAATTTCCCTGGGACTGATCTTCTGCTGATGCACTAATGTGGATTTCATCTGGGAATTCCTTTGTAGGTGCTGTAGAAGGATTGCCTAGAGGACTGCTTCTCATTCTGGCAAATCGGTCGTTCAGAGTCTTTGAACTTTTAGAATAATTCTTTTTGAAGTTAACATCCTGTCATTTTCAGGTTTGAACTCAATGTGCATCTTTGGCAAAATTGGCCAAATACAGGTCATCTGGAAATGTGATGCCAGGTTATTGTGTATTTATTGTAATGCTGTCATTAAGAGAGAATGGGAGATGAGGGCAAAGGTGCTGAAGACTTTCTTACATTCACCATGTTGCAACCCAATTAACCTGTAAAATGTGTTTATTTTGCTTATCTCCCGTTGCTGGATTACAGATTACAATGAATTACAGTCCCCTCTTTCTTGACAGTTATTTTTATATTAACATCCAATATATAGCCCTTTCTTAGATTTTTGAATTGGGTCCTTGTTTCATTTCCATCATGACAATTAAAAGATCCACTAAGTCCAGGCTTGCTCAGTATTGTGAACAGCAGTGACTGTTTTGTTAAGACCTGAAGATGAAGGGCATTATTATTACAAATTTCAGTGCATACTTTTCTCCTCCAAGTCACGTTTCCTTGTATGTAATCACAGTTGTTTTCTCCAAGACATTTGGCGTGAATTGTGGAAACGACTGTATTTTTGCTGACAAACTAAACCAAAACCCAAATGCTGTTAATTTTTAGTTTTAACAGCAACAGAAATTGTGCCTGAACTAAATATATAGCACCTAAAATTTGCAAATTGAATGTTGTGAAATAGTTAGTCTAGAGCTGATGTGTGACTGATCTGATAACAAAATGTATGTTGAAAACAATTTAGAAGTTCTTGATTCTTATGTTTAATTAGCTGGTAGCTTAGAGAGTTAGTGGTGGCAGGGGTTTCATTGAAATAGGGAGCACTTTGAAGGTCACCACGGAGGCAAGAGGCAAGTACCTCTGCAGTGACAGTCTTAGCCTGCTATGGGTTTGGGCTACCAGTTATACACCCTTCAGTTTTCTTCTGTGGGGGGAAAGGATGCCATTAAGATTGGTAAACTAAGCAAAATAAACTGATAGAACTTAAATTCTTGGATAAGCAAAACTAGGGTTTTGAATTAAGATAATTGCCCAATGTTGTAGGGGGCTTTACTTAAATTTTGCTCTAAATGATTTAATGTTCAGCAAATAGGAAAATACAATGCTAATTGCAACTCTAATCCTTTCTGTGGCATTTAAGTATTTTTGTTTGCTCAAGGCATTTAAAAACTTTCTGCTAATTTCTTACTTTGATGTTGCTTGTTGGATTTCTTTCAAACATAAAGTCATATCAGTAACATCATTTAAATGGGTAAAGAATGAATGATGTATAGTTTTGAACTATTGTTATAGTCATGCCAGCTAAAAATATCTTCTTCTGATGGTTTTCAGTATAAGAGCCACCACATGAACCTAGGGGTTCTGGCACATGAAATGTGAATGGTGTAAGGTTCCCTGAACCTTTATTTCCTGAATTGCCAAAGTCATACTTTTCAAGAATTTTTTGAACTTAAAGCACTTTAAAGAAATATTCTGGGTTCACATCACAGAGAGCGAATGCCTCTTCTCAAAAAATATATTGGCTACTGTTATAGGTCAGCTTTTGCCAACAGTTTCCGCAGGAGATGCCAGTTTGGAGTGGAAACCTAAGAAATCGGTTCAGCAAAGCACTTTATCCTGTTCTTGGCTTAAAGCACATGAATAATCCCATTGACTACCACGTGTGCTTTACTGGGACTGCTCACATAGTGAAAGTTAGGCATGTGTTTCAGTAATGTGCTTATTTGGGGGCTCACTGCGTGGTGTCTTCTGGCAGAGATTTGATTTTCTTATGGCAGCCATCACTTGTGTGCAGGGAGCACAGCGTTGTCTGCATTACCCATGAGCTCCAAAGCAAGAGGCTATTTCTGTGTCCACCCCCAATTCATTCTGCACTTCTCTGGCAATTAATCATCTGTTTGCTGCCAATTGTGCTCTAGTGTTTTTGGCACCCAACCACTCCAACTTGCTGCTCATACAAGTATTGAATTGCCTTTGTAAGGCAGAGAGTAGTCTTTTCCTTGTTTAAGATTGTATATGTGGTTGTTACAACATGAAAAAAGAAGTAGATAATTATAATAGTTTTCTTCATTTTGGTCAAATTCTGCTCTTTCTATCAATAGTCTCACTGAAGTTTATAGAGATGCCAGCAAAGGAGAACAACCATTTTGAAAGTCCAAGGGAAACTCAGAGGGGCCAGACGGAGTTTTTTCCTCTATTATCTAATAGAAGCAACCTTCTTTATTTGAAAAGCTCTGTAAACAGATCATCTGTGGAAATAGAGCTCTTTCAGCACTGAAGAGAGGGAGGAGTTAAATGCTAGGACAGATTCTTCTTCAATCTGATATTTTGCAACTATTGTCTCTGGTTTGATTCAGAATTCGAGTTAAGGATACATTTCATAAGTTTTCTATCTTTGCCTTCCTCTCCCATCCCCTGCACCCACAAGAAAGAGATAGCTTTGGATGCAGGATTTCTCTGTGCTTGAAAAGGGATTGGTCACAGGTGGGGAATCTCTGTGACCTGCGCATGGCTGGGCCTGACCTCCAGCGCCCTCTCCCTTCTGCGTAATTTCTTCTCCAGAAACACAACCTCAGCAATAGGTTAACAAACCTAGAGCCTATATACAAAATCAAGTCAAGCTGACAGAGCTGCAGTCATAATAGACACCAGTTAGTTAATGGGACCAGCAAACCCAACACTGCAGTTGGTAATTGATGGTGCTCCTTCAACCTCAGTATCTCAGACCTTCTGCTTGCTTTATACTTGTCATGGCTGTTTATCTGCTGTTTAGCCTTTGCTAACAACTTCACTGCAGAAGCCTAGGAAACTCCAAAAAAAAAAGGCTGTTAATCACAACTTAAAGGTAAAATGAAGTAGATTTTCTCAGTAAGCTTAGTAATCCTGGCTGTCAAAGAGCTCTGTTATCTTCAGAAACACGTCAAAGAATATTCTTTAGTGTATAATCATCTTAAATGGAGTACTTCTTTGCTGGAGCTGTGTTAGGGAGAGTGAATAGGAGAACGTGTAATATGAGCCAGATGAAAAATAATGAGTGGATTTCTTTGCTGGGATGAAAATGCTTTCACAAACACTGCAGAGGCCCTGAAGTATTGCTGTTAACAGGCTGTAAGTTCATGTGTGAGATAGGTAAACAAGTACTATTTTCACAGATTGTTAGGGTATATGCCTTGAACATGCTTCTAAGATTGTTTGAGGTGCTGTAGTTCCAGTATCATAACAATTATTAGATCTAAACACTGATGAACTAAGGACTAAACTGTTTTAAAAGTGTATTAACAGGCTTTCAGTTAGCTGATGGTAAAGTATTTATGAATAAAGTAGGAATTTTATTTTCAATGGAGTATTCATATATGCAAAAATCCATAGAAAACCATCGTAGTATCTAAATAGTTGATTTATCCCCTGTGTATAAATAAAATGTTTAATAGACACTCTCTTCATCTAAAGCACAGGACTGAACAGCAAGGATCTGTGTTGATTTTCTAGCTCTGGTAGAGACTTCTTGGATGGTTCTGGGAAATCACTTAGCATCTCTTTTGCTGCAAGATAGACCCTGTAATGCTTGTCTGCCTTGCAGAGGGGAAGGGGAGGCTGAGAAAACGGGTGACTGCAAACCAAGTTAAGAATCCCTCATCAGAAGTCAGAACAAATGGTTTAGTTTTGATGAAAGTAATCTGGAGTCATTGCACATATGTCTAATAACTGCTGATTGGCAAGAGTTGAGTTATGAAGCTTTGATAAATTCATATTTCATTAGATGGTGCTGCAGTATGTTACTAGGTGGGAGTACTTCGTTGATTTGGTTCATATCTATGTGTTCCCCCCCTGAGATATGTAGTACCAAGTGAAAATGTTCAGTTTTTCAAATGAAGGTCAGTACAAAGAAACATCTAAATGTTGAAAAATTTCTCTGACTCCCCTGATTCCACAAAATTGATTTGGAAATCTTTCAAGGATTCACTTTCTTCACTCTAAGCAATTGCTGAGAAACTTAATTTGACGACTTTACTATGCACTTGGATAGTTCTTCACCTAAGCCTGGGGAGTCTGTTATAGAAAGTGACACGTTTTGAATGACATCTATTCGTTAGTACTGTAGTGACATTTTCTTTGGAGACTACAGCAACTATTGCTTACAAAGGAAGAGAATATAAAATTCACATGATAAAGGCAAACCAATGAGGCATTTACTTCAGTTGGAATGGTAATGTCTACAAAGGTCAGTGGGATGAGATTTAAGTATAGAGGAAAGAGAACAAGAATGAATAAATCCATAGTTCTTTGAATGCTCTTTGATCCCCTGTTATTCCCTCCCTGTGGACATTAGTAGAGGAAGTGGGTCCATGAACAATTTTGTAATATGCCTGTGAGTGATCAGAGATTGAATTTAGATCCTTTTTGGAACACATGTGGATTGTAATAAATCCTCTCATTTTGTGTGTGTATATATTTTTTAGTTAAAAGCAGTATCCACGTTGTTGACAGTAATAGTGAATGCTCTTAAGTTATAAAACTTGTTAACTCTCCCCATGAAAACTTCCAAGGCATTGAACAGCAAATGAAACTGCAGGCACATCCAACTATTAACTCTCATTTTTCTGCACTATAACTGGAGATAATTTCTTTTCTTTTTCTGTTTAGCACTTTCAGACCATGTTAAAGACTAAGTTGAATGTCCTAACTCTCCGTAAAGAGCCTCTCCCAACAGTGATCTTCCACGAACCAGAAGCCATTGAGCTGTGCACCACAACTCCCCTCATGAAGACCCGGACTCACACTGGATGCAAGGTACTTGGAAGTATAAACTTAAGGAATGAGAACACTGTGGAAGTGTCCCATGTGTTTGTGAAAGCTCCAAAGAGCCCAGAGTAACCAACATGGTCGTTGTTGTTGTTCTGGAAACCCCATTATGTGCTACTATTACTATAAAGCTTCTGAATCAAAAAAGTAATTTAGAATTTCTGACCAGAAATTTTGGGTTTCAGGAGGAAAAGATTTGGGTTATGTGCCATGATGCAAATTGTGGAGGATTTCTAACAGCCTGTAATGAGCACTGCTTGTTTTAAACACAGGCATTATTTCTGCAAGAGCTAAAAACTTGAGGTTAGTTTTTTGGGGGGTATGAGCCTGTTTTTGTTTGGTTGGTTGGGTTTTTTTTTGTTTGTTTTGTTTTGTTTTTTAAAGTAAGATAAAAAAAGAAGTGGGAGACTTAGGTCTTGATTTGGTTAAGCAACAAGATGATTTTGCCCAGTTACATCAAAGCACAGCTTCTAAAAAAGCTATTCCTCTTTTTAAAAGTTTAATGGCTTAAGAGCTTTCAGTGTGTTCTTTTGTGGTAAGAAACCATATAAAAATAGCAAACAAATCTGCTCTGTTTGCATCTTCTGTTGGAGCCATTTTCCTTGATTGCAGAGCTCACCCAGCCTTGCAGAGCTGTGGGCGGCCTTGTAGACTGAGCTGGGTACCAGTTTGGCCTGTGCTGCCCGTCAGGGCTTGGCAACTGATTCCCCTTTATCCAGCCTGGCTGTCAGTTGTAGGGAGTATCCACCCTACTGGGATATATGCCCTTGAGGGTCTTAGTAAAAATGGAGAGAACTGGGCTTCAGCCTCCACAGCTCTGTAAAGTGTGAACTCTAGAAGAGCCATTGCCTGCTGCTGCATATACTGGATAAGGTCCACAGTGCAATTACATGTCCTAAACCCCTGCCCTGGCAGTGTGTATGCACAAATGTGTGCACACATGCTCTTCCTTGCTGGGGGGTCTGATGTGAGATGAGGTTGGAAGAAATTGCTTTATGGTGTGTTCCCCTGCTTCTCTTGGCATACGGTACCTGGGTACTCCCAGGTTTGGCACTTCCTCAGAAAAGTTTCTTCTTGGGAAGTGTCATTTTTGTTTGACTTTTTGCCTGTCACAATAGCCAAGAACAAGACTGCTGCTGGGTGTTGGAGCAGTGCTTCCCTGTGCTGATGCAGAGGAAGTGACCCTAATGTGCTTTGTATGGTAGCTCGTATCATCTGCTTTTCCATGGTGATGTCTTTTGTCCTTTATGTTGACATCTAATGAATTTTTAGAGAATATTAGCTATGATCAAAATGATTCACAAAGTATCTGGCTTTCACCCCTAGTGAGAGAGTTCAGACATAATAATGCTTTCTGAAATCAGTTTATCTTTGTGAATGTGTGTAGAATTTAAATGAACCTTTTTACTTAACCTACAGTCCTTCGATTGGAAAAGATGAATTGCAGAGAGATGTTGAACGCCTCAGTGAAGAGAATCTCATTCTATATTTAGATCTCTTTTATTTATTCATTTATTTTTCCTGCAGTGTAACATAGTAGTTGTGACTAGGGAACATCTGCTACCACAACACTCCCATTTTCCTTCTTGCACTGTTTTGCCTTCTCCTCTTCCCCTGTAGCTTATGTCAATGCTGGAGTCTCATGATGATGTTTTTGGGGTAGTAGCCAGCCCCTCTTCAGGTGATTCAGCAGTTGTGATTTTCAGTACCCTCCTTAGGAAGGTGACTGCACATATATGTTGTTGCTGTGGCTAAGAAATCCTCTCCTGTTCTAAGGCTTTGTTTTTACCCAGTTTCTGTAGTCACAACCTCTTTCTTTCTTCCCTCTCTGCCCTTTTCCTCACTAAATGTGTTCTTCTCTTATGGGGCTTGTATCTGCCAGCTGTTTATAGGTAATTAGCCTTCCTCACCTCTTTCTCTTCTGATTATTAGTTTCTTACTGAGTGATACAATAATAATGTTGCTGTAACAAAACTAGGATTTTATAATATGAGATTTTTCTCCATGGGATCTGATCTACTCCTGTTATTCCAGATGTAAGGGGGTAGATGCTGTGGTGTCACTGGTACCACCAAGCCTCTTTGGTTCTGAGACATGGGCTTCTCAGGCAAGAGTGCAGCATCCAGTTTTTACTTGCTTTCATGAGTCACATTCTTTTGATCCTTAATCGTTTTATTCCTCTTGACTGAAATCCCTCCAATTTTTCTATGTAATCCCATTAATGAGATAGCATCATTCTTCTGACAGAGGCTCCAGACATCTAATTTTATTGCACAGTTTTAACATAAGCCTCAGCTGGCACCATCTTGTTATGGGAACTTGACACAAGCAATTGCTTTGCTCTTCAGATGTCTGGGCACTGGTTTCCTTCTGTGATTGCTCTTTTCCTTGTCCTTTCATCAGACTTCTCTTTTTGCTTTCATTTTGAGTTAACTATTGAATCCTGAAGAAACAAAACTTTCTTGCTGACATCTAATCTCGTTCTCTAATTGAATGGGATAGTTTTAAAAATAGCAGAGAAATGTCTTGCTTGAAGTAATCTAGGGGGAACCCCCACCAAATCTGGAAAGTTAAATAATTGAACAAATTGAGAGCTTCTCTTTCCTACTCAATTTCAGATCTGACACAACTTTTTTGCCATCATGTTTCCTAAAATATATTTTTTACTTACAGCAGAAGGCTTAAGACTCATTCCTCCTGGAACTGCATGTCTGGATCTGCCTGCTTGGGTTGTCTGTGCTGTCGCCGTTCCCACCCTTCTAGACGTGTGGGCATGATTTCCCCAAGCATGAGAAATGGATAGTATTAGCATAGGTTTGCAGCACAGAGCTTTAGGCAAAAATATTTTGGAGTTTGCTCAGTCAGACAGGTTGACTCGAGGCTGTAGTTCCCAAAGGACACCTTCTTGCCTCCCTTTCCCTCCTTTCCCTACCAGTCCTGCTTGCAAATGGGGAGAGACAGCTGTGCGCCCTGGGGTTTGTACTGTTGCAGCCCCACTCAGCCTAAACCAGAGCAGGATTTCTAGGTACAATAAAGCACTCAGACTCTGTTTTTCCTTGGGGGTCATTTGCTTTTCTTTGAACCATGGTGAATGTCAGATGAGAGGCGGGTCTCTGGCCCCAGAGGAACTGCAGCTTCCTGTCCTCTTTCAGCCGAACCTGCCGGGGCAGGGCAGTGGGATGCAGTGCCCAGAGGGTTGTCATCTCTCTAGGAGTCGTGGTTGGTACTCTTGTGCATCCTGCCATTTCCCTGCAAGAGGCATGGCATTTGTGAATACTGGGCCACCAAGTGTTAAGGTTGGCAGCTGCTCTGAAGAATGAAAAAAACCAACTGGTTTATTGTATATCTGTAAATGGCAAGACTAAGCTTAACCTAAACCACCCATTGCTGGGGAAGGACTAAAAAAAGTGAGAATAAATCTTTTGTTCTCACTACCTGGAATACACTTTCAATCCCAGGTTCCTAATTTGATTTTATTTTAATAGAGCATGTTTTCTATATGGGTATGAGTATGACTTAGATGTCTGTATATAAAAATGTGTCCATTATTGTTCAGATCCTAAGGATTTTGATTAGTCTGTGGCTGTTCTGCTTGTAGGTCTTTTATATCAAATGTGTACTCTTGTGTTTCAGGTGATAACTTCCTCATCCCTTATCACAAGTTCTGCCAGATGGAAACCCAAACTCTGGATTATCTCCAGAAAATAAGTTACTCTCTGCTCAGAAATGCATGCTTTCTCCATGCCTTTTAACAGATTTTGTTTAAGTTCTGCATGTTTTATTCTTACTTAATGTCCTAATTGGCTTACACTGATTCTAATGTTTCTTGATTTCTGTCCCTTTGAGCCATGGTGGTGGCACAAAGGGAGCTGCCTAAATGGCTCTCTCTCTCTCCTGCTTTAGCTTTTCCAGACACTGCTGCAGTAATGTAAAAGGACAGAGGTTAAAAATGCTGTCTGTGATTTTTGAAGTGGTGTAGTATGTTTAATTTTTTTTTTCCCTTTCTATTGGAAGGCTCCTCAAAGTGAAGTCAGTGCTGAATAGTCAGTAGCTTCCCTGGGTCAGGCAATCTCATTCCTCCAGTTCTCACCAGTGTACAAGCTTTTCTCAGCAGCCTGGGAGGCTGAGATGAGAGGAACATAAACAGTGCAAATAATTGCATTTTTAAGAGTAGCTTTTATTAAGGGTGAAAATATATTTTAATGATATGGTGTTTGCAGGAATGATACTTGTTACTTGCCTGTCATATTGGATTGACTTGGTGAAATTATTAATTCAAGCTTTATGGAAGGTACGATGTTGAAACTTCTGTCATGGTGTGTCTTAGGTAAAGATTGATGAAAGTCTTGTTTAAAAGTTTGTATCAATGGCATTAGAGTGGTGATGGTGTTTTAAAATCAAGTCTTGCACATGCTGATACAGATTTAAAAATAGCCAAGAAGTAATGTAAATAAATGGAGTTTGTCTTTCAGAAAAGCTTAATAGCTTCACTCCTGAGGCAAAAAGAAAGTGGTTCCTGTACTAGGCTGGCTGCAGGCTGGTGACCACAATGGGGCTGTGCTGCAGCTGGGCTTCCCTGGCACCGTGTAGTGTCAGCAGTTGGGTACCCAGCTTTGACCATTGCACCTCTGGGGTACGTCTGGTGCTGTTACACTTATGTCAGTCTATGAACTGGATTCGAGGTGTTTTCTGGGAGAACTGGGAACCATTTGAGGGGCCCTTCCTTACCTGTGTCTGCCCTTGCTCTCCTGCAGCTGCAGCTCTGGCCCCTTCAGGCAAGCCACTGGAGCAGCCTGTTGCCCTTGTTGCTGCTCTTCTCCTGGCCTTGCTTGCTGCGGCCTACAATTTTCATTTTCCCTTTGTCTCTTTTTCTCCCATTTTTCTCAAAACTCACTTCCATCATTAGAGACAATTCCATCACCTGTGGGCCCCACTAATCATTCTCCCTGCATGTGAAACTGTCCCAACGTGCTTTGAGCAATGGGATGTACCCCAGCATAGCAGAGCCTGGAAGTTAGTCTGCAAGGGAAAGGCTTGCAGTAAGCTTATAGGGTGAATAGGGAGTAATGTTGATTGTGATTCTGTTAGGATCTATAGAAATACAATGTTTCTTATTGGGGTACATATTAAAGAAATAAAACATTGTCTTTAAATTGCCTTGCTAAGCCTGATTCTAATTCCTTGTGTAAGAGAGTCATTTAGGAATAATGTCTGCTTGGATATTACTGCCTATTTTTGGTTTTCTGCCTTGTTAATTTTAATTGCAAAGGCCTTGCACCAGGACTCTCTTGCTGCATACTTGCAAAATACCCCATTTCTACTCTACCCTAGATGTCTCTACAGCAAATTTAGTAATGCTGTGTTGTTGCTTTTATTGGTCATTGCACTTTTAAAACTTAGTGTTGTTCTTTGGCTTTTTTTCCCTCTAGATCAGACTTTCCCAAGATGTTTTGCCCAGCATTTCTGGCCTATGCAACCTCTGCCACCCTAGTGCCCCATCCTAATCAGCACAGCCATGGCGGTGGCCAAATATGTTGTCACTTTAGCTTTCAGGGGACAGCATGCTCCCCATCTACTGTGTCTGGGAGCCCTTCAACATTCAGAAAATGTCCAAATTGAGGAACCATCTTTCCAGCTTCATGCAGCCCAGCACCCTATGCAGCACAGTTTTGGTGGCGACAACACCAGCCTCATTTCTCTGCCCCTTTGTTGCTCCCCAACCCCTAAATTCTTGTTCTGGCCAGCTGACCTCTAGACAAATGGCTCCCCTCTGCTGCACTGCTACTGTGCTGCTGTTATGGGTTGGTTTTGTGTGTCTTGATACTGAATCAGACAAAATTAATGTCTGAAGGCACAGAAGGCTGTCTCTCATTTCAATACCCAGAGACCGATGTGTTCTTTCCTGTTTTTGCTGTCCTGTTGACTCTAAAGGGCTGAAAATGCATCCATAGACTTTTTGGGATGGTAAAATTCAGATGACAGAAATGGGTAGTTAACAATCTACTGTTTTACTTAAATTTCCATAAGTAATTTAAAAAGCCTACTTCTGTTGAACATTTATTACTCTTTTGGCTACTGAAGCCACAGCTGATTGGAAGCTGCACATATTCTTAAAACCACCTCACTTTATCTTTATAAAGCTTATTAAAAATGTTCTCTTTGCATCTACAGAAGGGTCAAGAATGGTTGTTTTGAGTGCAGATTTATCCAGCTGTAAATACAACTCCCACTGGCTGCCTGGTCTTCATTATCATTTTGTAGGCCTGTAATATTAAGATGGCCATTAACATCAATAAAGAAACAATTTAAACAAGTGAGACAAGCTAAACTGTACCATCACTCCCGAGCCTACTGTTTTCTGCCTTGTTTAATGTGAGTGGGAAGCACAGAGCTTATTCTGGCTTCATTAAAGGCCTTCTATTGTTATCCTTAAGCATTACATATTTTGTACTGTGAACTGAGAGCTCGTTTTCTTCTTCTTTTTCCCCTTATGAAATGAAGCAAAAGGATACATGTGAACTCTTGCATTGGGCAAATCTTAGTAGCTTCAGTATATTTAGATATAGTTCTAACTGGTGAGAGATATAGATGCTCAAATGACACGATTTCCAAAGGTGAAACTAATGCCCCAACAAGTATGCTATGAAGATGAAGTATGTTATTTAATTTTTCTTTGTGTAGTGTTACAGAAATGAAAAAAAAAAATAAATCCTGAAGTTGTGGAAGAGGAAAATGCTTGCAGAAATCTTGCACGTGACTGTATTGATCGAATATTGTTCCAATGTTGAAAATGGAGAGTTGCATGTGCTCATTCGTTTCCAAACATGACTGTATGGATGGTGAGGTGCTGCCTTGCACCTCTGAAGCTAATGAGAGCTTTGCCGTGGGCCCCACTGTGAGCACGGTGGGATGAGCCATGCTGACAGCAGAGCCCTCAGGCAGCACGCACTGCACAGGGCTTGGCACTGGCTGCTCTCAGCTTCAGAGAGAGTCTCTCTTGCATATGATTTCTTTTAATTTCATGCATGGAAAGCCCATTTATATCAGTGAGAATTTATACCTTAAATGTGTGCAGAGGAGCTAATAGAAACATGAAGGGTAGATGCAAGTGCAGAATATTGTTAAAAGCATCGTAATGCTTCATTTCCTGAAGTCCAGGAGTCTTAGGTGGAGAATATAAATTGGGTAAAGCAATTGAATTAATATTTAACTGAGCCTGCTTTAAATAGGATCTTTTGCAGTGTTCAGTTTTGCTGTATTGGATGTATTTTGGCATAATTTTATTTACTTACTAGTCAAGTGGCATTGTAAGAATAATGTATGCTGAGAGCAGTGGAAGTTATGTCCTATGTTCTGTCAGATATGTTGATGGTATTTGTTTTTTTCTTAGCATTTGCACTGGTGACATTTTTCAAGCCATGGTTCAAGTAAAGGGCATTTTGTTATTCAGGAAGTTCTTACATCCCATCTAAAAATGATCATGTATTGTAGTCAGCTTCATGTTTCAGCTTTAACTATCTTTTATAGGAGAAAGTATATGTCTGTTTTCTGCATGTGGTGAAGTAACTGCTCTGAATATTTGTATATTAATTAAAGGAAAACAGTTTCACCTTTTTCCGTTTACTTTTTGATTTTCTTTATGAAAATGTGTCTGAAACTATTTTAAAGAGTTCCATAAAAGGAATAAGACCATCACCTTGTGAGGAGAGCACTGGTGACAGGGAGGACAGCGGGATTTCTGGGAGCTGCCCTGTATCTTTGTGGTCAACATGCAGGAACTACCCTGGGTGCAAGATCTTTTCCCTGTAGTTCCCTTTAGGATTACCTCAAGAGGGAGGGAGCTGGACATTTTGTCAGGAAAATTAGGGAATGAGTTGGGTTTCATAGAGATGTGTGCAATGAAAATAGGGGTGTGTGTGTGTGTGTGTGTGTGTGTGCGCGCGCACCATCTCAGGACTAGAGATTGTGTCCCCTGATCCTTGGGCTGAATGGGAAGATTTCCAGTTATTGTGGCCCCTGCAGACCTGTCCCCTGGGAAGAGAGATCTTCCTCCAGGACCTGACAATTAGTGTTAAGCAATTCTCCTCAGTTATTCCTCAGAGCAAGGGTAGTAGTCCCAGAATTTGCATTTTGAGTTCCCAGCACTGCTTTGTCTTGCTTGAAGAAATAGGAGCGGAAATGTTGCAGCAGGTAAGCCAGACTTTGCTCAGATATATGTGTGTCCAAGCCCGTTTTGCTTGGCAGTAAATTGCAGAAAATAACCCCTAAACAACACAACTCCCTTGAAAATGAAAAGATATTGAAAATCATAGTATCTATTAGCTTCTTGTGCTTTACTCCCCTTGGTACATGTATTGTATTGACTGCACTACCATTGTGTACCTTACATTTCTTCTTATTTCTGTAGTTATGTCCATGTAGTGGATGCAATGTGTCCCAGTGAAAAAAATGGGTGTCAATGCATGATATGGAACCTGGGAAAAAGTTTTTAACCTAAACATAAAATCTCTTTGGTTGGAATCTAGCACTTCCTTTAGCTTTAGAGCTTTGACATTATTAGTTGTCTTTGATTCACCAAAAAGCTTGAATTGGAAATCATCAGCCCCTAATTTTGTTTGCTAATGGTGTTTATCAGTAGAGATAACCTAAATCAAACCTCTTAATGTAAAAAAAGGCATTAAACCATTTGTGTTTGATTTAGTTATGGAGGAGAGAGTGACTGACATTCAAAGAGCACAGTGTAAAATGCCACCATATAGGAATTAAAAATGCTCCCTGTGGCTTGGTGGAGAATGAGCACAGTCTGTTTCTGAATTTCCGCCTTTGCTTGTAAAAGCAAGTGGGAAACTTGAGAGGTACTGAGGAACCAGGCACTGTGTGCTGGTGAACGCTCAGTTGCTCTTTACTGTGTATCATTTGTACGTCTGTAGTATTTCTCAACCAGAAAGATCCCTGAACACCTTCTAAACAGCTCTGTTGTCCCCTGCTGTTCAGCTGCTGTTCTGTGCCAGCAGCCCTGTTTGCAGAGGTCAGATCAGCTCACCAAAGCTCAGGGGAAGGCTTTGGTGTGGGCACACTATGCTGAGGCTAGAATACACTATAGGGGAAAACTGAAAAAGATGCTGAGAATTAAAATGCATACTTCTATTAAGTAGTAATGCACTGAATGAAGGTACTAAAAAGCAATATATATTAATGAAATTCCTTTGATGCATTAAACTCCACGGAATACTTCGGTATCTTGAAACACAAATGGAAGGTTTTTTGTCAGTTCTAGAAATACCACTTTTCAGGGTACTTGGAGCTGTTGTTTAATTATAGCTATCTTTGTAGGAGATAACATACCAAAATAGTTTTCTCTGAAAGAATATTTAAATATTAAAAGCCATTTTAATCTCTTTACAGCAGGAAATATTTAAAGTTTGAAATTCTAAATTTACAGAATACATTAGGAGATAATCTTCAATTACACAAATATACAATGTCATATAATGTATGCCAATAAGTTCTAGCTTTTGTGGTCTGGCACAAAGCCAGGATACCAGTATGAAGCACAGTGGCAATTGTAAGGTCCTAGATAGTTACAGATGTGTCAGGGTATTTATTATTTATGCTGTAGAAAATATTGTGCTCATCACAATTGCTGAGGCAAAGCCTTCTGGTCATAGGAGCTAATTGCTTCCATAATAAGGTTCAAATATCTAAGGCCTAATAGCTTTAGACACATAAAAATTAAAATTAGATTGAAATTTATTATGTTGGTTACGCCGAGCAGATGCTGCAGTCACTGTCAACTGTTTTGTTCTAGGGTGTCCTTGAGAAATATTTCCATCTTGGTGCAGCTGTCGCAGTTTAGGGATGGAGCTGTGATTTGTGTTGCTGGAGAGCACAGGGAAGCCGCTGCTTGTCCCTGGCCCTTGGGGAATACAGACCCTGCTGTGAGCTGACTCCCAGGAGGAGGAGGCACCCTTCCTTCATAGCACATGAAGTTATTCCTCAACAAAATCAAAGAACTTCTGGTTCTGTGGCTGTTGCTCCCTGGTATTGTTGCACGTGAAATGTGCTGGGAGAGGTGTTGGCAGATCTTTTTTCTTGTGCATTTTCACAACAAAGACATGTGTGCTTATTCTGTGAAGGTATTCTGTGTGGCTCTTCCCCTGAAGCCATGGATATTGTTTCTTTGATTTCCATTAGAATACTGCAAAATTTGCATTTGGCACTGGGTACCCACTGCTCAGGCTAGTCTGAGCCAACATGAGCCTTCTTGGGAATTTGTAATCTCTGCTTACAGCTGTACTGTGCCCAAACCCTGCAGTTCTTATTTTGGGGCCAATCCTGTGTGCTGAAAGCTTCCCACTGGAGCAAATGACGTTGGCAAAGAAGGAGGCTGAAATTGGATTACACATCCATTCTTCTGTAGATGAGGTACCATTGGCTATGTTCATATGTGCACAGGCTGCTGGAATGTAGATTAATGTTGCAGTCGAAAATACATTATTTCATCAGAGAAAAGAAGGTTCTCTGTGCCACCTCTGTTTCAGCTGGTCCCAGAAGTAATCCTTGTACTGTTGCAGTATAGTCTGCGATGTAATGTGATGTATAAATACATTAGCTCAGAAAAGGAAAGAAATTTTTCCATTCCAGGGGTTGAATGTCAGCGTCTGAGACTAATAACATCTTTTTTATTTCATTAAAGGATCTTCTTTTTGGATAGTTAATTAAAAGTTCATAACAATAACCATTACAATGCTTCTGGGCAACTTTAAGTGTTGGTGTATGTTATCTATTGCTGATTTATTGTAAACTATTGGGAATATTTGATTTCAGGCTTGTGGAAATTCAATAAGCTTTCTTCTCTGTGATTCTAGGTTGCATAGGGATAACAACTGCAACAGAAATATGAGGGTGGTTTTTTGTTTGTTTGTTTGTTTTCTTTAAGAAAGGAGACAGATAAATTTTAAAGTTTACAGTCTGGTTTGGAAAATGAGTGAGTACTCCTCAGTTAAGAACTTCCCTTGTACTACTAACCCAGGAATCTTTGGTACTCACTTATAGTAATTTCACAGCAAGATCCTATTAAATGATACATGTTGCCACAGAAGTAAGAAACTGAATTTTGCAGCAATGTAAATCTGGAATTAAGTTTATCATGTTTTATCAGTAAATGAAAAACTAATGTTGAATTGGTAGTGTCCTGTTAACTTTGATGGAACAGAATACTGTTTGATACCCACCGAGGGTATGGTCTATCTCTGTTTAAAAGCTGGTGTTCATTTGCCTGTTAGATATCAGGGATGCTTTCTGACTGCTAGAGCATAGCACACTGAGGAAAAATAATTACTGAGTTAATCAGCTAAGAGATGGTCTTAATTCATTATGCTCTTCAGGTTTTTTTCACCTCTAAAGCCATGGTGACATGATCTTCTGATTAAAGTGCTCTCAAGATTTAAATGGCATGGCAGTGACCTGCACTTTATAATCCCAAACTTGGGATGTAGATGATTTTACATTTAATAGATGCCCAAACTTGGGATGTAGATGATCTTACATTTAAATAGATGCCCATACACAAACATTTAAAGTAGAAGGAAGCTACTTTAACTTAAATGAGTAAATTTTGGAAGAAGAGCAAGTTGAAAATATCTTTATAACTTCACTTTTAGAAATTTCACTGAAGATCTGTTGAACTGTTTGCTGAGAAAGATTTGTGAATGAGTCGTTATTCAGTGGGATTTTTTTCATCCTCAGGAACTTGTTTTATTTCACTATTTGTTGTGTGTTTCCCCCATCCCCCAATTTATTTTTCAATAGCAGGGAGAAAAGAAAACTTCAAGCCAGAAACAAAATTAAATTAATATCTCCAAGATTAGAGAAGGATCTTTGTAAAGCCTGGTGTAGTTGAGCAGTAAATTGGGAGAGATGATAAGGAAAGTACAAAATGAAATAAGGTAAGATAATGCATGTGTGTTGTGATTATTTTGAGAATGTCATTGAAGTTGATTCTGAGTATCTTCTGGGACAGGATGGGCAGAAAACAGATTGGTTCCAGTTCTTTATAGAAGCCCATTTTTTGACTGAATTATTTGTAGGCTGGGAGTAATTGCCTCGTGCTGATGTCTGACTCATTCTTACAAATAGTGCAATAATGCACTTCAGCTTTGTCAGCTATTTGTAACCACAGTGGTCAGAATCCCTATGGGAATCATCGTTAATGGGATGCAGTTCTTGGGTTGGCTTTGCAATGGTATAAATTGGCATACTTCCTTTGACTGAACTGCCATGTTAAGTTATATCATCTAAGAAATTGGCCTTCTAGTTTGGCATGTGGCTTGGAATTCCTAATGATTGAAAGCAGTCTGTTAATGAAATCAAAGTAATTGAGTACAACATATGGGAACTAGTGCTGTTTGTCATTTGTTATTAGGCAGAAATGCTAAAAATATTAAGTAATTCTTGAAATTATTTTTATGAAACAGCTTATAATGATTTAAAGAAAGGTGTGTTTTCACCCCAGAGCTTTGCCTCGAGTTGCATTTGAAGGTCTTCATACAAGGCTAAATAAACGGTGTCACTCTGCCTTCTCAAGTGGGAAATATATCTAAGATAGATATACATCTAAGAAATTTATTGTATATATAATTTAAGTTTGGACAGTTCACAGCACTTTCTTATACTTAGCATAAACTGAATAACTTTAATTACCAGTGACTTACTGATGAGCCGCTCTAAGGTTTTTGTTCTGGAAGACTTTCCTAATCTGTGTATATAGATTTTTGTTCAATGTTATCAATTTTATGCAGACAGTGTGTGTCTTCAGGGTGGAATTTGTCCCCAAACAAAGGACTGGTGTATGACTATTGCTGTAGCTGTGCTCTGAAGGGGGGTTTAAGACGGGCATTGGGTGAGTGTTGGCTGGAGTGGGAGGCACATCTCTAGTGACAGCTCCATGCTGCTCCACCGCTGTGGTTGTGCATGTCTCTGCATCCCAGCTCCCGGCCTGGCTGCCACTGGGGGCGAGGGGCCTGAATGGCACCACAGCAGCTGCTGAGCATTACTTGGCTGGGTGGTGCTGTGTGGCCTCTGATGGAGTTTCTTTGAGTGGTTACAGCCTCCAAGGAACTCACTGATGTGACTGCCCGCCCAGCCCTGACTGCTTTGGGCACGGCTGCGGCTGCCTGACACTGCTGTGTTGCACCACAGAATGCTCTTGTACATGTTTACCTAAGGTCCAAATGTGGTCCTTTTGTATGGTTTTGTTCGTGGGGCACTAAATAAGAGCTGGCCAGGAAAACATGTGGTGGGATTTCTCTGTCCTGGTCCTGCTCAGCAGCTGCAGTTGTGTCAGCTTCTCAGGTTCTGTATGTGGTACGGTCACAGGTGAGTGAACCTGGGTTAAATAAATAAATAAATTAAATAGGAATTGAACAGACCACAGATTTGGGATGTCTCTGTGCCTCCCTGGGATGCTTACCCCAGGCCCAGCATGGCTGTCACCTCCCTACACCCGGGGCTATTCCCTGGGCTCTGCCTCTGGGCTGTGGTGGGGCTATGACGAGTCTGCTGTTCTTTGGTGGCTCCTGGTCCTGTCAAGTGGAGTGGGAATGTTTTTTGTGTGTTCTCCACCTCCAGGATCCTTTGGGGCTGGGTGGTCCTTGCTGCCATCTGGGTTTGGAGGAGAGTGAGGACATGTCCACATTGTCCTGGTCTCAAGTGCCCTTGCTGGCCTCTGCTCCCTGATTCAGGGCTCTGCCCCTGGCCCTGGCAGTGCCCACAGCAAGGGGCCAGAGCCAGTATGGGACAAGTCCTGAGGCTCCCGTGTGTGCTCCCAAATGTCTCACCATCTCCAAAATGGGCAGCTGGCTGTGCCTGAGGGCTGTGGTGTGAGCACCCACAGCTTTTCTGAGCCTTTGTCATCTTGATAACTTAGCCAATGGCAGTAAGCCCTTCCTGCTTCCAAAAAGGAACAAAAGAAACCAAAAGCCCAAAAATGGCTTTGGCCAGAACAGCCATCCTGTTCCTTAAATCCCCCCTGCTGACCCTCTCAAGGACACTCGAATGTCACCATAGGACTGAAATCAGACACTGGTGACTTATGGTCATTTAAAATACTCTCATCAAGAGTTTATGCAGTGGAAATTAAATTCCTATCATTTTAGACAAAAGGATTTCAATTAAAGTCCTCCACTGTGACACTAGAGGACTCTCTGAGAGTCTAGTGTGCAACCTCAGAAGTTTAGATAATTTATCACCTGGACTTGGTAGAGTGAGCCTTGTGAACCATCATGAGGCACTCTTGCTGTCTCTTTGGATTTGTTAGCCTGCCCTCATTTTGCAGTCAAGTTGTCATCTTCTGCCTGTGGCTCTGTATGGGACGACTGGCTGATGGGGGCCTTGCTGGGGACAGGTGAAGAGCAGGCTTAGAATGGTTAAGAGCCCTACTTGACATTTGCACTGTGAGGCAAATGGCCAAAGGAGGGGCATCTTTCAATTAAAAATTATAATACTACTTTGCAACATATTTTATGGTATAATTTTTTTTCCAATTAACTCCTCAGTAAGACAATGAGTTTTATTTTGAAGTGAGACACAGAAATGACGATTACAGAGATATTTCTGTAATTTTCCCCCCTTCCTTGAGTTAGGTTGCATGTTTGTTCTTTGTTAGCAATTACCTTCATGTCCATATAAGTACAAGAGGTTAGAGAAGTTCATGATGTTTCTCACATTGTAGCAGCTTTCTGCATACCAACCCCTTTGCCCTTTTGACTACATGAAAAACTATAAATGTGTCATGCAGTAAGATTTAAATGAGTGCTGTTAAGGTCCCAGACACTCATTCCAGAGCTTCAATTTCTTAAGAGCTGTCTGAGCTTTACCTTACATGCAGCCATCACAGTCATGCTGACTAAAATCCTGCTAATTATTTTGGAGACATTTTTGTATGATGTGTCTTGAGAAAAGAGTCTGAGCATCTGTAAAACAGATGAAGTGAAAATTCCTCTGGCGTCTATCAGCAAACATAAACAGGTGGAGCACATCCAAGTTTCTGCAGCTGAGGGAGGGGCTCCAGAAAACACTGTTGCTTGCAGCACAGAGGGAAAATCAAATGAAAAATAATTACTTATATATCTTTATTTCACGCTGCCTTGTCATATAAGGCCAGTCCAGGAACAGCAGCTTTCTGCTTTGTTTCAAGGGCCATTGTAAATCGATTGTCAGGTTTGTATAGGAAATGAACAGGACACTGCAGACTCTCTAAGATGTAAATTGCTGAATCTAGAGCTGTGCACTGCAAATAGGGCTCATTTCTCAGTTTGAAGGGTGTTACAATGTTTACACTTATTGCCTGTGCAGGGTTAATCAAGGTAATCGCTGAAATACGTTATTGCATCAATCTCATAATGCAGTATTCCTGAAAATCAAATGGTTTGTGTGTTTTAAGGCAAACCCCAGGAATTTAGAAAGGAAAAAATATGCCGCTGGTGCCCACTAAAGGAAATGTGTGTGGTAGGAAGCTGGTTTTGCTGCCCAGGATGAAAGGCCAGCTGGCATCGATTAGCACTTTATGCATATGCACTTTTATAGAAATAATTTTCACTGAGCAGGTCTCAAAGCCTTTCAGTGTCACTTAGTTAATCCTTCTAACAATCCTGGGTAGAGCTGCACCATTATACACATGGGCAGACTGGAAATCGGGGAGGTTTAAGTGACTAATCTGTAGCTGCAGAGTGAATCAGTTCTGTCCCATCCTATCTGTCTTTGCAAGGCAGCACTACCTTCTCTCAGAAGGGAACCTAAAATAAAACAAAAATTACAGCTATGGTTATGTAGTACATTTTAGAACATCCTTTAAACAGTGTAGAGGATAGACATAAGATTTGTTTATTACGTGAAGGACAACTACAAAGGATTAAGTAATTTGTATGTTAATTGACTTCTCTACTTCAAGTGAATTGTTGGTGTTCTTGTATAAGTGCATAGACAAAGAGTGACATTTCATAGTACATGAGAGAAAGCCTTGCTGCCTTCTCAAGAAAAAAGAGAGACTGGATTATTTTGTTTGTTTGTTTGTTTTAATAAATGCTTTCTTCTTCTAAGAGCATGACTGTGCAAAAATGCAGGCGTGCCAAATTTGACCCGGTGTGTAAAATGAGCAAATGTCCTTCACTACTTTCTCTCAAGTGTGCACCCACTTAAAACAAGCTACTGTCTGTTTTCCATCGTAGTCTTTAAAGGCCAAGAAAGTGCAATTAAAACATGCAAATATGTGGCTAACCCAGTAGTTTCTCAGTGGTGTGATCTGACCCTTGGATGAGAGCTCGGTGTCTTGCTCAGTCCATGTCACATGTGGGGTGGGAAGGAAGTGTGAGAGAGTGCAGGCTGTAGTTGAAAGGGAGGTGTCAGAAATGTCATCCCTAAAGTACAGAGCCTTTCTCTATAAGATTCCAGGGTGATGAGGACTTGTACAAATTTTTTTCCTACTCAGGAAGGTTGTTGAAAGGGGAGCGGGGAATTAATAGGAAAAAACTGCCTAGTTGCCTAGTATCTCATTGCTGCTGTTGAAATCAGACAGTATATAGACAAATTATTCTGTAGTCATGCCTGACTGTAGCCTCAAGGTATAAAGAGTGTTTCTTTATTTGCAGCTGACAGGAGGTATAAATGAGGATCATCATTGTGAATGAGCTGGAGATGCCCTGTGGTTTAACCCTCGCGTTTGGTTAAGCTGGTGTGTTGGTTCACGTCTCAGGGCTATCTTTTCAATTAATTCTCCCACAGCTGACAAGCTGAATAACATGAAAAGTATTAGGGTGCATGTGTCAGGTGATGGTGAAAGTGCTGCCTGATTATACAGATATTAAAAGATATTTTTAATAGAGTGCTGTATATGCATAAGCAAATTCTCTATCCATTTTATAGCAGTATAACTCCACAGCAACTGCACTAAACATGTAGAATTGCTCTGATATCCCACCACTGCAATATAAAGCACGGTTATAAGTTCCTCCAAGATGAGAGGAGTGTTACATATAAAGCCAGCTGCATTTCGTGTAATATAGGAAACATATTGTTCATATTCTACCAAGTGAAATCTGTTTCGAATTTCTTTTGCTGAGGGTCCAGATCATATAAATGATTGTGGCCATTGCTGTATAGCACAAAGCAAGCTATATGGTCTTTTCATGTCTGGAACAGTTTGACATAATCAACATGTATATAAGATATTTAAGATGCTTGTTCAGCATATAAAAAAAGATATGGCTCAGGCTGCTATTCCCAATTGTCAGATTGGATCTTAGTAGAAAATGAAACTCCCCAGAACGCCATGTGTTCCTCACAGATAATATATATTAACTTTATCCAGTGTTTCATTCTCTCCCTTCGAAACCTAAAAGAAGGGTAAGATAGTATTGGCCACTGTTGTTCTGATGCCCTTATAAAGTGAATAATGCCTATATCCCTGATTTTTCCCTGTGTCCAGTTATCTTGCCCACCCGTCAGTGGTTTGGGCAGGAGATGGGTGTGAGGATGGTTGCAGATTTCGCAGTGTTAAAAGCGTGTCCCTACAAATCTTCTGTTCCAACCACTTCTTGCATTTAGATTTGAGACTTTGCATTGAGGATACAGACCCTGGCCATCTCTGCATTATTTTGTAAAGACTGTACAGAAAAACTAGGAGAGTGATTATGCTTGTTTATACTGGATATATAGCAGGACTCTGGTACTGACACCATGAGTAAATCCTCATGGTTTCCTTGTGGAGAGAAATGAAGTTATTTCATTTTACCAAAGTTAAGGTGAATCAGAATAATTGATTTACCTGCTTCACTTCAACATGGAGGGATGACAGAAGTGGACATTGCCCCCTTCTCCCCCTCTTTTCATTTTTTTTGATAAGACAGATGATGTTATATTTACCTTTGCCTACATTTAAGCACAAAGTTTAATCAGGTTTCATATAGTTCCTGGGGGCTTGATATAGACATGAAAGATTGTATCCACACAAGAACAATTTCAGTTTACTAGGTGATATTTTTAGCATCCTTCAAGACAACTAAAATGAGCACCTGCCTCAAAGCAGATCAAGACATTTTTTGCAGGACCGTGAGCAATATAGATTTGTCATGGGCAAGTAGCATTGGCTGGAGATGTTACTTTCATATTTATGAATGGTCCTTTAACAAGTTCTCCAAAAGTTTGGCTTAAACAAGCAATTTTCCAATTTATTTTGTTTTAAAAAACCAAAATAAACTCCAAACATTATAAGGATCATTTTCCTTTTTTCTTTTGAAGCCTGCAGAAATAATACTATCTTGGTGACCTCTTGTTCCCCTTTGCAGAGTACCATGAAGAAAATTGGTTATTGCATTTATTTCACTGTCATTTTCTTTAGATGGAATAGAGATTGATTGCTTTTCTGGGATGAGAAAAACCAGTCTATATCATTCTGTGATATTCTGCACTAGCAGCAGCAGAGAGTATGAAGTAAGCATTTTAATGGTGATCTTGGTTATCAATGAATGTAGATTCAATTAAGTTAATTTGCTTACATTTTTTCCTATTCATACAGTCAGTTCCCCTGCTCTATCATTGTCTAGAAGCTGCTTGTTTTAACCATAGTTTTAGATACAGTTTTTATTCCTAATTGAAGTTCATGATGAATATTCCTTTGATATTGGTAGTAGTTGGATTTGGCTGAAGGGTACTACTGCATTTTATGACTCTTGTTTGTTTTTTTCCTTTTTTATCCGTTAAATAGCTTACCTTTGACAAGCAGATTGCTGACCTTGGCTGTTTTTTTTTTGATATTAAAAGAAACAAAGATAAATTGCTTATTAAAGGTATCAAAAGAAGAAGCTGCAAAGCTGAGAAAGGCAGTTTAAAAATTCATGGTGATCAGATACTTCTCGAGGTATTTGTTTATTTTTTGATATTTGTGTGTGCAAAGAGGCCAACCAGGCACAGTAGTGGTTGTTTACTGGTCGAAATACTCCCTTGCAACTACAGCTGGGGTAACTGCACATACAGGCATAGCCCATTGTTGTTCTGTGTGTTGCAAGTCCTGAGTAGTCTGTAGAACAGAAGTTATAAAAATGGCCTCTTAGGAGTTTGTTTCCAAAGACTTTTCTCACTCACAGGAAATGTTTTTATTCTTTTGCTATATATTTTTATACTTATTTACTTCTTGGCATTCAGTTCCTCATAAAATCAACATCTATGTTTAAAAATATGTTTTTCAAGAGAGGTTGTCATAAAATGCATATGGATGTGATGGTATTAATTTAAAATTACATGTTCCAAAAAATCCCACAGAGGTGAACTCATTTGAGAAACAATCTATCTCCATACAATGGAACATATGTTTACCTCAAGAATGTTACTATCTCTAGGGATATTACCAGTGAGAGAGGGAACAAAAGTGAAGGATCATTCACATGTTTGGAGGAGTGCTTTTTGTTTCATGTAAGCCTGTGGTATGTGTTTGAGATATATGGAGAAGTACAAGCATTTTGGCTAGTCCAGGCTTGTCTCCCCATGTCTCTGCGTGCTGAGATATTTGTGTCTCATCCACACCTCGCTTAAATGGGGTAAAACAAATGGACCTGGGTCGTCATTTTGTTCTGTGTTTGACCTCCAGCAGTGGGTGCCTTGAAGAAGAAGTTGAAAAGTAAACAAAAAGACAGGGCCTTCACCTGGCCAATTGCTTGGTGTCTAAAGGGGTGTAGGATAAAGTAGCTTGTGCCTGATCTCAGCTGGTGATCATCTTATGAATCCTCTTATCCTTCAAGCATGAGATTTGATTACCTCAGGTCTTTCTGTTCATGCTCACATTGCTGTAAATATAACACCTGCTGTGTTATCTAACTTTGTAAAATTACCTAATTTTATAAACCTTTGACTGAGGAAATGTGCTTGGTTGAAAGAGGGAGCCTCTTTGTCTCAGCTCGTAATGTCAGGCCAGACAAAGCAAAAGAGATTTTTCCAGCTGTGACCTCTGCAAAAACTCACAGACTGTTATCTGCTGTGCACTCTTCCTCAGGTAGAGGTGTCCTGCTCTGCCTGTGCTGTTCCCAGTATAGTGTATGATGCATACACGGCCATACAAATATATTCAAAGTTCAACAGACCAAAATGACTGCAACTGCTGGTGGTCTTGTAAATAGTTCAGTCATGCAATCTGGAGGGTGAGTGTGAATGAGAGGTGCATTCAGATCAGGGCTGATATATTTGAAATACCTCTGAATCCTGCATGACTAGCAGAACATGTAGAAGGATACCGTCGACCATAGGAAATACCTCTGTGTTGGTACTGAGTGCTTAGATTATGTGTTACAAAATAAACGTTAAACCCTGCGCATTTAAAACCTGATTCTCTGTATCTCTCCTTGGATTTAATACATATAGAAAATGTCATTTGAAATGCAAGGCAATTACAAAGTTTTGCTTGCAGAAGGGAATATTGTAAATTATTGATAAAGGACTGGTCTATAGGCATAGCAATCCTTACTTCCAGTGCCAGTCCTGAAATGAAGCAGCACAGTTCTATTGTATTGTGCTGTAAATTGATGCAAATTAATTGTCTTTCATACTGATGAAAGCTGTTTTCACTCTGGGCAGGGTGAACTGACTCTGATGTTTCATCCTGTTTTTTCCTCCCCTTTTCCCTCCACCCTGATCTCTGGGCACGCGCGCTCATTGTTTTTTCTTTTTTTCCCCTGAAGTTCCTCTCTGTATTCCAGACAAAGGACCTGTTTTTAATTTTCATGTGTCATGTCTGTCTCATAAAACACACACACTGGATCATATGACTGTTGTGCAATATTAGAGGGCTGTTGAAATTAATATCACATAGAAGGCCTTGTAAAGTCATCTTGAAATAAAATGTACTAAGTTTCAAATTTTAAAGGGACAATAATTCCACGCAGATGAGAGAAGTTAAGATACACTGACTGTGAATAACACGTACACTTAAAAATAATCCTTGTGGCTTTGACTCCAGTCACTGTCACAACCCTTGCCCCATGTGGGCAAGTGGGTTAGGGGTGTGCTGTCTCAACCCCTCGAGGGGAACACGGTGGGACAGTCCTCCTGCTCTGCCATGGAGCTCTATTCAGCATGGTGGAGGCCCCTGTGCTGTGCATGGAAGAAGTTGGCCATCCAGCATTGACCCAAAGCATCACCTTTTGATGACAGGCAGTGTCCAATTATGAAAAACAGCTACACCTAACTTAGTTATGTTGTTCTGCCATGTCCTAAGACTCTGTGTGACTAATGATTTAATAAGGTTTTATTTTCACATGCAGGCATACCTTTTTAAACAGTGTATGAGTTCAGTAATGCAGATTCAAGAAGTCTGTGGGAATTAGACTAGGGAAGAAGATCCTTCATAGATGTCAGCTGGTTTCTCTCTAAGGCCTGTGAACAAAGGTCACCACTGTGTATTTCATTCACTTTTGCAGTCAGTGCTGCTGGAATAATTATAGGAGTTTAAACAAGTAACCCAGATGAAAACCTGTTTTTGCCCCCGTCATTCAGACAATAATACACTTCTTAACATGAGACACCAGAGGCAGACATGTGTCTACTGATTATGTGGAAGGATACTTTGCTGCTAAGTTGCCAAGCTGATCTGGAAAGAACTTTTTTTCTGGGACTCCTGCAGTGTCAATTCCACAGCACCTATTGCAGCAGGACCCAAACTGTTTTCAGGCTCTTTTCTCTGGAAAGGGTGAATTGGAGCCAAACCCAGGCCTTCTTCTTCCACCCTCTTCCTCCCCCTTAGCTCAAACAGCACAACAAAGAGTCAAGCTGATGATGAAGGGTGAGTGAAAAAAGGATCCTACAAAACATGTAGGATTTTATAGAAGCAAAAGCAATTTTTTCCACAGAATTATGAGCCTGTTATGCATGTGCTTTAGACATGATACAGAACAGGAGAGAAGCTGTTGAGTGCTCACATAGAGGGAAAGGGCTGTGCAGCTACATGACGACTGACAGGACATCATCATTTTGAGATGACTGTTTCCTTCAGGTTAATTTTGTACTCCTGTCTTACAGACGTATGAATAGTGGCAGGAAGAAGTTCACAGAGAAGTCTGTTAACCTGGAGCACATATACACAGTCTCCTCTTGTTACTGCTGTTATTAGGCACATCTGTCTCATTTGAGAAAGTGTCCTTTGCTTTTCTCTTGTGCTGTGTTTCTTGATTTGCTGTCAGCTGGGCGTGTTGAATTACAGATAACTCTCATCAACGGACTAACAAGGGATGGACAGCAAGGGCACCCACACTGTCATGTTGCTTCATTTTTTTCATGAGTTGGCTTTCATGGGTGTGGTTTGGGAGAGGGCCTGAAGGAACTGGAGCTGAGCAGAATATGCCTTTCAAGTCTGACATGTCTACTGACTTTTAGTTGGCTCCTGTACTCTTATGAATTGCTTGCAAATGGCTGTTAGGCCATTCCTTGCCCCTCTCCTTTGGAGCTTGTCCATTCTCCATTCATGTTGCTTTCAGACTGAGAGCAGAGCTGCGAAAGTACCCTTTTCTTCTTCTGGACATGCAAACCAGTAAGCAAGAGAAACATCATGACCTTCCAAGTTTGTATAAGAGATCACTCATTTACTGCAGAATTGCAGTCCTGAGGTACCAGGGCTGAGAGCATCATGCAGTGACACATCTTGGAGAGGCTGGGGCTGCCTGTCCTCAGTGCACTGCTGAGGGCAGCTGCTGCTGTGGGCTTTATAGAGAATTTTAGGTATTTCTTCCTGGCTCACACCAGCTTGGGAGGGCTGAGCTGTTTGTCTCCATGTCTGTCCCTGCCGAACACTGCTGTTGCTAAGGTTGGCACCCAAACAGACTGCGAAGCCAGAGGCAGGAGGTTTATAAGGTCATATCTCATGGTCCTGAAAACCTGTTTCTAAGCCACTAAATTTTTGGTAGTTCTTCGTGGGCAGATTTTCAGGGGAGAACAGTGCTCAGTGAAAAATATTGTCTGGGCAGAAAATGCTGATTAAAATACAGCTTGCTTTTGGAGCTACCTTAGTAAGGAGGAGACAGTCCTTCTTCCACTCCCTGTGCCGCAGGGTGGAAGCAATCATTTGTCAAGAATAGGAGTTTTCAGTTCTTGACATGCAGTTGATGTACTGTGGTCTGAAAAGCCAAAAGCAAACAGAAGGGTCATGACTCTATCTTCTCTCTCCTCTCCAGGTTCAGGAGAGGAGGAGGGAATGCAGCACACAGGTTTCTATCTGACCAGAACAGAGTATGGCAGCTGCGAATGCTTTGCTTTTGGTGGAGAGGTAATTTCAGCACCTCTGTGTGCTGATGTTCTGCAAACTGCAGTTGTTTCAGAGGCACTTTTTCCACATGTGCATGCTTGGACAAAGCAAAATATTTTTGCTTAGGATTCTTTGAGCCTCTCTTGCTGTCCAAAGATTCTTGGAGTTCTTCAGGGTTTTTGTAGAGTTTCTTTGCACTGACTCAGAGGAATATTTCATATATACGGTGGCAAATTGTGGTCTGACAGGATGGTGTAAACCTGGAGTTGTTCCATGGCAATAACTGAATCAAAATCTGGAATGGAATTACACTGCTATTTCTAGATCCTGAACTTTCCATGATTTTGTTCTAATTTCCTTTATCTTGCACTGCATTATGTTTTAACAATGCTCAGAATAAAACAGATTTGTTTTTACAGTCAATATTTTTAGAAAAAATATGGCTTTGACTAACTATTTTTACTTATGGATTTTTGTTGCATATGGAATACTTTCTCCATTTTACTCCTACATATAACCAAAGACAGGGGTATGGATATGGCACTGTGCACATGGCTAGAGCTGCCCATGGATAGAGCATCTGTGCCTATTTTTGGGCCTTTTCTTCATTTTTTTCTTGCTGAGAATTTTTGCTTTGTAGAATAAATGGCCATCATATAGCCAGAAGAGGTGGTGTTTGCAGGCTGCATGAATGTATGTTAATGTAAACGTGCAGAACAGCTTCTTTTTGGGTGCCCTGTATTATTCCTATTTCAACACATTCTGGCTGCTGGAAAATGCAGGTTGCAAACATGAGCTGTCAGTCCTCTGTGTTCTTTGGCATGCAGTTTTGGACCAGAGTAACCAATTGCAACCACATTTAGAACTCTCAGGTTTTAGTATTTTTTTTCCTTTCCTTTTATTTCCTTTCTTCTTGTTTCATTTCCCCAAGCTATGGCTTAAGTGTGGCCATAGATCACAATTGGGATTGCTTCATCCCAAAGCACCAGGATGATGTTATTGAGTTATCTGAATGAATAAACCCTGGTTGGCTTGACTGTAATTTTACCTTATTTAAGGAGCAGTTCCTAAACAAAATACTGATAGTAATTAAATATTTAATTTTAACATTCTCAGTAGTCTCAGAAAGTATCAAAACCCTTCCACAGATTCAAAACTACCATAACTAGAATGCCACAAATCCCTTCACTCAGTGTGGACTGAGATGAACTCTTGTTTCTGGGATCTTTGCAGCTGATTGGCAGACAGGTCCCTTTGGATCACTCTTTCGCTTGGGTGACAAGTAGAAAAAAATGTGCTCAGCCCCACTGGCTGCTGCCAGCACTGCTGGGATGAGAGCCTCTTGGTCTGAAGGGGTGTCCTGCTGTGCATAGTAAGGGTATAATACAACATTATTTTAATGTTGTATTTCAAAATGAAGAGGAATATGGTTTCTGATGTCAGAGTAGGTGTTGCACCTTATGGCCAGATGGCTTTCTGGCTCACTGGGTTAGAAAGGAGGTAGGCTATCTTTCTTTCTAACAGATTCAGGAAAAAGACAAGTGGTAGAAATGGGAGTATTTAGCCGATTAGCTGAATTCTAGAAGAAATTTTGAAGTACATTAAAAAATATATATTTACTTGTTTTTTATTTCTAGAAAATTAATTTCTATTTTGGTAATGATTTAGGGAAAATTTTTTATAATGGCTGATTTTGAAGATTTAAAAAAAAAAAAAACATTTATTTGCGTTTGTGTCTGTATGTAAATATAAACACTTTAAACCTGTTTCAATGGCATGAAATAATCATTTAGCTAGTGATTCTTCCAAACAAAAGTCTCCTGCTGAAGACAATAGAAGTTCTGTGCACAGACCCACTGGGGGCCCGGGCAGCAGCCTCAAGGAAAAATCCTAAATTCTTTCATGATTACGTGTTTTGACTATAATGTTTCACTGTTGTCTTTGTAATTTAGCCATTCTTAGATCAAGTTAACAGTGGTTTTTCTGCTTGGATCTCTATAATGATTTCTGCAAAGCTCAGTGAGTTTGCTTTCCTGTGTGGTTGTGTCCCATGTGGGGTTTTTAATTTTGCCCCAAGCTCCGCCTAAACTGCTTCATTTAAATGCATTTCACATCAAAGTCATGGCAAACACAAATGTTTTCCTTGGTTTTTAATGACATTATAAAGTTGGTAAAACATTATTTAACCCTGGGCCTGGATTCCCCCACCTAAGGAGAGTTCCTACCAGTTACCTGAATTTGCAAAACTTAGTGGATAAAGTAATGTTGTTTATGGAGATGGAAATAAGAAAAACAGGGATTTGGGAGAGGAAATTCATCAGGGAAAAGCTTCGAGGCCTTCTTGAGGCAACTCTTGGTTTTCTAATCCCTTCTACCAACAGAAGTCCTTTTGATGCACAGTAAATGATGCTTATCAATTGAAATGGAAATCCATTATTTCCGTTAGGGACTGATGGTTATCCAACAGGCATCTGTGATGAAAGACCTACACTTCAAGGAGCTCATCTCCAGCAGCTTAGCCTCCAAGCATTGGTGGTTTTCTTCCTAGTGCCAGAGAAGACTGAGGGTGTTCCTGAGGGCACCCCGTCCCTGCTGTATTAGCGCCAGTGTAACATATCCCTGAATTTTCCACCTTTGCTAGAGTGGAGTCAATTACTTTTCCTGTCTGTGTGAATCTGGTGCTGTTTGAAGGGCTCTTGGAGGATTTCTGAGGCATTCTGATAATTGCAAGAATAAATTGCTTCCCTGCTTAGCTGGGAAATCCTTTAATTATGCTGTTGGAAGCTTAGCAGGGGTAGAGCTTCTACTGGCTGCTTGGGACAGACAGCATCAGCTGGTGCTTGGAGGAGGAAAGGATACACTCTATTCTCTGTCCACATCTAGCTCTGTCCAGTCAATGCTCTGGGAGTCACAGCAGGCAGTGGGGAAGTAGATAACCACAGTCAAACCAAGCTAGACTTTAAAATTTTGAGTAGTAGGCTGTAGGAAAAATCTTAATCCCAGTAGATTTCTGTTCTGCCTTCACTACTGTGTAGGGAGTATGTTGTGACTGGAGCATCAGGAGTGCAGTGCATGTGGTCTGGCTGTGGTCCTTGCACAGTGACTTGTCCCAGCAGAAGGGGGAAGCCTGGGGCTCACCTCTGCAGTGCATTCCCTATAGCAGTTCCTCAAGCCTGAAAATGAACAGGCTGGTAGTCTGCCTCTGTAGCCACAGCCCATGGCAGAATGTATTCCTATTTCTGTGTAATTCTTTCTAAAGGCATTATCTACTGAGTTAGTTTCTCTCAGTAGGAGCCAGAGGTTTTTGTTTGTAACTTCTGCAGTCTCATGAGGAAGATAGAAAACGTGGAAAATATTTCCTACTTTCTGCAGAGTTTCTTTTGGCCTGCAATTGCTGGTAGGCAGCTCTCCTGCCAGTTTACCTGCAGTTGCTGCCTGGGAAATGCCCCTCTGCCCTGTGGCACATAGCAGGGGGAGCACAGAGGATGTGACCCCCACAGTGAGTGCCTTGCAGCCAGACTGTGGGGATCCAGCCAGGCAGGTGGGTGCTGTGCTGCAGAGATTGTGTTGAAGGGCAGCAGGGAGGCACCTGGGCAGGGCTGGTGGGCAGGAGGGGAGGATGTGACCTGGTCATACCAGTTTTCTTGGCTGGGTGTCAAAAGCTGTGCAGAGCTTGTCAAAGAACATGAGCCAGGCTTATTTAAAAGACTTTTTCTATTTTTACTTAGTCATAATGCATGTTTTACTAAGTCATAGCAATGCTATAAATTAAGTCATCTGCCCACTTGAAAAATGCCCTAGTATTGATTTTACAATATCCTCAGTTTTCTTAGCCATGATTCTCCAGAGAAATCCCTGAGGAATCTCTGCAAGCCTAGGGGGTTTTATTGATTTCCACAGGATAGATCTCTGATTCCTCATTACGTGCTGTATAAAACATCTTCACCTACCTGTGCTGTCAGAGATGTTGGCCAGCAATGAGATTATACACACTTGTGGAAACAGATTTATTACTTAAAGCTTTGAGAGCAGGAGGCAACTATATTAGTTGCTATCATATAAAACAGCCCATATCAAAATGTTTAGGACTGCTGTGCATTCTTTAAGGAATGTGTGGAAGTGATGAGCTGGGCTTAACAACTTTGTTCAATAATTATAGTACTGTTCATATTTAACCAAGGTGAATCAAATCACCTGTAACGATGAAATAGGAATGGGACCATTTGTGACAGTTGCAGCTTTAGTTTAGCAGGTTATTGTGCATGAAATTAGTTAGTAACTAATGGGTCTCTATGCTGTGATATGCTACAGTAACATCTGGTTCTGTTTTTTCTGCTTGCAGTTCTTGGCTTTGTCCCAAAAGATGCACCTTCTCTGTGACAATCAGTTGGATTTTCCAGCTGCCAAGTCACAGAGCAAGTTCATTTCAGACTTTAGATTTCTGTCTGTGAATTGAAAGTAACTCAGCTGATTTCAGATAAGCTATTTCATATATGTTTGCATATATATCTGATGGAAAGGTTCATCCTTTCATCCCATGTAAAGAGATCTGTCCATCTCCCCATATATATTGTACTGTATGAACTAATCTTGGCAATGGAAGTTTTATCTGTTTCAATGCAGACTTAGGAAATGATGACTCCCATGATTTTTTTGCAGTTATCTTTCTCTCTGACTTTCCCTCAGGCATTTAAGTACTATCTCTCTAGAGGAGACTTGAGCAGCAGACATTAGGAATGAGAAAAGAGTCGCATGATATGAGTCATTAAATAGCAATAAAGAAAAAAAATGATAAACTAGAGCTGTCTCAGAAGAGGAACCACCTATTGTGAATTTTTAGGATTTTTCTTTGCTTATGCTAAACGTCTGCTTCTCTCTCTAAATGCAAAGCTGAAAAATGGCTTGGTAAATGGACATTGCACACTTTCATAATTAGTAAAAGCTTTGGTCATGTCACGGAAGTGACTCAAATGTTCCTGTTTCATTCCTTCCACATTTTCATTTCATTCATCTTAGGTTTCTTGCTTACCAAGATAAGAATTGCATTTGGGAGGGAAGGAAGGGCTGTACTAGCAGCTTCTTTTGACAGCCAGCTTCAGTTGCTAGAGGAAAAAAACAACCCCCTCCCCCCCTTAAGATCTATCTGTTGCAGTGAATTATTTCTGCTGATTCCAGAAGGCTGTGATGTGGAGGGCAGAGTTGCATTCAGTCTCTGTTTGGGGCTACTCAGAGGCATTTGAGATGATGGTTGAGCTGTGTCCTGGGAGGAAAAAATACAGGTAGCTTATTTGCAAATGAATTTGAGGGGTAGATTAGGCAGAAGTTGGTCCGTGGGGACCTGTTTTCCTGCTGTGACAGGTGTGGTACAGCCATGTGCTGTGAGCAAACTCTCCATCTATCACAGTCGCAGTGAACAGGCCTTACTGCACAACAGCCCTCAGAATGTAAACATTTAAGGGGTTCTATTGAAGAGTAAAGCTCTTTCAAGAGCCTTCTGTTTATAATCATTCACAAAAGTAAATGTTTTCTATTATACAGAGAGCATGTGGTGGGTTCCTGTGCTTAAGCACTTTGGTGAAGTCCTATGAAAAGTGTAAGGAGCTGGTGTGCTCAGTTTGCTGCTACTCATGGGGCACTTCACCAGTTCAGAGCAGCTTTTTGTTCCCATGGCAGTGAGCTCTGCGAGCTTGTCCCAGCCTACTGCTGTCATCCTCCACTTTGAAATGGATTGGACTTCAGCCTTCTGAAATGTGGTTGTGGCACATGTCATATCTCAGGTGAATAGCTCATCTGCTCTCAGCAAATCATGTCCCTTTTTTTCATTTTCAAATGCTGAACAACACAAAGTTCAGCTGCCTGCAGATGTTCACTGGTCAAACCACATTTTTTATTAGAACACAGGGATTTAAAGGTATTTGGAATATACTGCTTTTGGTAACATTGAGGGCAAAACAAGATGAAGGCTTTGTAGCTGATTCAGTGGAAATGTTGGCATCTTTTATGACCATGCTAGTAGCTCCTCTGTGCAAGGATGATGTAGTTTCAGCATCCTGCTGCTGTTTCTAAACTTCTGGTTTAAGAAAATGGTGCTACAAAAAGCCTTCTTCGTGCCAGAGCTGCTTCTCATGGCCCCTCATGCAATGAAATCATAGGGAACACTGAGCTCCCAGATTTCTCTCAAAAATTGTGCAGGTTTTTTTTTGTTTTTATCCCCTGATGTCTTCACCTTGTTTGTTTGGTGGGGTTTTTTTGTTTGTTTGTTTTTTTAAAGAAAGATGTTTGTGCTGCCACAGAACAGGCAGAGTTGTATTGACCTTACTTTGTATCACTGTAAATATTTCTAGGCTTAGCTGAAGTGAGCAGTGTAAACACACCTTCCAACAAGCTCTGAGGTTTCCTCACACGGGTAAAAGTCTCCCATGTAGCAACTTCTGGCTTTACAGGCAGTTTCTTGTTCCCATAGACTGATGCCCACATATGAGTCAGGGCAGGAGCCTTGCCCACTGGTGTGGATTGATGCAGGATGAGTTAATGTCTTGTTGAATTAAGAATGCATTGTCTTTTATATTTGGCGTTATATTTGACAGTTGTTTATGGTCTGATGTCAGGTTATAATAAGATAGTATTTTTTCATCTGTTTAAACCAGTATGGACGGGTTATTGAGGAACACTGAATACTTAGCTAATTTGATCTAATTGGGATTTATTCAGATAGCAATATAAAAGTGGACTCTGATTAAATTTCTTAAATGTACCCTGAGACATTTACCCTTGAGAGAAAACAAGAGGTAAAAACGCTCTGGGAGGCTGGCTAGCAATTTGGAAAACTTACAGTAAAAATAATGATGGATGTTTTACATTTTTTAATATGATGAAATCACATTTTTATAGTTAAGATTCTTCATCCAAGATATTCACTTCTGCTCTCCATTTCTATATATTGTATTATCCAAAAGGAAAAGAAACAGTGCAACTAACCCAAGTGATTGTAAGGAAGTTCTTTAATTTTGGAGTGAATTTTTTCTTATCCTCCGAAGGATGAAAGATGTCGATCATGCATAAATTAATTTTCTTTACCACCTTTACCATCTTTTCTTTACCACCTTCCAACTGTGTAGTGCTTATGCTGAATGTGAGTGCTGCTGCTATAAAAAAAACCAAGCAGGAACACAAAAATCCCTGTTGCATCTCAGTGTCTGGGAGGCAGCTGAGTAAGAGGAAGTGAAAGTTTTCTGATGGTACAGGGAGTACTTTGCCCTTGAGACTGGCCAGATCAGAGTGATGCAAGTTCAGCCCTGGCTTGGAGTGATGAGATACTGGAAATAAATAAATAGTAATTTATTCTCCTGTGATGGCAGTGTACAAGTGGTACCCTAACAAGATGCTCTCAGTTTTACAAGCTGCTATTTTTCTGCCCCACCCTAGTTTCTGATTCCTTCTCTGTTTAAAATACGTGTATCAGTTTATGTAAAACAACTTGATTCTTTAGGTTAAAAAAAAAAAATAAATACAAGCTTCCCAGTGCTAAAGATTCAAAGTTACCCGCTGGTGAGGATGGGTTGCAGGTGCTTGATGCACAGAGGACATGTTTGTTACAGCCTGGCTCTGAAGCTGCAGTTTTTGTGAAATGAGATGTGAGAGGATGAGCTTGTAGAGTTGGAGGTTCTTTAGTTCACTGAGGATGTTTTGACTAAAACCAGAGTCTCATGACCACAGTTTATATGAGGAATAAAAATTTGTTTTATTGTGTTAGGCTGTCATATGAGTAATGGCAGAGTGACTGTTTCCAAATCCAGTATATCCCAGACTCTCTGAGATAGCTTGACTGGTGTTAGGTAGGTGTCTGCTCAATGAGAGTGTCTGTATTTGGCCACCGAGTGGCACTCCAGATGCAGCAACCTAAGAGGGAAAGGGTTTATTTCTGCCATCAGGTTTCAGGGATGTAAAATAAAATTATTTGCAAGTGTGCAGACACCATTGAATCAAATTGAATTGCTGAAGGTTAAATTACTATCTTCAGAAATGTTTTTATAATATCCGTCTTGACATTTCATTATCCCAGTACAATATAAATATCAAATTTGATTAGCTGTCTAGCAGCAACAAAAATAAACCAACATATTTCCATCATTTTTACTCCAGAAAACTAGTAGGAGGAATCATAAAAAATAGCAGGTTGCCAAAGGTAGATTAAAGCTTAAAAATATCCATTGAAAATGGTATTTGGTTGGGTTGCTAGAATATTTTTTTCCCTAGAAGGTGCCATTATGAAGGATGTTGGTGTTGGAGGCAGGTGTTCAAGCTGCTGCATCCATTGCTGGATATAACCTACTGCAGTTTGGGCTTCTTCATCCAGCTTTAGTGATCCTTTCAAGATTCATTTTGACACATTGAGGTTGCACTTTGTTTATAAGACTAAAACCTCTCAGTAGCTCCCAAGATTTGTTTTTACTTATACAGAATTCAAATAAAATATCAAATTGACGTTGTTGACCAAACCATTTGTGGGTGATTGCCTGTACCCAAGATGCTATAGGTCAAGCAAAGCTTTGGTGTGAATCAAATTTGAGTTACCCTAAATTTGGATATGGTGCTGTGTGCTGGAATTTAAGCAATGCAATATTTAAAACATTATTCAGTGTCATAACAAATCATCCATCATACTCTGTGGATCTAGAATTGTTTGTAACAATTTTTATTACCATGAACAATTTCTAGTTCATACTATAATTACTATTCAAACTATGTGACATCAACCTAATTCTCTTTTGTGAGATTAATTGGTAACTCCAGCCTACTGTTTTGCATATGTAACTGTGAAGGCAGCTGTTGGAAGAAGAACTTTAGCAATATTTCTGAATAAATGCACTTAATAGAGCTCCAGTTCCCAATGAAGATGAGATATCTCTGCAGCTAAGGAAGAATTACGGTTCCCTCTGGAGCCGTGTCTGTCACAGAGCATTGTTAAGTTTAACCATTGTTTTTGAAAAAGTGGGAAAAGTCGGCCCCATCCACATCAGATCATTTCCTTGTTTCGAATGGTGTCTGGTAGTGATCACACAGCCCCAGGCAGGACAAATGATTGCGGCTTCACTGACATCTGTGTGGCTTCAGATTGGCTTTGGGCACAGACATCACCCTGCTTTCTCTAAACAGTCTTTTAAATGTCAGCTTCCTGTGATGGGAGGCCACATCAGACCAGGACTGAAATTTTGGAGTTTCAGAATTCTTTCTTACTTTTTTTCCTTGCCTGGAAATGTCAATGGTATTTTCTGTCAACTTGATATTTTCAGGAATCTTTGATTCTTTTTAAGTTATGTAGGTTCATCTCACAGTCTCTGTGTCTGTACATGGATACCCATGGGGTGACATTAAGTACTTGAGGGATTAGTGTGCAAACACTTCAAAACCAAAATGTTTTTATACTTTTGGTTTGTACTCAAGTGCAAAGTAGGCCATTACTTTCTAGGCTGTTGCTTGGTTGGGATAAAATGAAGCATAAGCTGAAGTTATAAAATTTAGAAGGGATTTGTACTATGTTATAAACTGCATCCTTAATGGCTGATAATTGCAATAATTTTGTAAGTGTGATGTTCCTTTTTCCCAGTAGTGGAACTATAAAATAGATTTAACAGCAGTGCAGCAGAAATAGTCTATCCTCTAAAGGCTTAAGATGAGAAACCATTCTTCATTTTTATCTTAACAAATGAAGAAAACACTATATTTTCTTTCTAAGTAGTAATGGACTGTCATGGGAAAATGTATGACTAATTTCTCTTGAGTTTCTTTTCTAGAATCTGATTTCCAATGATGATTTAGGGCTTGAAAGAGGTATTCAGGAAGTTAAGCCAAACATTTTGGAACCTTTAAGGCTCTATCTATTTAACATGGTGCATTCCTTCACTACTTTGTCTTGAGTTTTGATTGCTATTGTCTGACAATCACACAACAGAAAGGTACATTTACATTTTAGCATTTAGCATAGGTTGGTTATAAAATGCTGAGCTATTACATACTTTGATCACTCTGGATCTGCTTAACAAACAAACAAAAGGTCTGATTCTCTGCCCCTGGTCTGGAAGAGGCACTCAGACCCCAAAATCACCTCTGAAGGAGCAGATGCTGCTCCAGCCCATTTCCTGGTGACTGAGGAGCTCTGCCAGCTGGTGCTGAAAGATGAGACAACCGCGTGTGAACTCCAGCTCTTGGTAGCTGGGTGAGCACCACCACAGGGTGGGTGTGTGGATGCTCTTACTCCAGTCTGGTTTGGTCAAAGGTGGCACAGAATGGAATGCTAAGGAGGGTGTGGGTGGTTGGGTTTGGGGTCCACACTGCCACCTCTTCCTGGGGTAGTGCTTACCCACCCACACCATCCTCCCTGACAGGCCAGCCCATGGTGGTTAGAATATTTCCTGGGCTATGACTGGGAAGGTCACATTCACAGTACAGCTGTGTCAATGCTGTGGTGATGGTGAGAACTTTATGTGACTTCTTGGGATTTCCAGATATTGTTGGCTGCTCTGTCTTAGTATACAATGTCCTTTTCCCTTCCTTCTCCTGTCGGCCTAGAGAGACCACACATGCCTTGCACAATCACTTCTCTGATCCTAACTCACTAATCTAGCTTGTCCAAACAAGCGTGTCATCTCCATATGACCATGAGCTTTCCTTCCTAATAGGCTTGATCATGCTGGAAGACTTTATGAGCCAGCAGAGTGAATTTGGATCCCTTTCCATTTTGGTGCAATTACACCTATTACCGTGGTGCCTGAGCTACATCGGGGAAAGGCACAGTATTTATCTTGGCTTCTGGTTCTCACTCAGCCTATAGCACCATGACTTCACTTTCATCTGTTATGGAGATGCTGTAGTAGTATCCCCACATTTCCCTACATGACCTTGATGTACTACTGCACTGTGCATAAGCCTGGTGTATCAGGTATCTATTTGTATGTACTAGACACATATTTCCCCACAGAAACACAGTTTATGAACCCTTTTTTAGTTTTTTTGTCAGGTCTCTTTGAGTTTTCTAGATTTGTGTTTTGGTCCGAGTCCTTTAATGGGAGTGACTGTGGATTGTGCTGCTGAAGATGGAGGTGAGGGAGTAAACATCTAAAAGGCTTCATCATTAACAGAGATTGCTTCAAATGACAGACATCAGTGCACAAGAGACTGTGCTGGCGTCTGTATTTCTACTTTCTGTGCTCTGTGCCAGAGGTTAAAATCGTGTTTGTTTCTTCCATTTCACAAATACTAGTGACCAAGTGCAGAGCAGGTCAAAGTCCAAACAACCTTCCTCTTAGGCAATGGCTTAGAAATAACTTGGGGCAGTATGAAATACCTCAGACTGACATCTGTATGACTACTTGGTATTCAAATAATGAACAAGAGCCTGGGCTTTGCAGTTGCTTCAAGTCTTTTAACTGGCTAGCTTGTCTTGGTTTGATAGATCAAACAAGACCATATCATAGGACTCAAAGTTTTTGGAAAGATATTACTACTGCTGTTGCTGAGGGGAGGACTTTTTTCCCCCTGTGGCATTTGTTAGCAGGAGTGTGTGTCTTACCTCATGCGTGTTACCAGGGCCCCCAGCTCTGTTCTTGGTTTTCTTCCTGACCAGCTTTTACACCTTCTCTTGTTCAAGGGTGTCAAAATTCCCTTTTCCTTTCAGCTGTTGCTGTTCTACATGAAGTCACTCTGAGGGGAGTGGAGAAGACCACTGCTGTGCTCTGCTGCCAAAGCACACAGTAAATTCACATGGGCTGACATGGAGCATTGGGGATCCCAAGGTCAGTTTTGCTCTGTGACCTTGCTGAGTTCCTGCTCTCCATTGCTTTGCTATTAAAGAGTTGGACACCAGCCTATCTTTTTAGGTTTTAACTAAAAAAAAAAAAAACCAAAAAACCAAAACATCTCAAACCCCAGTATTTTCTTAATAACTTCAAACTGATCATCTGTTGGAAAAAAAAAGAGCTATAGCTCCTTTCAGACAGGAATTCAGTGGGACTTCAGAATAGGAGGTATTTGGTTCTTTTGGCAGTGCTGTGCATGTGATAATGTCCTTCAGGGGTGATCAGGGCTTTTGTTCATCTGAGAATCATCTGCTGAGAAGTGCATAAGTGAG